>NW_009953786.1:3872219-3886727 GCF_000747805.2 Chaetura pelagica | reverse complement strand
AGCAGGAATAGGCATTGTTTGGAGTTTTGGTTTGATTTTGTGTTGTTTGGAAATTTTTGTTCTACCCATAACAGAAGCCATGGTGATTGACACGGAAAACTCTTCTTATTCCATCTGAAGTTGACACTTAACTGAGAAAAAAGGTATGCACAACTACAGAATGAGACTAGTTTATTGCTTTAGGAATAACATTTTGGTGGCCAGCACTGTAGTGGCAGCTGAATAGCTTCATCTTTGTTACTTGCAAGTCTAATTTATGACAATAGTTTCCTACAAGAAAAGGAAATAAATTTCCTTGCACACATACTTGTGCACCCAGCCACACAACAGGCTCACAGGGCACCTTGTTCTGCAGTGCAAACACTAAACTTTCCACAACTGAGAAAATATTTTCATTTTAAGGGTCAATGGGGAACTGAGAAACATGGCCACAAAAAAAGTTCCATCAAATAATGAATTTATTAGGATAAGTTTTCAGTTATTTAGTTAAAAGGTCTCTCAAAAATTATTTATAGAATGTGTGAATAATTTATAGGGACACAAGGTTTAGAGAGAAGCACTTTCGAAATAGACACTTCCATAATCATTTCACTTTTGCAAAAGATGCTGGAAATATTTTGAGTACTCAAACATCTGTTTTGATGTTTATTTGTTTCTGTTTTGCTAAGTAAAAATCAGACTCTGCAGTTCTAAAGCACCAAGTTATTCTAAAGGAAACTAATTGACGCTCTCTATAACTCTTCCAGCAAAATTATTTTGACTAAAAGTCCTGATGAGAGACTTCTTGAGCTCTCAATTATTCTATGCTGAAATTCATGTTCACACAAATGATCAACCAATAAATCAAATTTTGCCAGCTCAAACTTGATGAAAGATTGTGCTTGCAAGTGCTTTGTGTCAGCTGAATGACTATGATACCAATATTTGACCAACTATGATGTGCTAAATGCAATCACCTCAGGATTTAAGAGTTTCAGCAAACAAACAAATCCAGAGTCTGCTGCATCCAGAGATAATGAGAAAACATGTAAGCCCAGCTTTTTTCTTTTATTTTCTTTTTTTTCTCCCACTCCTTTTTCTGGTATGCACATACAA
The DNA here is from genome assembly GCF_000747805.2 of Chaetura pelagica. Taxonomy (NCBI): domain Eukaryota; kingdom Metazoa; phylum Chordata; class Aves; order Apodiformes; family Apodidae; genus Chaetura; species Chaetura pelagica. Next base: position 3,885,632 of record NW_009953786.1, on the reverse strand, counting down.
GAGAAAAAAAAAACAAAACTGCCAAATGCTTAATCCATGACAGCAATATTACTGTAAAAAAAAACTGATGAAAGGTACTTTTGTTTGCATGGGACAGGTGAAATACAAACTTTGTGACAAGCCAAAATGTGTGCAAACTGGTTAATCTAGTTAAGAATGTAAGATCAGTGGGTTTTTCTCAAGAGGGATTGATCTTTACAATAAATTGACATTAAAAAAAAAAAGGCAAGTGAAACACCTTAGTCCACATGTAATGTTCAGTTATTCAAGGAACACAGGTCTCTAACAACACAGGAAAGAATTACAGCAACTGAAGAGTTTTATTGTGGACTAGAAGAATGTGCTTTTGCTCTTAAAGTAGCAGAAGCAACCACAATGATCTCTCTCTTCCCCAAATGGAATGAAGAAATAGTAAAAATAATCAATTCACAACACTGAAAATCCAAAGCCAATAAGCAGATCAATCAAAGCGTGAGAATGGATGGAATAAACAGGGCAAGATTAGCCACATGCAAAAGCATGGAGAGGAAAACAGACTGGGTGAAAAGAGACTCCTCACTGAGCTACAAAGCAGCATTACAACAGAACTAATGAACTCCTGTATTAGAACAAGCATCAGCTTTTACTAAAACCCCCAAAAATATTACATTACGAGGAGAGTGATTTTACCTCCCCTTCTCTTCCATTATCAAACAATTTGGAAGCATCTTTCATAACTGAGAAGGCAAACATTTTCATCTGTATGCCCACAACAGTTCAAAACCACCAAATTGTATAATAATAATGTGACTGTTGCTTTGCTTGGCCACAAAAAAAGACAATCTTGTCAGGGAAAATTAAGCAATAAATAGTATGGAATCAGACTTAATTTATTTTAAGGAAATGGTAAATGAAAATCATGTGCTAAGCAAGTAATCCAAGAGAAGGGGTGGAAAGTAACACTACCAAAATATTTTTGGGGGTTTGGGGTTTTTGGTTGTTTGTGGTTTTTTTTTTCTTTTTAAACAGAGAAAGCAAAATGTAAGTTTTCACTGCTGAAGTATAACTGCCAAAACAAAAAGGGCAGTGTGGAGAGAGCGGAGGGGAAAGAGAACAAACAAGAGATTCTTATTCCTTTATGTGGTACATTGCATCATAAATTATTCCCTAATTCCTTACAGTTTTGGCTCATACAGGTCACTGCTTATCTAAGCTGGCGGGAAACATGCAAAGCATCTATACCCTGAGGAGAAGAGGGAATCCACCAGTGGACATTAGATGATAAATAGTACAATAAGCTGGCATGATTACAGGCCATGTTGCACATTCCTCTCCAGCTTTTTGATTTGTTATCAAGGGCTGCAGTGGAAAACATACACAGAGGACAGAAGCAGAGGAAGCCAGAGCTGCAGCATCCAAATAATTCCATCAGCCCACAGCCGGTCACCGAGTCACTCACCTCGTAGCCTTTTTCCAGCAGGAACTCAGCCAAGTACGATCCATCCTGGGAAGAGTAAGATATAGGAAAATGTTAGAAACACAGTGAATGGGCCTGGGAGATTTGGACTCGTTAAGGTCTCAAAAAAGGGAAGAAAAAAATCGGCAGTTAGTTGACTGGGTAACAAGCATATACTTAGATTTCTCCAGGTTTATATACTGACCTAAAAATACTATAGATTCTTTTTGGTTCATTTTAGATGTAAGAAGCAGCATATTTTAAGATAACTTTCTTACAAATGCTGGTTGAGAACTCCTGTCTCTTGAACCTCATCCAAAATTCTCTTATTAAGTGCCTAGGGACGCCTTTCCAAAATATTCTAACCACAGTCATTGAAGTTGAACTATTTTGGAGATAGAGAAGGAAAGACATTCTAGAAAAGCTGCTGCAAGCTTGACATACTCTGGAAACTGACGCGATTCTGTCACACTGTGTCACGCTCATGATTCCCTTGCACACATGCTCCTTCCACAAACCTTCTGAAGGCAGCAGTAATTCTGCTTGCCTGACCAACTGAATTTTCAAAAACACCTCTAGCATACCCTCTATTTACACTACAGAATGCAAGCCACTTCCACATTTTATATATCATTGAGGGTTGAGAATTTGGGTGGTTTTGGATTTGGTGTTTTTGCTTTTTTCCCTTCCCTTTAAATCCTCGTCAAACTTAAATTATTAAACTCCCCAAAAGCAAATACTTCAAAACAGATGCTAGTGCATGTTTTCCTGAAATAAGATGATTTTCCTGGCATTATTATTGCCAGGATTACAAAATACAATGTCATATCATCTTTATAAATGTGTATGTAATATCACGAACCCAGCAAAGTTTACCCCTCCAGAAGAGGGCTCAGTGTTAACTACCCTTCCCCAAAGACTCTGCAACTTTTCACTGACTTTTTGAACTGTTGTCCCCTTCATATCTGAGAGTATTCTAGAGTCAATTAACTGGCTACAGAAAGACCACAAAAACAGAAGATGTCACCTATGCTTACATGATTAAACTCTGTTACATGGATCTGCTTTGCTAAAACCACAGCTAGAGATTTACATGCAAAACAGAATAAACATCTCTGGCCCTCTTTTCAAAAGCTTGTTTCTCTAGAGAAGAACCTTCCTCACTTCAGATTAAATGAACTTTACTTGTCTCATAGACAGCCTCAAGAGAATAAGGTACTGAAGTGAGAAATTTGAGATGCATTAGCAGGCTCTAGAGGAGCAGGACTGCCAGTGGAAACTGCTCACTACATTTATGGCAAAATAATGCATAAATCTATACAAAATGGCACAGTGCAGTGTGCTAGGGGCTCTGTTGCTGCATGTTCAACACAGCAGCATTAGGTTAAAAAAAAGAGTGGCCATATGGTAAGTTTCATAAAGTTTTACACAGTCTAAAAGAGCTTGAAACTAAGAAAGTCTCAGCTTACATGCTTCTTCCACTACATGTATAAGTGTGTGTGTGTTCACAAAACTTCGCAGTCCCATAACATAACAGCCATCAGTCTATGACACAGGTTGCTCTGGAACATCACAAACCACATGTGCTATGACAACACTGAAACAGTATGCATTTCTGAACATCAAACGAAAAGACCCTATCAAAAGGAGACATTCAAATAAAACTACCTTTAATGTAGTTGTCATCTTTTTCATTAATAAGTTCTCCAGGATTTAGCAGAGGTGGATTAGAGGGAAGAAAACTTCCCAGTTCTCCTCAGTTGCTCAGTTCACTATAATAAATAATTATATAAAATAAAAAGGCGAAAATGGGAGACTCATAAAGTGCAAAGGAGATGAAAAAAAGAAAGGCTGTGATTACTTAGGAAGTTGATAGGAAACAGACTTGACTAGGATTGAACCCTGTCAATAAGGTCTTGTTCTTCTCACCCAGGCCATTACTCAAACTTTCCAGTTGCCCTGGAACATTTTGAACCAGCAGTGGCACTCGCTTCCTCTGTGCTTCCTTTCCAGGTCTATCAAGTGATAGAGCAGGGTTTTACAATGAGTGGGAAATAGGCAGCAAGTGTGAAAGCTACTGGTTTCTGGCTCTAGCACAACACAGCTGATTTACTGTCTGGTAATCATACACAATGCAGATTCATGCCGTCCTGCACTGCGATACTGTATCAAACACGGGCCCCAGGTTTCACGTTTCCCTTCCTCTTCTTTTCAGTGCAGCAGCTGTCATTGTGAAGGGCAATCAGAACAGTGATCAAAGTGTCAAAGAGTTTGCAGCTTGTAAGGATAGTACAGTTTCCATCATTTCCTAATGAGGTTAAAGAGTAAATAATATTAAGTAAGGTCTATTAAAAAAAATTAAAGCTTTAAAGGAATAGTAGATGAACTAAATGTTTAGCAGTAAATCTCAGTTTTTATCAGAGTTAGCAGATTTTGACTTATTTGAGCCCCATGCTGCCAACTATATCCATTCCCAGTTCGCATCTAAGTAGGAATGGAGCAGCATGAAAAGCATGACTTGGTCTGATCACTGAATTTGGCAACTGGGGAACAGGGTCTTCCCTTTTTTAGGAAAAGTCACCTTGACCCTAGTTTGCCAAGTGTTTTTCCCCAAGGCTATAGGTCTAAAGCATGTCCTCCTTCATACTGAAAAAAAAACAATACCAGCTTAGGTGGCAGTGAGCACATGCAACAAGCAAGACATTACTATACCCAGTGCCCAATTTGATCACTGAGGTAACTATACGTACCTTACTTCCCAAAGTCAATCACAAAAGCAGAGTGAAAAAACATGGTCTATAGAAATCAGAGTCTTGGTTGCTGTGTCCCCTCCATTGGGCAATAAGCTATTCTACTTTAGAAATGTTGTCAAATCAGAGAGCTCATTTTTGCTAATGTAAAATACCCAGCTATTGCTGTTCAGTTTATAACAAATCAACTAAACCTCACAAGACAGAAGTAGATCCCTCTGTAGCCAAAACATCAGTCTTGAAAGAAAATAGCCTCCAAGCTGCCTTTAATTAGGATTGCAATGAAACCTGGCTCTGCAAAATATGTCAGACCAGCTTGAACGGTCAAAACAGTTTAATAAGACTGACTAAATACACCACCTCAGTTAAAACAGCTCCTCATCAGCACACTCTGCCATATCAGACTTGAAGAATCACTATGCTGTCTTCAGCCAAATAGTAGTTTGAAAGCACAAAGAATGATACTTGAGCTGGCTTCCAAGAAACAGCACCAGCTTTCCAACTGCAGCTGCCTTACAAGATGTCTGTCAGATTCCCAGACAGAAGAAAACAGTCACATAAACTACTGTAGGATGCAATATTTTATATTTAATATAGTAGTTAATGTCAAGCGCTTCAATAAGCTTTGACACACTATCAAAGAAAATCTTTTCCAACAGAGTGAAGAAATTGAGACATAAACAAGAGTTAGACAGTGCTTTGCCACAAACATCTAGAATAAGAAAAGTTTCAAGTTTGACTTGAGCCATGAGCAAAGAATGAGATCGTTTATACAGAGAACTGAAAACAAGTGGAATTAAAGAGTCTGTTTAACAATCCAAATCTCCTTTATTTTGCGCTGTTCTATACAGGGAAATTCCATTTGAGATGGATTAGTTTTGAATTTATACTGACATATTCAGAGAATGCTTTAAAAGCAACCCCAAATGAAAGACATCTTCATTTTCTTCCTTTGTTATAGCCAGTTTCAACATCCCTCCGCAGACCTCCCCAATTCAAGAAATAAATTATGTCCTACCTGGGCATTTGTAGCCTAGAGAAGAGGACTCCCTCTTCCCCACAGCTCCTCTCCGCTAATAAAGAGGAGTGGAAGAAAGTATTGGATAAATTAAGAAACAAGGGGAAAGAGACCAAAAGGTGGAAGAGCAGGATTCTTTTTATTACTATTCCTAGAACTCCAGAGGTATATGGAGTGTTTTTGCAGAAGAAGGGAAAAAGAATTCAAAACTTAACACAGGTGATACAAGTGTATCATGATGGTAATGGGGAGGAGAAGGGGCTCCCATTGTAGGGGGATAGTATAAACATAAGAAAGAGTACCCCAAGAGTATGGTGGTAAAAGTTACATTCCCTACAAATATGAAATGTTAGGGAATCCCAAAACCATGCAAATTATTTGAGAAAGCCTGCAGCAAGATTCCTAAAGAAATGGTTCACCAACAACCCAGCCCTGCTTTCTGAAACACCAGAGCTGCTAATATAAGCCAGACACCCAAGCCCAGCTCCCAGACACAAGAGACTGTCACTTGAAAAGCATCTTTTTGTAGGGAGACACCACAGGGAAGTCAGTCTGACTACTGTGTCATCTGCCACACTCCTGTACTTGCACATTTGAAAGTGGATTAGCAATAAAGCCTAAGAATATTAAAATGCAACACACCCACTGGCAGATCCACTGCTTGAGGGAGGTGTTAGTTTTTTGGTATTTATACAATGGGCACATATAATGAGATATCTGACCATTTGCTATATGCTTAAAGTTCTGTGCTGTACTTGTGAGTATCACAAATACCAAGTCTTCAGATATCATTGTTCCTTTGGAAAAAAGTGCCATAATTTTCCACATATCACATACTTATAAAACTCAAAATTGCACAAAGCCAGTACTACGCCCTTAGGATTAACACTACAAAGGTGACTTCATGCAAGTTCAAGCTATAGTATCAATTATTGAGGTAACTCATAGCCGTTCTAAATTCCTTTTGAACTACAAAATATAGCTGTGCTCTGCTGACATTAAATTTTGAAAGGTTCAATTAATCTCTTGGGAGGACAGTGCATGGAGAGAAGAGGCACACATTCAGCCAAAGGACATAGGTTCTGTTTCTTAATGGTCTTCCTGCAGTAAAACCACCAACAGTGCACTGTCATCATTTTCATTTAGCCTTGTTTGAATTAATAATCTCTACTTCCATCAAAGTGTGCAGAACCAGTGTCACTAAGTAAGAAGTGCTAGCAGTAGCCTTGCACAATAAATTGTTGCTTCATCAAATTTTCAACTTTTGCATAGCTGTAAGCTAATACTGCTTCACTGACTTATTAAGATGAAGTCTGGTGAGAGATCCGTTGGAGCAGGGAACACATGTTACTCTAAAGCAACATCTAAATGATGTTAATAACAATCCATAACAACTATTCATTTGCTGGTAGCACTTCAAAATAGCTTTCCTTAAAGAAAAAAAAAAAAAAAAAAAAAAAAAAGAAGCCAGAAAAGTAATACAGTGTAATGTTATTTTTGCTGAAAAATGCATCATTCTAATAATTTCCAGTAATTTACTGAGGAAATCAGTAATTTTTTTGCAGCTACTATAGACAGAACAGTGCCACACTTTGTTTCAAATTTTTGAGTCAATGCTCGAGGTAAAACATTTAAGTGTTCATAAAAAATTCTCCATACTGAAAAAAGGAAGAATTATGAACTCTGAAGTATTTAACTGATTAAAGCTGTCACCCTCCAAATGCACTAGTTATTTTGATATTTTGATTTGTATTCTTGCCAAGTAAGAATAGGAAAACAAGTGCCCTTTTGTTCCTGCAGTCAAAGAAGTCATCAAAAGGCAAGAAATGTTAAAAATCTCTTTGTACAAAACATCTTCCACTTAACTGAAAGGTTTTTGTAGTGTATTAACTGTAGCAGGACAACAAAAAAAATTAAGTGGGAGGAAAAGTTATCATTAGCAACAACAACAAAAACATTCTAATTACATTACTCTGTTCTTTTTCACTTGAGTTGTTTAAATGTAAAAGAAGAGCAAAGCTGCTTTGGAAAAGCAAATCACCCTGTTATTTCCTAGTCTGAGCTCCATTTGACCTCACACACTATTCTGCTGGTAAACTTGAGTTATATTAAAAGCTGCAACTGTAGTTATGGACAACAGTAACAAGTTTTTCTTCCTTCCTCCCTGCCTCAAGTTATCTTTATCCAGAACAACATTATTCACATCATCAATATTTATAGTTATTCTACTGTGAATCTCAGCACCCATGCTTTGTCTAAACAACAAACCTCTGCACCACTCCAAAGCCAACAGGAACAGAATAAACCTGTGCAATTAAAATTGCTCCATACCTTTAGGTGAGGCGAGCAGTTTTGATTTTTGGCCTAACCTAAGCCAATAACTATATGTCAGTGTAATGCCACTGATTTTTTAAAAAGTGTTTCAGTATAAACCATACATGATATCTTTCAATAATCTAACAGCTGGCATCTATCACACTAAAAAAACCCAAGATCTTAGCTTGTGAAAAACAAGTTACAGTATCAAACTGAGTATACTAAGGTTTTCACCTGATTGAAGGAACATGTGACACAACAAATTTCCCAGTGACAGCAGTCAGACTCTTGATAGATTTTAGAAAAAATTAAAAATCATGCCCCTGAACTCTCAGACGTGCTTAAACATTCAGATACTGAAAATGACTATTAGTTTTCAGATGTGTCTGAAAAACTATTTTTATAAAGAGGGAAAATATCAGTACAGAGCCTTTTGAATTTTTAAAAAATTATGCTTTTCTGAATGCATCTTGTAAGCCATAATACATTACTTTTTTTTCTTCAAATATGTCTTCATTAATATAAAAAAATCCAGTTATGAACTCTGAATTGGAGAGAAACAACTATATTTTTCTGTCTCACTAGTGAAACCACAGGGACTGGAGGAATGTGTCTATAAACATGGAAATGCAAATCATAGGGACAAGAGTCCACAAGAACATTAAAACCTCTACTTACAGTGTTTGTAATGGGAAATCCATAACAGTTTTAAAACCCATAAGATGATTGTTTTGCCCATCCCTGTTTCCTCCTGCTTTCAAAAAGCTACTGGTATCAGATGTTCTTTCACCTTTCCAAAATAGTAACAGCAGCTCCCCTCTGTAGCAGCAGCTATGAGCATTTTGGACATGCCCATCCTCAAGTACTCAGATGAACTCATCAGCCTGATGAGGTGCCTAAAACTGCTGCAGCCCACACAGGGGGAAACCCCTCCAGCTGCAACAAATGCAAACCGACCCCAAACAGTACCTGGTGGAAACCCAAATGCAGAACCCAGTTGCACAGAGCAAAGAAACCAGGAAACCTAGGACTAAGCTGCAGGACACGCTCTCAAGACTAATTTTAACCTCAAATTTTAAAGTTCAGAGTTGTCACAATAACAAACCTGAAAGCCTAGAAATTGTTTTGGAAGAAATAGTCATGTTTAAGACACAAGTAACTTCATGAAGTGATACCAGGAAACAAAGATGAAATCTTAGCATGCCATCTTTACCTTTAACATCCTACAGAGGAAAACCAAAGCAAAAGCTATGGCTATACTGGCACTGGGGAGACCATGTGAACTTGGGATTATGGCTCAACACACACCCTCCCAGAAACCATGGACCCACCTCGCTCCCAGAAAGAGCTACATGTATTTGTTTTGCTACAGCAGCCTACTACAGCTGCTGAGGTTAAAAAGCTGATTTCACCATTGTAGCACCAGCCTCTCACACTGATGCTCACCAGGCTTTCTCCTATTGCTGCTCACTGCCTGAGTTTATATTGCTTCAAGTTTAGCCCAAGACATTGTTTCCTAACAGGGTGCAAGGTCAGTTATTTGAGAAAAATCAAAATAAACATTGCACTTACTGTCTTTGCATGAAACCAAAGCCTAATGAAGGAGAGGTAAATGAATATAGACAGGGGAAAAGGTTTTAAATTCATTCTTCTGTACTCAGCTTTACACGTGCACATAGCAATTTAGTCTGAATTATGATTTATTTACAGCAAAGTACAAAACCATAAAGAAGGCATTCTCCAATTGGAGAAGCAATGCACATCATGACACCCTTCATTTTCTTAAATGTTTGCATGGTTAAAAATTTGAAAATGCTGTCAGGAATGCTTGGCTGGTATGTAGGAGCTTTAATAGCTCTCAGTCTTGTAATATGTGATTGTGTGGAAGAAAAATCACTGATCCTCCAATGATATTGTCTGAAAGCCATGGGAGCAACCACACCACTTCCCAGACATTTGAAGTTCTAGGACAAGACTGCTTGTGTTGCAACTGGTCAGCTCTCTAAGGTATTGCTTTTCTCCCAGTCAGCATGGTGGGAGACCAGTTTAGAGTGGTCTGGTGTCTACTGAAACAGAGATAGATTTTTCAGGAACTCTGCTTGTTCATGCTATTTCCACCTTTTCATTTCAAGGTTCTCACTCTTCCCAATTTTCAATAACAAAGGTCTTTAGTGGGATCACCATCATAATCTTGGAGCCCCATGTAGCTCAGATTTTCTTTACATCAGGAAAAGACACATTTAGAATAAGAAACAAAGAAACAAACAAACCCTGTCACAGCAATAAACGTCCTCATACTTTTGCAGGGGAATAGAAAAGGAAATATCCAATAGAAATTTCAAAACAAATAAACAAGAAAAACCACAAGGAAATCCCAAAACTAAACTCTTGTGAAAGAATAGAAATATCTGGAGTGAATTGTTACATTTTAAATTGCTCTCTTGGCTATTTGTATCATCTTTTCTTCAGGAAAGCTGCAGAAATGGTAACAGAAGAGCTCCTAAGAGTTGTTCCCTAATGTTCACTTAACACACACACTCTTCTTCCTGATAACATGGGCATGTTGCAAATTTTGAGTCCTAAATACATAAAGCCAAGCTTCAATTAATTGAAAAAAAAACAAAAAACAAACAAAAAAACCCAAGTAAAAACGATAGGAATCTAAAGTTGGTAACTTTTTCCGATGCTTTCTGAAACACTGTCTGCACAAAAAAATCCCCAAACCCTTAGAGAAACAGTTAGCAAAGTTTAAGACATATACAAAGACTTAAATACATTGCTTTTAATCAATTTTTCAAAGATAATACTTGCCAGAATTCCATGTTTTACAACACATCTTTAATGTGTCCAGAAGCAGCTTCACATTTTGTTGGGTATTTTGAAGCGCACTTGCCCTTGCTTAAAAAGTTTGGTAGTGTTTGTTTGTTGTTGTTGTTTTTTTGTTGTTGTTTGTTTTTTTCTTTTTACAGTCTAGGATTTTATTTTTTTTTTTTTTAATACACAATATATGTTCAAGGGTATAATTGTAAATAAATACATAGACTCTGTGGTAAAATCTGATTGAATGGACAGAACTATTAATTCAGACAGGGCCTACTTTCCTCTGTAAGCAAAACGAACTGCTAGTGAAGATGCTTCACTATATAATAAATGCACTCACATTCAAAACATGAAAGTACAGATTGAAATTGGACATTCAACCTGATAGCTCCGTTCCACGTGGCCACTCCTGCTAATCAAGCATTCTGATGCCACATGGACTGAGCTTCCTGCTGGCAAGAAGCCAAGCAAGATAAGGATTATCAAGGTGATAGCAAAAGGATGCAGTGTTTTTCCAAAGAGGGTTGCAGAAGGTCATCCTTATATTTACAGATAGTGTACAATGGCTTGTGTACCCAACTTCACAGCTTTTCCTTGTCAGCTTTGAAAGGAGGGGGGAACCCACTCACTTTCATTAACTGCCAAGCTTCTTGTCTAAGAGGAACTAGAAAGGGAAAACGAGCAATCATGGTTGGTTATCCTATCTGTCAGAAACAGGATTTGAAATAGACAACTACCATGAAACTGCCAACAAAATACCCAGTCCTTTGACTCATACAGTATTAAAAATCACCTGCAGCTTGAGCTCTTAATAACCCCTTGTATCATCAATTGCAGTTATCAGAAGAATTCTTTCAGCTACCTAGCTTTCATGAACAGCTTCCTAATTAAGATTGGGACACAGCTATATCAAAGTAAAGCAACTGTATAGTTTAAGTATTTCTATACCAGTTGTTCCAATGAATTTTCTAGTTTTGCAATAGGTCTCTGAAAACAGAAGAACTGTTTAAAACTTTCACAAAGAAGTCTTTGAGAAGCATCACAACAAATTACTTTAAAGAGCTTGTCACATTTTTAACCTCAACTTCTTTCTTTTGCTGCTCCACAGACCCTGAAACTAGTTAAATTTAACTGACTTTACAAGCTGTGGAGAGACTGAGTACATAGGACGCATTTAGTCATTCTTGTCTGTATTCATAGTAATTTCCTCTAATCTCAAGATTTCTTTGCAGTTCATTTGAATCTCTTTGCACCCTAGGAAGTACAGGAAATACTACAGAAGCCTCCCTGTCTCACTTACTTTTGGAAACTGTTCTGTTACATTTATTCCTGGTTACATTAATAACAGCCTTCCAAAGCCAAATGACACAGTATCACTATGTTACTTGTTGAAATACATAAATTCCTTAATCTAATTGCTGTGAGGTTACAGTTTAACTGAACAAACGGCAGTTTTTGCAAAAAGACAAATATGAAGAAAATATATTGGTTTATTACAAACACCACTGGCACTTAAAAATGGCAACATCCTATCTTTTTTTGAGAAACATTTCACATCTCCATAGCAGGCACAGGAAGAGAACTCTTGCTTTTGTAAAACCTCCTAAGTAAACGGAACAGCTAAGTGCAAGAGGGCCTCACTTCCACAAATACAGGGACTTAAATTGTACCTTTTCTTTGAACAATACATGAAGCCACCCAGAAGATGACTGCCAGATATGTGTACACGTAAGCAGTTCCTAGAATGAAGTACACGGGTCCTCCTTTCAATGGTATTAACAATTACAGATTAACTCCACCATGCAGCTGTTTGGAATAGCCTTCATGCTTCATATTTGCAGGTTCACCATCTGGCTTTTGCCAGGGATGAGCCAACACCTCCAGTAAATAAAGACAACAGATAGAAGGAATTGCACCTTGTGGGTCTTCTTAAATGCTTATGCATTGAATTACTACAAAAAGGCTCAAAGTAGATAGGAAAAAGGAGTTTCCATCCTTAACTACATGACACATAGAAAACTTATTTAAGCAGCCATTAAGGAGTTTTGCAACTAAGCTACTCAGGAGCAAATCATGTCTTCTCCCTCTGCCTCAATGCAATAGAAGGGGCATAATCCATTTTCCTCCTACCCTTCCTCTTGAGTATCATCCATTACTCAGAAAGCTTGAAAAGGCATCATAACAGGACTGTTACTTACACACCTGATCATATGAGCTCTGCCCTGAGCTATGCTACATGGTACCCTTTAAATGAGCATCCTCTTTCTCAAAGGCTGATGGCATTTATTTAGAGCATCTGGAAATACACCAAACAACATCTCAAGAGCATTAGTGAATGTTTAAGTACTAGTGAACATGCTGACAACTAGTAGATGTGTACAACCAGACAGCTAGCTTAAGTACTCTACCTTCACAGAAAACTGCACAAATGAGGTCACACCGGCAGGCATTTTGGAGGAAGTTATTTGAGTTATTGCACCTGGAAAGAATACAACTGGTTTGAGATGAAGGTAAAACTCTACCTTCAAAATATAAGGCATCACAGCTTCACCCCTTACCTCCCTCTCAGAAGCTGGTCACCCTGCCTGACTCACAGCACCACATCTCATTCATTCAGAGCTGTGATTAGTACTGCAGTCATCTATGCCACCAGCTACTTACAGAGCATCCATAGACTCAGGCACTCCTCCTGCCACCCACATGCTGTTCCAAATGGCCAAATTCCAAACAAAAAAACTGTGGCTTTGCATCCACACATCTTATTTGCCAATATTTCTTTGTTTCTCAGAGAACAGCTTGGCAAACTGGCAGGGTGGAAGGGTGCTTGGTTGTGCAAAGCTGCTCCCTGCAGCTGTATTCCTGAGCAGTAGTCGGCCACATGTGGCAATTCAAGAACTCTGTGTATACATGGCTGACCTGACATGGGACCAAGAACTTTTCTAGATTTTTTTTTTTTAGCATGTTTGCTTGTTTCTAAAGATGGCAACAGTTCTAGATCCATAGGAAGAATATTATGGGTTGGCTTCCCCCCCCCCCCCCCCCCCCCTGCTTTTTTTTTGTCATAGCAGGTGTGT
>NW_009953786.1:3860526-3872025 GCF_000747805.2 Chaetura pelagica | reverse complement strand
CCCCCCCCGCCATGTTTCTATTGTTAGTCCAGACAATGGTTTATGTGAAGGGATGTTGAAACACGTTTCCACATATTCCCATGTACTTCTGTAGGACAATCTCAACCTGACAAACTAATTTAGTCATTAATTGATTAAAGGTGCATTGGAAGATAAACAGCAGGGGTCCCAGGGAGGGGGCAAACAACTATAAGAACAGGCAGACAAGGAAGCATGTTAATCTTGCTGAAGTGCAACAAAAATTTCTCCAAAATTACTAGGATGTGATCAGCAAGGGTTGAGCTTTTCACTCTCCTGCTGACATGCAAGAAAGGTCAGATTGCCAGTTGCAGTGGAAGTTGTGCAGATATATTCAGACAGTTATTACTATGTTTCCCATAACTATTGTCACATTTTAATTTTGTTCTGCTGCATCCCTTAAAATAAAAGTATTTCCCCAAAGATGTTGGCACCAGATATCCATTTACCCAATCTTAATGCATTTCATGATATGAGGATGCCAAACTGCATTTTTCTCCATGTACCCAGGCTTACATACATATGATACATGCAAGAAGTTTGTACCCAGGCAGTAAAGAATATTTAACGTTATCTTGCATAAGAACAGTTTTCTTAGTAGTTTGTTTACATAAAAGCAGCAGGTAGGCCCAACACTAGCTCTTGAGCAGCATCAGGAATCATTTGTGCACAAACATTTCATGCATGGGGTCAAATGCATTTGTGATCTATGGTAATTCAGTTTTAATTCACGAACACAGAAATAAATTGATATATTCCTCACTGGATCATACCATACACTTGACAATTTAGTTGCTTTATGCAGAATCCTAATGCTTGCATGGCATTGTGCTGCTACCTTTTCCCTTTCACGAAAGCTAGTAATTTGTAAACAATCCATTTATATTTAACTTTTCATATCAAAGGGGAAAAAATTCAGCATGTTGAAACTCAATGGTCCTGATTATGTTTTGTAAAAGGTGGTCAGGAACCAAGAAGCAGCAGAGATTGCCAGTCCCAGATGTCCACAGGAGAAGCTAACAGAACACCAGTATCTTCTCCCTCTACAAGTATTTATGCTTTCCTAAAGCCTTAAAAGTTAATAACAAGATTAATAACATTTTTTTAAGATAGTCCCTCACTGTGCCTGTTTATCTACAGCTAAAGCAAAATCCTAACAAAAATACATCCCACAATGCAACTGGCTAGACTAGTAGTGCAAGATACTAAAAGGAATCCTTCCTTCCCCCTTTGATGCATGCCAAGGCTGAGTAAAACAAACTACTCTTGCTGATACTGTGCACTTACAGGGCAAATTGCAAAGTCGTGTCCACATACTTTTTTTTTGTTAGTCTCCTGAAAAGAAGTAAAGCTCTGGAGATGTTACTGTAACAAGCAAGAGATTCAGTTGAACTCTTCTTCCTCCTTTCAAACATGCAAAGAACAGTCCTACTGGGCCTCGATTTTTGCCTCTGGCATGATTAGTGTTTGATCCCACCAAAGCAACTTAAATTTGTTTTAAGCCTTTGCCATAAGCATAAGATGAATGATCATCCAGAACATTGCTTATAAAACATGCTCAAATACTATAGCAACGTATGCAAACAGTTCCAAAAACAGGTATCAGGAATGAAAACTGATTAAAATGTGTATACAAGCACATGTCCCAGCAGAAATTCTAAGGCAAACCTATCCTCTGTTAGAAGTTGAAATTAAGTGGAGGAATTTATAATTGCAGAAATATTAATGAGTGGCACATTCAAACGTGTTTTTAAAGAACAGGAATTAACAAACTGATGTTAAAACTGCTGGAAACAGCATGGTGGCTGCTCTAACACATTTTTAATTGAACAGATGTGCTGAAAACCAGGAGAAAAGCCTGTCCAAAAAATAAAGAGATGCTTAAGACAATATAAACATTACCAGCCTCTACTGGATCCATTGTGCATGGTTCATTCAAGCATTATTCATCTAACTGTCCCTTGGCAGTGACCATTTTTAATTAATTTACAATTTAGTGGAAGATTTTACTGACATTAAAAATATTTTATAGATAGTGCATGGTAACAAAGACAAACCTATGGGATAACAGAGTCATGGGGCAGTGCTAAATCAACTGAAAGACTCAGAAAGAAACCTTCAATGTCCCTGTCAGCAGTCGTTGAGTACATTGTAGAACAGCTGGCAAGACCTTCTATTGTATCTCATTGCTTCTTTTTCTGGCCTTCTCCTTTATGCAATTATTTCCTTTTGATATCACCAGACACACAATAACTGAGCTAAAAGAAATCAAGCTTGTTGTCTAGAGCAATCCTCCCACGTCTTTTCTCCATCTGGAGTTCAAGCCTGTACAGGAATATTGCAACATTTCAAAGGGTTTTCACCACTATTTCTTAAGGGAAGAAGCTTCTTTTTAACTCTCTTAGCAAACTGTCAATACACATGAATTGGGAATACTTGATTAACATAAACCAACTAGAATTTATATAGCTCTACTGCTTCATATGCCATTGTACACTACATTTCTTATGCTGGTAAAAATAAATTTGTTAAGTGCCTACCCTTTCACACACAGAAATGCTACTAGTTATTTCCAAAAAAGGGAGGAGCAATAGAGAGGAGTTTAAGTATGCATTTGTTCTAATTCTCCAAGCTTCAACGTATCATATTCTGTGTTCACAGAACGAATTGTCAGACTTTGTAGTGAATTATGGGGAAAAAAGTGTGATGGTGTTAATCAGTTTTGTTTTACTTGTCGTACATTCCATAATTTACGTGAAAAAGACAACATAGAAGTATGAAGAAAGTTTAGAATGTATTTAAAATGAACATTTATTTTTTACATAACTATTCTGGACTGTCCTTAAAATTTCAGACCCATGGAAATCTTGTAGGGCTTTAATAAGAGAAAGGTTAAGTCTTCTCTTTAGGTGCTTGAATTCAGTTATGCCTCCCAAAGAGGAGATCTGCTGAATCCTTCAGAATTACCAGATTCTAGAACCACAACCAAGTTTTTAATGATTCCTGAACTGCAGATGCACAAACATGATCTCAAGTACAGGAAATCCTATATGTGAGATAACTACATTAAGCACATTTTCAATATTTACTGCAACTCTCATTTAAAATTACTCCCAGCTGCTTGAAGCTGGGGGCTTGTATGTTACTGTTAGTCTCTGAATGGTCATTTCAACAATGACAGTGCAATAAAAGTAGTTTCACAGAATCACAGAATTGTCGTGGTTGTAAAGACCTCAATGATCACAGAGTCCAGTCATCCACCCAGAAAAAAAAAAGCATCACCATATGCAGTAGACCATGTCCTGAAGTGCCACATCTACATGTTCGTTTTTGTTTTTTTTTTTAATATCTCCAGGGATAGTGACTCCACCACTTCCCTAGGCAGCCCGTTCCAGTGCCTGACTACTCTTTCCATAGAAATTCTTCTTACTATCTAGTCTAAACCACTTCGGGCACAACTTCAAGCCATTTCCTCTTGTCCTTGTGTTACTCACTTGGGAGAAGAGGCCAACATCCACCTCCCTACAACCTCCTTTCAGGTAGTTGTAGAGACCAATTACATCTCCCCTCAATTTCCTCTTCTCCAAACTAAACAATCCCAGATCCCTCAGCATCTTCTCATAGGGCTTGTTATCTGGACTCTTCACCAGCTTTGCTGCTCTTCTCTGGACGCTCCAGCACCTCAATGACTTTCTTATAGCAAGGGGCCCAAAAGTGGACACATTACTTGAGGTGTGGCTTCACCAGTGCCAAGTAGAGGGGCAAGATCACTGCCTGGTCATCTTCTGAGTTACCATTAACCAAATAAGACCAGTTTTAAGCACTACAGTATTCTAAAATGGTACAAACAGGTGGGGCCTTTGAAGGATAATGGCTTTCATACCCATGAAAAGCATAACTTAGAAAGAGACTAATGGAAGGAAAAAAAAGGGAGGGACCTTTGCTTCATTTTTTAATGGCATACACAAAGGTTTTTATCCCCAAACCCCATAAACTAGTTACAAATCACTCAGCATAGCACACACAACCCTTCAGTCTGAGGAACAGGTTTTTTTTTATGCTCACAGCAATATAAGCTAACACAAGGATATTACTTCGCATTTGCCCAGAAACCTTTAAGTCCAGGATAATGAAATTGTCTTTCCACTTCTAGCTCAGAAGGAATACATTCTCTCAAACTGGACGCAGTTCTAAGAAGGCAGATCAAAGCCCTAGATCAAAACTTAGTCATAGCAGGTTAATACCCCAAGAAGAACATCTTTCCTCCATATTTGCCAATGTTAGCATAACACTAGATCCCTTAGTACCACGGTAGATCGAATTATTTATACAGAAATAGGGTTCCACCTCTGAAATAATCTAGAATTAAAATATCAACACCACTTCTTGCTGAACAGCAGAGCACACAGCCTTGAGTATCATGGGCACCACCAAGATGGAAATGTAGAGCACAGCACAGTTTAACACGTTTGTAATAGAGGCTGCAAGTACCTTCCTGCAAGGCTTTCATCAAGACATCTGAAGTCATTAGTCTTTTTTAAGACTTGAATAGACTTGACAAAAGATTATCTCACATACCATAGAGAGTAAGACAGATTTCAGAACCCATGTCAGCTCACAGACTCATAAAACACCTCCCAGGTAATCCACTGCATTAAAAAAATAGGTGTTCCCATTTAAAAGATGCATAAGAAGGTCACACAGCTCCATTTCAAAAGCAGAGAAACTTTCTTCAAGATCCAAATTTATGGAGTTATCTTCATACTGTTCTATAGTTATTTCCTATCCTTACACTTATTAATGGAATAATACACTAACATGATGGTTCATCTGCAGGTAATCAACCAGCAACATCTTCCTTCATCTCCTGTGAATAGTATTTGCTTTTTTGATTTGGATTTTTGGGGGAGGATGTGTTTGGTTTTCCTTTTTTTATTTTAAGCTTCTTGCCTTCACCAGTGGTAGAGCCCGGGCTGTAAAAGGCATCACTAGATCATGAGAAACAGCAATTCTTCACTAATATGTCCCCAGAGCAGAAAATGTTTGGTTACAACTTGATGTGACACCTTTGGTTTGGGCGCAATATAATGAACTTTCAGTCCCTGCTTGAAAATTCAGAAAAAACAATATGCAAGTCAAAGTTTAGTAATAAATTAGCACTCACTTTAATAAAAAATAATTTTAAAATCATTACATCAGCTAAGCTACTCTTTTGTAGACATCTTCTCACACCTGCTAATATAAAACATGCAACAGATGTTGGAGAAAGAACTAACTCTGTCCTCTTTCACCTCAAGTGAAATATTGAGTTTCTACAGAAAAACTTACATACCATCACCCTGCTGCAAGTTGATTACACTTATATCATTTCTTAATGTTTGGCTGCACTGGCACATACACACATATAAAGAAATTAAGCTTGCACAACAAAACGGATCTGAGAATGTTGAAACAGTTCTGCTCCAATAATAATTTGAGACAAGAAACCTGGAGGGGCAAAGGAGCTCCAATCTGGCACAAAACCTTTTCACTAAATTGGCAATTGATCAAGGAAATAAAATACTGGATCTGTTCCAAAGACTGCTGAACTTTCATGGTTTGTAGCTGACAGTAATTAGAAGTTGGGTGGATGGCTTAGTTAAAAAACAGTGAGAAGGAGCCCACAGCTCCTTCTGGGTGTTCCTGATAAGTAAGTCATCAGCATTTACAAGGAAGCCTCTTGTTTCCTCACTTCCTACAGAAGACTGGCTGGCATTTCAACCTACCTGAACCCAGACTGAGAGCAGACTGGTCTCTCACAGTAAAAGTGTTTGGGCATTTTACTGTGTGGGTTTTGTTTCCTTTTTGTTTCTTTAAATTAAGAAAACCCTGTGCAACATCACAGGCTTTTCAATTAACATTCCACCCCAGGAACAACTCATCTTTAAGACAACAAACATGCTAATGGAGTACAAGCCATACCACATTATCCCTTCAATCTTAATAGAGCAAAATTATTTTCATATCTGGTGAATATACAATTCAACTCAGTTATTTTTACTACTTAAAAAAAACATGGCATTCTTCTTATTTTGATCAGACTTGCTTTGCATTGAGGACTGCTTTTTTTTTTTTTTTTTTTTGCCTCTATTCCTAAAAAAGACAACATGCTTGGGTAGGACTTAGGATATTAATTTCCTTTCTAATAGGGAAATGGGGGGACCAAAAGTTGCTCAGGTTACTGTCACTGGCATTGGCTAGAAAAACATTTGCAAAAGCTTCTTCAAATCTTAAAATCTTTGAATCTAGGACTAAGGAAGACAAATTTACAGAATCACAGAATTATTGATGCTGGGAAAGACCTACAAGATCATCAAGTCCGGCCTATGATCTAAGACCACCACTTCAGCTAGACCATGGCACTAAATGCCACATCCAGTCTTTCCTTAAAGACCTCTAGGGATGGTGACTCTACCACTTCCCTCAGCAGGTCCATTACAATGTCTGATCACCCTCTCCATGAGGAAGTACTTCCTAATATCCAACCTAAACCTCCCCTGGAGAAGCTTCCGGCCACATCTTCTTGTCCTGTCACTAGTTGCCTGGGAGAATTCTACAGGAAAAGGTCATTTTTAAAAAACAAATGTTCACAGGCTCTAAGTCACTAGCATCTTCCTTTTCTTTCCAAGCAATTATATTATGTTACACATCATAGGTTTCTTGTTGAAACACTGACCCCCTTAAACTAAGGACTAAATTGCAAGTCAAATCCAACATTCTCAACTTCCACTCTCTAATGCATGGTTCAAAGCAAGATTGCATGATGCAGAAGATAAGGGTATTACCTTGAAATCATTAAGTCCAAAACAATAATGCAAATAGAGAGAAAGTATAAAGCAGATATTAAACCAATTTCTAGCTACTCCTTCTTAATTCCAGAGGTACCGGATATATTTGCAATCAGTTTTTCCTAGACAATAGGGTCACAATAATTTCTGCATTTCTACATCTTGCTTTCAAGCTTGAGTATGTGTCTCTGCCCATTTTCACAGGCAAGCAACAGCAGAAGTTGTTTAATCATGTTCAGTACTGCTCCAATGAGCCCATCCTATGCATCTAGCTCTCTACTCACAAAACTGGCAGCCATGTCAGTCCCACAAATCTTTCAGGCTTTGGAAAATCATAAAGAAGCAGCAGCAGGATTAAAAAAGGTCTCCATCCATAGACTTCACTATAATCTTCTGCACTTGGGGATTTTATTTCCAAGCAAAAGTAAAAATCATAACTGCATTTAATCTCACTGTACATGAGATTAAAAGGGCAACACACAGAAGTTCCCAAACATACCACTTTTTGGCAACACCTGTTGAAAATCTGTATACTAGAGATGTCAATTTTTTTTAAGCATTCAATTTAGCTTACTAATTAGGATTACCTGAGTATAATACTGTCTTACAGTGTTTATAAGGAAATTTACAGTTCTATTAACCATCTGCATTACCATCTTTAGAATATGGTCAACATCCACAGTATTTAGTATATATAATATAGTCAGTATTTTCAAGTAAATATTTTTTCTTTTTTTTCCAGAAGACAGGGCATCTGTTGTTCTCATAATGCACTTGAATCCTGCACATTTTACAGATAACTAAAGCACAGGAAAATACATTGACCTGATATCCAATTGCACTGCAGAATTAAAAGGCAGTGACAAATAGAAGGACAGGGGAACACAAGAAAAATACAGTCTGAGCAAAGCCTAACAGAAGCATGCCAGCAAACATGCCAGCAAACTAATCCTCTGTAGTGTTTGATATTTTGGGGAAGTAAAGGATTCTTATAAGTAGGGCCTATGAAGGCAACTTCTTTGTTGCAAGCAAATAAGCTAAGGGTTTTATTTGAAACATATGCTAAAAGGTTTATCTGTTAGGCAAGAGTTGCTTTCTTTATGCAGTATTTTAAAAAGTAACAATTAAATCACCTGCTCTACTTAGCCTTGTGCCAGTACAGCATGTGCAATACTCTGATGCAGCAGTTATTCTTATGGTATTAAAGAACTCCTTCTGAAGGGAAGTTGATACCATTTACAAATCTGCCCTTTGCCATCATTAACAGTAGTCTAGAGAATAAGGTTTATCATAGAATCATAGAATCATAGAATCTTAGGGGCTGGAAGGGACCTCGAGAGATCATCTAGTCCAACCCCCCTGCCAGAGCAGGGTCACCCAGAGCACATCACACAGGAACGTGTCCAGGTGGGTTTTGAATGTCTCCAGTGAGGGAGACTCCACAACCTCCCTGGGCAGTCTGTTCCAGTGCTCTGTCACTCTTACAGTAAAAATTTTTTTTTGGATATTCACCTTGAACCTCCTATGCTCCAATTTGCACCCATTGCCCCTTGTCCTATCACTGGTCATCACTGAGAAAAGCCTAACTCCATCTCCCTGACACTCACCCCTTACATATTTGTAAACATTGATGAGGTCACCCCTCAGTCTCCTTTTCTCCAAGCTAAAGAGACCCAGCTCCCTCAGCCTTTCCTCATAAGGGAGATGTTCCACTCCCTTAATCATCTTTGTAGCTCTGCGCTGGACTCTTTCGAGCAGTTCCCTGTCCTTCTTGAACTGAGGGGCCCAGGTTTAGCTAAGAATCAAAGAACAATACAGAGTTCTGAAAGTGGTTCACTACAGAATGAAAGTGTGAGGATGTAAGGAACCTTACAGGATTTGGAAGTCTGCTTGTTCAGCCTGAAAATTATTTAATAATTATTCCTCTACATTCTTCTTCCTAGGACTCCCCAAATCGTCAGGGTTCACATACTGCAGGTGCTCACACCATCCAACTTCTCTTCCCACAGACTCTTCTTCCCTTCAGATAAAGCTTGGTATGTCACAAAACCCTTGAATGTCCAGAAAAGCTAATTATATTATTAATTAGCATAATTAGTTAAGAATTTATTAGCAATGAACAGTACCCGTTTGCCTCCAGGAAAGAGGCTCTGTATAATTTCATGCCCACTCCCATCAGTTTCAAAAAACTGATTTTTTTTTAATACTTTAAGCTTGCTCCATGACCAGCTACAAAATTTTATCAGAGGAAAAACTTTCAGCACTTAAGTTAATGGAGGCTTGTTAAATATTAAAACATTCACTAGCTGCAATAAGTTTAGCTATCCTTTAATTAAGATAAAATGAGAACAATTTTCTTCCAATTGGTTTACTATTGAACCATTTGAGAACATAAGCTTGCAAATTACTTCCATGTTGCTAATCCTAAGCAAGTATTCTAACTATTTTGTGAATGGTATAAAGTGTATCTTCCCACTGGAATTGGAATAAAAAGAGAGGGGGGGAAAAAGTAAAAACAACCCAACACAGTAGCCATTGTTTGAATATGAGAAGGGGAAGCCAGTACTGGCAGAACTCTTAATCTGCTGGACTACTAGTTTATCTTGATGAAATTTAACTAAACTATCAGGCTGCTTTGAAGGTGTATGCTAAGAATATTAAAAAATAATAAGCAGCAGCTTCAAGAAAATAGCTTCAAGAAGAATAAATGCAGATATTAGACACTGCTTTAGATGGAAGTGTAAAAGCACCTATGCATTGTAAGGCCAAAAAACATATTTAATAAAGAAACTTCAGTCTGACTAAAGAAGCATGTGTACCAAATTTTTTTTTTTTAATCTCTACATAAAATATGTTTTACAAAGAGAAGGATGTCCCTGAAGCCACTGATTCCACATCTTGATAAAAGACTAATATACGTATTTTTGGTTAAATTTTCATCAAGGTGGAGATGCTAGTGAGAAGGAAGAACAACCATCTGATCAAGTAAAATAAGACTCATATTCATTAATGTAATAGCCTTCACACAACAGTCTTGTCTAAACTACTACTATCAAACATACCAGCAGATGAATAACTTATTTTAAAAGCATTTCTTTGTATGTTTACTACACTCAATACAGGAGATGTAACACTTAAAGCGACCAGTTTCAGTTACGTTGCAATACCAAGAACCTACAATACACTCTAAACCAGAAACAATCAACTCTTTAGTGACTCAATCATTAATATCAGATTTGATAGCTCAGTAGAGACTTAAAAAATGAGACAGCAAGCCCTCATAAACAGTAAAGAGATTACATAAAAGAACCTGCACTATTATCAACATTGATTAGTAAAGTTACAGCAATTACTGTAGAATACAACACAACTAGCCCTGCTACTTGACAGCATTTAGCTGTAGCCTGCTGTCCTGGTTTGAGCCAGGATGAAGCCAATTTTTCTTTTTACTGATTTTTTTTTCCTTCAGTAAGCTTTCTTGTAACTAGCAACAGTGTGTTCTGCTAGGCTGATAAGACAGTGGAATGTTTTTCTAACTACTGAGGCTTCAAGGCTGCACCTGCACTCTGCCGGCTCAGACACTATGGGGAGATCTGTGACCCCCCCCGTAGGAGGCTGAGTTAGACAGACAGAAAAACTAGCCAAAGATATTCCATTCCATATATCTACGTAAGCTCAGAGGAAGGTCAGAGATCACAGAAGACAACTTCCTTCCTTCTTCTTCTTCTCCCCTTCTCTTCCGTCCATGGCCAGTGTCCGGGAAGGACTCTGTTCATCCATCACCGTCGACCCTTAGGCTCGAGATCTCGTGACCCCCATAACTCTCTGCTCTTTTCCAGCAGCAGCTTCAGGATTCCTTGGGACTCTTCCCAGTTCAGGGAAGTGCTGTGGGAGTTGCTGGGGTGGGGGGAGGCGAGAGGCTTTTGCCCATACCTGAATATATCTGTATATAATTGTATATATTTTCTTGTATGATTCATTAGTGTTTTAATTAAAGCTGTGTAGTTTAGTTTTCAATCCAGCCAAGTCTCTCTCTTTTTCTCTCTCTCCTTCCTTACCTGGGTGGGAGGGGATCGAGAGCATTGTTGTCGGACCTGAGTCAAACTGTGACACCTGCACTTTTCAACTAATCTTTTCAGGAGGCAGCTTCTAGTGTGGCAAACTGCAAGATGATGAGGCTTAGGAATAAGTCAGGTTAGAAGGAAGGGAGGAGAGAACCACTGTCCAAACCCACCAGAGAAGAGGGAGCCAAAGCAGGGTTGTTTGGGTTTGTGACCACAAACAAATATTTTGCTTTTCCTTCCGTCCCACCCTGCCTGATTTAATAATAAGACACATTTGTGAACTCAAATTAGGAAAAATGAAACTTCCCTCCCAGCAACATGTCTGCTCAAGGTATCTTGAAATAAGTTGCAAATTTTCATCCATCACCAATGGGTAAAGGCAGCTGTCATGCTAAGCACTGTCACCTGAAATACTGAATGGGCAACTGGGAGGAATGAAAGCAGGTAAGTTTATCCTTTGCTCTTAACCCTTCTCTGCAAGTCTAATGCCAGTGGAGCTTCTTATATTCCAGGGAGGAGGAAGAACTACAACACATGCACACGTAGCCCAAGAGTTGGCCCTTCAAAAGTGAATGGGGAGGTTCAGAAGC
>NW_009953786.1:3815279-3860497 GCF_000747805.2 Chaetura pelagica | reverse complement strand
GTTCAGCAGCACAAAACTCAAGTCAGTGCTACCTGGTAATGCATACAGTCAAAAGATACCCAGACTAGCATCAGGGAACTGACCCAGTTCTCAAAATGGAAAGAAAAGAGGGATAAAAACCCCCAAAAGCAGAGGCTGTTTGATTGTGTTTAGAAACCAGCAGAAGATGGGTTACAGTTGCAAAGAAATTCTTGGAGAAGGCTATCCTTAGAAATCCTGAATGTTAATACAAGCCACTTTGAATTTCTGTTCCTAAATTAAAGAGAAGAACTCTAAAGAACCTGAAACCACGTTGCTGCATGAAAAGAAGCCGCCACATGGGTCTCAAATTGCAGGTCATTGCACGATGAACAACCCTGGAAAGGCACACAAAATTAGCTACCTTGTACTCTCCTTTCGTTCCTTCTTATGTTTTTAACACAAGTGTAGTTCCCTAAATTCTTCCTGTAATAGTAAGATCACTGACATTGCTGTGGCCCTACGTCAGGCAGTGTTGAATGAACCACTTCCCTGCTTGTTTTGGAGAATACAGGTAACAGAAAGCATACTTCAGAAAAAAATAAATGTGCTATGGTATCTGCCAACCCAATTGCTAGGAAAACATAATCTTGATTTCTAAAGCATCCATGCAACTCTTCTGCCTCAATTCACATCTTCAGTTGGGCCCTTACAAGGTTTATCAACAGCATCAGTGAACCTCATCCAAGACTACACTATTCTCTAGCACTATTCTCTAGTGCTGCAGCTGAAAAGAAATCCTTTCCCCATAGCTTCAGCTAAGGAAAAGTAGATTGTTTCTGGTTCCTACAGGAGGAAGGACATTGCAGAACTTCTCTAATCATTATGAACATCCTCCTTCCTCCTTTATAGAAAGCTTTCTTCAACAAAAGAAATTAAACACTTACATTCTGTTGAATCTGCACATCTGCAATCATTTCATACCACACTTAGGTATTAACTGTAGACAGGTGAAGATTATACAACATTTTGAAGACAAGATCATGGCTCATAAGTTGGGGGTAGTAGGTTTTGCAGGATGTGACCACCAGAAAGTGACTGAAGGCTTTTCCTGAGAAAGAGTACTGATGTGGGCTACACCTGAGTAGCCCAATGTGCAGCTCCTGTCAGTTACCATCCCTAAACCTTTCTCCAATTTCCGAGTTTAAAGCTTTTCTACTAGTCACACCAACCTTTCATTCTAGCACTACGTACCCCTTGCTCCTTATGAAAAGCCTCTAGGATTCTAATTCAAGTCTACATCAATCCATCTCTGATCCCGGTGAGATAATTTTTAATAACTCTCTAGTATTCTAGAACAATTTTCCCAGGACTACCTAAAATATTTTCCTACTACTCATAGTCTACATTCTTCTCCTTCATCATTCCTTTAGGTTTAAGATTAAATTTTCTTCTGTTCTCTCCATTTCTATCTTCCTTGAATTACGGTCAATCAACCAACTCTCATCCCATTCTTCCTTCTCATGTGTTCCCAGGACTGCACCTGCTACCAGGGTCAAGACTTGACCTCTAACTCTTCTTGTTTACCAAATACACTCAACTGTTAGTTTTATAATGCTGTCCCATCCCTTTCACCACAGACCAAATCCTGTCTGAGCATCACTATTTACACCAATACATCCATCCAAGCTTGGGGTCTTAATTTTCTTTGAGCTCTTCAGAAACATACAGCTGCATCAGGAAACTGTGCTAGGAGAAAGTGCATCCACCTATTTGCATGATCAACTCTTTGGTCTCCTCCACTGCTGTCACAGTGGCCATTACTTTTCCTTATACTTTCAAACTTCCAATTTCAGCCCTTCCTACAAACCCCCACCTGCCAGATTCCTCTGCTCAGCAGCCCAGGTGTTCCTCACGTTGACTTCTTCAGGTACTGTGGCCACAGCTCAGGAAATGCTCTGCACTGCAGCAGCAGTAGCTTCCTGCACTGCGCTGGACCATGAGCAGGCACCAGAGGCAGGAGGTTCTAAGCCCCAGCTTCTGCTCTTGGACAGAGATGGTGGCAGCCAACTCCTATGCTTACCAACCATGTGGCAGGACAAACTTTTCGTGATTTCCTTCATGCATCACCACATACATCATACACAGTATGTGTAGGAACATGCAAAGTGCTAACAGCACGTGCTACTGCTTGATGACCACAGATACCAAAGTGATACCTGACAGAAAATGCTCTACTAGAGCTCAACCCATCTTTTTTCACTGGTGGTACAGAATAAGCCTGTACTCCTCTAGTGCCTGGACTAGGATCACACTCCCGATAAGCAGGCTGGTCTACACAAGTCAGAACAGTGTATTCTGACTTATAAAGGTAACAAATCATTATCCTGATTAACTGACATGTTACGGGGATCAAATGTAAGCCACAGCCCATTATTTAGCATAATTACTCTTATTAACTGACTTGATTTTTGACAGATAAGTTTGAGATTCCCTTTTTTGTTAAAACAATATTAAGGTATCAATCTTTCACAATGGAAAAAAAATATCACTGTTGGAGAAGTTTGAAGGCATCACTTTGTTAGTCATGCAAATACCATCTATCAAGCTTACCTTTTCATCTTACTTTTATCTAGTACACAGGAAGATTTGTGCTTTTTGAAGCAGGCAGAAAACGGAATCTACAGTCTCCCTTTTTCTTTCCTATAATCCACAGTATTATTGTCAATATAATTTTTGTGTTACATCATCTTAACTAGCTATTGCATCAGAGGAACCAAGAAAAAATCCTTCAATAGAAGCAGCTTATTACAGTATCTTCTCTAGAAGTCTTCAGCATTTAATTTTTCCTAACGGAGATTAAAAATAGATTAAGAGCCATAAACTGCAGGCATATAGTTGATGTTCTTTCAATGGTGTCAAAATGTCTTTTATATATGCATATAAGTGTAACAAGGATCATTCTTCTTTTCCTCTGCCCTTCAAACTGCCAAGCCAAAGATAATAGCTTGAGCTAAGTATAATTTAGACAGTGAGATTTCAATTCCAGCATAAATTATAGTTATCCTAAATTGTTATATTAACCAGTCTTTTGATAAAACTTATAATTAAGAATTAGAGAAACAGACATGATCCCTAATAAAGCCCTTTTGATATCATCTCTTTTCAAGGTACATATGAGAATTCCTTGTACTGGAACAGCTCGGGTAGAAACATCAAAAACAACACCCATCTGATATGCTTTCACATCTCAAGCACACAAAAAATCCTATCCTAACAAAGAGCCTACATGAATAAAAAAAAGGAAAATGAAATGCCAGTCACCTATCAATAGGATTTAATTATTTTTTTTTAATCCCAAACTCAGGTCAGGTAGGATTACAGGTTTAAAGGTAACACATCAGAGGAAATCATATAATTTCCCATAATTTACTCCCAAGCCAGGTTAGACTGCTTATCCTCTCTCCTCAGAATGAACCAGCACAAACAAAAAAACCTCCAGGACCCACAGCACTTGTGTGTGGAGTGTCATATGCAAGATGTGTCATGATCCCTGCTAATGGCCACAGCCTGACTCTAAGTTATAAAACTGGTGTCTGCATGATTTGAGTTTTCCATGGGAGAAAACTAGATAAAAGTTAATCAATTTTATACATTTAATTTAAAAAACAATAAAAATAATAAAAACTAAACCAAACAAAAAGCAACAACAAAAAAGCCAAATCAAAACCAACCAACCTGCTCTTGTCAAAACTGAAGTCTGATTACTTCTAGTTCTTGGCACAGAAATTTATATTTCATATGTATTTAAAATTTCTGGGGTACCTTACGAACAGGAACAGTAAAGCATAACATCTTTGCACGGAAGGAAAGCTAACTGCTTCATATCTATTGCACTATCATTTTGAAAGAGCAAAGTAGGCTTAATTTATCTTTAGAGACCAGAAGGAACCGCCTGGTCCTGCAGACATACTTTTCTGTATTTTATTTTTAAACACACACAGGTAGAAGAACACTACTTCAGAGGACTGCCCTTTTAGCCAGAAAAAATAATAATAATAATAAAAAATTATCTAACACAACATAATGCTCTGCTGTAATAGATCATGTATTATAAATATTCATCCAGTGATAAATACTTTTCAGGGAACACGGACACAAGGTAGTTTGTAAGGAGACCTTGTACACCAGGTGATATGCCAGATCTTTTAGTTTCTCCTCTTGTCACCTCTCTCAGGAAAGCACACTGACCACAGACATCCACTGTTTGACAACAAACACATTGTAGTGGTGATACAAATTAATATCGTTCAAAACAACAGCAACACATACGAGTCAGGTAGCTTTTCCTACCAGGACACTGCTGTTACTTTGTTTATCCAAAGTGAGAAACACCTCTACTACTAAATAAACATTGAAAGTTTCCTTACAGGAGGGGAAGGGGAATCCCCATTTGCTCCCTCACTCCAGCTTTTCCTATACCGTCCTTTTAAGTCTCATCATTTGAATACTGGCTCTTTTCAATGCCAGTTTTTCCTTTCTCTTTTTGCCAAATGACTTGTTCTCCTTTAGCAGACAGTGTAGAGGCTGGAAAAATATTCCTTCCTACACACTTGCAACAGAATGTATTTACCACACTTCCATGAGCTTTGAACCTATTAAATCTGTTTAGGAGTTACAAAAAAAAAAAACAACAAACAAACAGTCAAACCTAACACAGAGTAAACAGAAACTCAAATAAGAATTTCAGTTTTAGAAGAAAGAAGATTCCAACCATTCCTGCCACCTTTCTCAGACTTCAATCTAAGAAAAAAAGTGAATCCACCAGAGGTGGAAGATTTCAGGTTTCCAAGGACAAGGCAGGAAGGCATGAATAAGCAGTTGCCTGTGCATGAGAAGCATTTTCTATTTTCTCTTCTAAAATATTTTAAAAATAAGAAGTCAATTATTCTATTATAACACAGAATACAAGCATGAGGATTTGTGGTAAAGAAAAAAAAAGCTGAAGTTATTTTAAAATAACTCTGCCAAGAAATTTCAAGCATTTCCTTTCTCATTCCAGAAGCTGGCATACAAACTAGGCACACCTTGGAAATCCCACCACCATCCTGGTCCTAACATACTCAAATTTTTGCTTCACAGAAGAAAAACAGCTGAATCGTGCATGTACGTATATGCTCAAGCATTTACACATATAACAAAAAGACCTGATAGTACTACTAAAAATAGATGTACACCTTGTTTAAATGCGAGAATAAAAGTATGTTTTCACTTGCAATTAAAGTACAATGAAGGCACAAAGGAGACAGACACTCTCTACTCACTGATTCAGGGCCTTTCTCCATAAATGGCACAAAAAAGTTTTTGGTCATAATTTGTTTATTGGAGTGATATTTTCTGTCTAGCCAGATATAAGTTAATAAGAGGTTGTATATGGCTCCAATTCTGGGTCATTCCAGCTGCAACACTGGAGCAGACATTTGCATCTTACCTGGTAAGGGGAGGGGTATGAGTACAATATAAAATGCCACAAAAATATTGCCTTTTGCCTGGAGATACCAGTAACCTTCAGCAGAACATTCTGGGGTGTTTACAAGTTAGGGATCTTGAATCAATGTGTTATGCAGAGTTGTATGTTTTGATTCTGCCACTTTGAAAAATTGGTTCACTTAAAGCAAGTAAGTCTCCTTATTCTTATCAAGGGTCCAAATCTGTTCTGACTCCAAAGTCTCCAAGCAATGACTAAGGAGTACATTGATACACTGCAAATCAATTAAAGTGACACAGTAACATCATTAATGTTTTCATACCACCCTGTAATGAACTTTGAGTAGCCCAACTAGCAGGAGTCTCATCAAGGATTGCATGCAGAGACCATAGTAGCTACTAGTCAAGAGGGGAAAAAAAAAAAATGGAGGAGAGAGAGTAGAAGGGTGACTTTTTAGTTCAAATTACATGGAGTAAGGCCACATTAGAATTTGCTGTTATGTGTTGTAATAGGAAGAAACAGCAATTTGTGGCTTTGTTGGATGTGCAACCATCAGTATTGCCAAGCAACTTTCAGCTAAACAGACTTAACATTGGAGGGATGGGGAAGAAAACACTTTCTACCATATCAGATTCAAATATACAGCATTTACCTTTCATATGTTCCAACTGGAGCTTCTTGCCAAGCTTGTAAACTTATGTTGAGAGACCACTTCCCCCATTAGACTTTGTATTTTGGTCTTGCCTGGGCAAGTAATACAAGACCTATTAATTTGTGGAACAAACATGGTTCCATGGAGGCAAGTACAAGACTTTTCTTGCCTGGATCCTGAGTGAGCATCTAAAATAGCCTAAGTCTTTAACAGTCTCACCAGTCCCTCCATTACAGGCTTAAGTTGAGTAGAACTGGCCACATCAGAGGAGGAAGAGCTGTGGTTTAGTCTAGACACAGCATTTCCCCTTTTCTTTACCATGATCCTGCTTCCAGTAAAGATCCTACAGTCAGTATGCTATGCAGAGGAGACTGAAGAACACAGGGCTGGGGAAAAAAAACAAAAAACAACAAAAAAACCCAAAACAACAAAAAAAACACCCCCAAAAACCAAAACAAAATCAAAACCCCTTTTAGTTCAAAAATTTTGGAACAATGGTATGATCAAAGCAGCTGTGGTACAGTTTGGTATTCACCAGATTTCCTCTCTTGAGATTTTGTCTAAGCTGACTAAGGTAGTACCAAGCAGCCTCGATCCTACCCTTGCAAAGATCTGCTATTTGCGATCAGTATTAATTAGTCCATTATGAAGGGCAGACAAGCATTCATGTTTAAAGAAACAGGTTCCACTACAAGGAACTACTGCACTACTAAACTGCTCCCAGCTTCCAGTCCCTTTGAAGCACACCGCTGTTTCTTGGCTGTTCAAACATGAGGGGTGCCACACCAATTTGTACAGCCTGCATTCAGTTGAGGTACCACGACCATTCTTTAAGCACAGGCACTGTCCTGGCCAAAACCTTACCGAGGGGAGGGAAGACCACCCTCTGACAGGTCACTCTGCAAGGGACTGCACTCCTGAGCCACCCTGAGCTGCCAGGCTGCACATACTGCAGCTGCCTGCCAGCAAGATGCTACAGGGCCACGTGGGCTCTGCCACCTTCTGTGCAGTCCTCCTGATATCTTTTCATCTTTTCATAGTTCAAAAACTTGATCTTTTCTTTCCTGATGCAAAATTAAACTAGAAACAAACTTCATCTTACTGAAGTCCTGGCTACAGCAGGAAGACTTCTATTTAAAAATACTTCTCACTACTGCTGGATGAAGTCCAGATATACACTGCACGTGCACTCAGTACCAGAAGTTAAAACAGATTAGTAAGTACTTGTTTCTGACTCTACTCCTAAGCATGCCACATCAGTGTGACTAGTGAAACGTGTCCATCATCATATTAGAATAACAGCACAGCGCTTTCAATATCCAAGATGCCTTTGCTGTTCCCGGTTTAATCACATGGGTTTTAGCCCCTCATGTGGTAGTCAATGTAAGATATAATCACTTCATTACACTGGTCATTTGCTGCAGCTTCAGGAAAAACAATAGTTTCATTTCACACCAGCTGTGAAGCTTAAACAGTCAACTACAGATCAGAATAGTTCAAGATTTAGAGGGTAACTGTATGATAGGCATTCTCTTTCAGCCAGACTTGTTCTGGTCCACATTCCTCATCCCAGAAAGATCAGCAGTTGGTGACAGTCAGTTAATCATATAATTACTACTTCTGTGCTGACAAGATGTGGACACAACAACAAGAAGCAAGAGGGGTAATGGAGACCAGGACTCCCTAGCATAAGCCTGTATTTTCAGAAGATCTGCATCTTAGTACTGGAAATATTCAATTTTCCCTGAATTGTCAGCACCCTCTCTTCCCACCCCAGTGGCAAGCCTCCCTTCCCCTGCCCCACACTAGCAGCATTAGGACACAATAGCTGCTACCAACAGGAGATGAACCTGCATCCATCTTAGCTAAGGCATCACTGCCACTTCTATTTTAGCATTCCTATTGGTAACTAAGCCAGAATTAAAAAGAAGTTTTACTAGGTCAAATTGGAGAGTCTGTGGGTTGAAAGATCTTGTTCTACAAGAGCTTCCCATTTTTATTACAAAACGGGGTGACACTTTTATAGCTACTTTCTGGTCCCAGACTAGGATCCCAAGTATCATGTTTCTTTCTACAGCTGCATGGTCATTTGTATTTTAACTCTTTTGGAAAGAGTTCACATTTCAGCATCACGAAATACTACTATTTCCATTTTCTCTCCCTACAAACAGTAAGCCAAGCCTGCTTAGAAAAGCTTCAGAGCAAGGTTTCAATTAAAGCTTCAAAAGTTAATTAAAAATTGCCTTCAAATGAATCAATTCCGAGAAGTCTGACTGAAATACAAATGTGCTGTAATGCCACACTGTAAGAGCATACAGAGAACACCTTTGCTGTCTCTACACTTGTGCAATGCTGACCATATAGTGACACACTGGAACGACTGTGTATTCCTCGAAACCTGATAGCAGGTCACAGCACAGTGCAGAACAAGTGTTTTCACATTAGTGCTAAACTAGTGAAATAACTGCTGTGTTAAGTGAACCAAAACCTTTTAGGAGATGCCCGAGGTGCTATATTGTTGAGCCACCTCGTGGCATATTTGTTGCATTACAGTGCTACACAGCAAAGGACAACAGGGCGAGGATTTGCCGGGTCTGTTCAAATTCAGGCAAGAAAACAAAGCACGTAAGAAATTCAACTGTAGCATGCTCAGGCACTCCCCCTTTGTAAGGAAAACAGGAATCTTTGAAGTTAAGCTACGTAAGACCAGCCAAGTACTAGTGGCAATCAAATATTTTTAAGTGCTTGGTTATTCCAAGCAGCAGCTCCTTGGAAAGCAAGCTGCTACACAAAGTCTTAAAAACCACATCTATGTACACATAGAACTCCTCATAGATGAGACAGCTGTGGTCTACAGTATCAGCTGGAAAAAATACTCAGCAAAATTAATAAATTCCTCACCAAAAGAAGTTTAAAAAAGAGGCATTCTTACATTTTCTGAAGACTGACTGTAAAATATTTTCCCATGCAGTAGTTCTCATACACTTCCACATATTATCTTCGAAACAAAGTCCTACAATCCGAGGTTTGTTGTGAAGTTTTTAAATTGCTGGGTTTATGCAATTTAATAAAAGGTGAAGCATAACCAGAAAATAATAGATGTAGGTCTTCTGAGGCCTCAGATAAAAATGAAAGCATTGCTACTGCAGAGGATCCTTAGGCATTAGTGAATCCAGGGAATATATACATAGAACCTCTCTCCACAGATGGGATAACTAACCAGGTTACTGTCAGGACAGGCACAGCATCAGTTACTGCAGGTCAGCCCTCATGTAACAACTTATTTTATTCCAATGATTTATTGCCACTTCTATATCCTAAGACAGTACCAAAAAACAAAGCTAGTGTCTATGCAAAGTGATCATTGTGTGATCATTGTGTGACCAGTGGCAAAGTAATCTTTTCACCACCCCACTATAACCTACTAACTACTTCAAGAGTAATAATTAGGTTTTTGTTTTGTTGCCCTTTCTGACACTACAAAAAGCCAGTAGCTCTTAAGAGTTAAAAAAAACCAACAAACCACAACACAGCCAGGATCTCAAAGACTTACAGACGTTTTTGATTCTTGTTTAGCACTACATACTGTTGATACAGGGAATAAATTTATTCTGTAACTATATTGTGTGTGCAGTATAAAGCAATAGCAACATGCTACCCATAAACATTTTTAAATGAGTTCCAAGCCTCAAAACACAGGAAAAACCATCAGACAAGATCCTGGCAGACAATCTCAACACAGTACCAAGAAGTCAAGTTCATTCCACCAGCCCCAAATGTTTCAAAGCAAGGGATAAGATTTACAAGGCCTTAACTGGTTTTATAGTCTTTTTACAGACATTAGGAAAGCACTAATATATAGCACTGTTGGGATAAGTCACATCAGATACATCACTGGAACACCCATACTACAGTTGACAGAGCAATAAAACTAAGATTTATTTACTGCTTTGTTTCCCATTCTGTCCTTCACTGAAGTCATGAAACCACAAGTCCTAATCTTATCTCTAGTTCCTTAATAGTCTTGAGAAAGGTAGAAGGTAGATAACCACAGGATGCTCTTAACACAGGCTCTCACCCATTTCCTACCACCACCTTAATTTTGCCCATTTCCTTCTCTCCTTCACCAGAAAACTTCCTATAACCTTTAAAGTTTCAGGCATCCCCACTTCTGCAGCAAAATGAATGTAGTGCTGATACTGACAAGTTGATACATAATTTGAAGCTGCAATATACATTGTCTTAAATCACATAACAAAAGAGAACAGAACAGCTCAATCTAAAAAAAGCTTTTCTCTCAGAGGTTTAGGTCAGATATCAGGAAAAGGTTTTGCATCCAGAGGGTGACTGAGCACTGGAACAAGCTCCCCAGGGAAGTGGTCACAGCACCAAGCCTGCCTGAGTTTAGGAAGCGTTTGGATGATGCTCTCAGGCACATGATGTGATTCTTGGGGTGTCCTACACAGGGACAGGAGTTGGACTATGATCCCTTCCAACTCAGCATATTCTCTGATTCTACAACAATTAAAAAGAAAAAAGAGGCACAGGTCTTTGAGTGGGCTTGAGGGCAGTCTCAGACACCTGTCAGTTTCAAAATCTCATCCAGCCCCATCCCCATAGCTTCCATAAACTTTTCTCCTAAACTTCATTTACAGCAGTGGAATTCTTTAAAATGTCCATACTTGCATCACAACCTCACTTAAGATAACCAATCTGGAAAATTAATATAATCCCATTATACCGATACCTAAATCTGGGATGAAACCACTCAGGGGAAAACCTACCAAGCTATTTAATCACTATGCTCTGTTTCAATAGGAGGTGAGCATCTGTAGTATGTTTGTGGATTAAGGCTTCAACTATACTATTATTAAAGAATTACTTTATCCTAAGGTTAGAAAACATGTGCTTCTACATTTTCAACTTCCATCACGCCAATCATCAGCATCCTGAAGTTACATGCCTTGAGCACTGCCACTCACATTCACTAATGGAGGCACCATTTTCTCATGTCAAGTATCCACATAGTTTCAACTTAAAACCAAATAAATAATTGTCTTCTTAAGATCAAATTTGCATTTTGTCTTCCCTCAGCCATTCTGAAGTGTGGGGTTTGTGTGGCAATCATGGGCATTTTACTTGGCTTAGAAGATAGGATGTCCTATGGGAACTCAGCAAAAAGCAAACAGGTTAAAGGGCAAAAAAATAACAGCTCACCTTTCTTTGGCCTAATTTATGTAACACAATAGATGAAGAAATAAAGGAAAACAATCAGAGTACTGATGAGACACTCTGTAAGTTAAAGAATTAATCACAACAATAACAATAAATCTTATGGGTGGGTAACTTCTGCATTTATTGAAATATCTCTACTTTCTTATAAGGATTCACGGTAAAAAGAACAGTTGATACTAATGCAGTCATTTCACATTTAATAACAGTTAAATAGCCTTGGTGCCAACAACCCAAAATTCGTACAAACAGCATCACATATACTTTAGGTAGTGAAAAAGTTGAGAGGTTTCTAAAGATCCAAGCTTTCCAAAGTGGCAAATGACATTACAACAATTAGTCATCTATGGATTTTAATGTTTAAATTGAACCTGAATCTAATAGCTTTTCTCACGTGAGCAAAAATCTCTATGAGCTTTATGCTGATATTCAAGACAATCTAAAGAATGCAAGAAGATTTCAAAAATGGCAACGCATGCTGATTTAACACTACATAATATACTGGCATGGGATTCTACACTGGTCTTGCTGCTAATATAACAAAACAATGAGTACTGATAAAAGACATGTTTAGAAAAAAGTAGTATTAAAATGTTAGAACATCAGACTACCACTCACTACTTTCAGAACACTACTATGTTCTTCATTTAACTATTGCAATTAGTGGCATGAAACACATTGAATCAGGCCTGTGTCAAAAGGAGAAAGGAATAATCAATAGAGAAAAAGATAATCCTGAAATGCTGGTAGACTACTTCCAAGTTAAAACCCATGGTCTCTGCACACAAGTAATTATGCAATACCAAAAAGCCTGTTAAATTTTCTACAACAGCTGATTCACATCTCATTTGCCTGTGAAATCTCTAATCTAGATTAGAGAAAATTCAGCTCTCTTCAGGAAATGCATCTCCCCTGTCTAGACATCCAATTTAAAGAAAGCAATGCTTTTTCAATTTCAATTGAGTAACACGTGCCAGAAATGTCCTTTATCTAACATTTTTTAAACTCATACAGCAGTCCTACTCACAAAGCCAAACCTGTAAATACAAACCAACTAGTTATTTCCCCCTCAACTGCAAGAATGCAGTAAACTTAATGACCTGCTTCATGTAAAAATGCCACATCATTCTATATTGTAGGCTTTTGCTCTTCATGGTTACATAAATAAATATCCAGATTAATTTACTGTGCATTGTTCCCCTTTTTTTTTTTTGGTACACGTTAAAATTCTTACTGTTCCAGAATTGAGATTTTCCTAGCGTCTGTTTGATGGAAAGTCATAATTTTATGAAGACCACTTCAAATTGGATAATTCTCTGCAACACTACTTGCACACAGGAGCAGCTGTGGACTTTAACCCCATTCTGGCAGCACCACGGGCTTCCTCGAGGCTGCAGTGTTAATACCAGCATGCGTTTGTACTTGGGTCAAGAAATATGAACACTGAGCTCTGAAGGGTTAAATACACAAAAAAGTAGGCACAGCAAAGAGACTACCTGAAAACTAGCAATTTGTATGTCTGCTCTTTTAACTGTGACTTCGCTGTAGCTGCACAGACACACAAGCAACATGAGGTTGATTAATAAAAGCTATTGACCTTAACACAAGATTTTGGATTTATTTTTTTTTAGAGAAAGGAACAAAAGAGGAAAGCTACAGTCTGAAATTATTCTGAACTGTACAATCCCTGGCAATGAAAATCTCGTTGATAACAACATGGCTAAGTCTAGCCATTTGATTATGATGAAATCACTAAACTCAGGAGCAGCAAGAAGCTACACATTTATTTTTTTACATGCGTTTGTGTTGCGAATTTTTTTAAAGCACAGAAGAATGTGACATGCCAGCACTGTTTCTTTACAAATGTGTGCTTCAGAAAAGTAACGTTAATAGTTGGACCAAGGTAATATACTCATTTCTCCAGCAACCAAAAGATAATCCATCAGCTCTAGGTCGTGACATGACCACCTATTGTCTTTTGGAGATAATATTCTATATTTCTGTGGCTCTGAGCAGCACCTTGAAGTTTTTTAATATCACACTTATTTTTCTTTTTAATACACATACCAAAACAATGCAAAGCTTAAGGAAAAAAATAATTTAATTTTTACTGTGTAAGTGCATTTTGAGAGAAGCCAGCTAAGCTGGCAGACATATTTACTTTCAATTGAAGTATTAACACTGAAAAGTAGTTTTGTTCTATAGAGAGGTATACAGGAATCTAGAAAGAAGTTTTCCCACTATCAAAATACAACTGATGTGTGAGTGCTCAGCAAAGGACCTGTGGTATAGTCCCGAGTCAGTGCATTTATAAGCAACTCATTGAACACATTTATTACAACAGCTTTATCTTCACAAAAATGTTTTGCTAATAGAGCTGGTAAAACAAATCTCAACCTAGAGACAAGCTGTTTTATAAAATGTGAATGGTAGGATACATTTTAGCAAAGTGAAATCTGCCCCAAAGGAATCTGTTGAATATGCAAATACTTTGAAAGCACCTTAACTGTTTATATGGCATTTAAACTAGCCCTTTTATTTTTAAGACCATGCTTGGGTTCAACATAACTTACTGTTACACTGCTAGAGTACTGAAACTGGACGTTCACCAGATAAGTATCTTCAAGACACAGCACAACTAACATGCTAAGAGCTCACGGACTGTTGAAAAGGGTAATTGAGCAGAGGGATCTTCATGGTAACAGCAAAAAATAATGCCCAATGACTTATGTAATTCTGGACACAGTTATGGATCTTATTGCCAGAATTGCATTAGGTCTAAGGCATATTCTGCTGCTAGAAATACAGGCATTAAATTGGTTGAAAGTGAACAGAGAGAAAAAAACCTCACAACCATCATCAGAACCATATAGAATGCATTTTAAAATCATTCTGGTTTATCAGCATACTTACCAGAGCTTATGTTCTCACTGTTTTACCAAATATTATTCAAAAGTGCTTGTAATATGGACATTTTTAGAGTCTTAACTCCAGAAGAGTTTAACTGCAAAAGAAAACCAAACAACTCAATGCCCACCTCCCCCAAAAACCCAAACAACAAAACCAAATGGTTTAAAAAATTCAGTTACAAGGGCTGTCCAGCCTCTTCCTATATTTAACAGGAGCCTTATAAGGTAAAAACACCGAGTTGTTCATTTATAGGCAGAGAAAACTGCATAGGAAAGAAGTTCTCTCTTATTTGAAGTTGTCCATAGCCTCTAGCCTTCAGATAGCAATTTAGTTCAAGTGGTTATTATATTCAAGCAGGAAAACCTCTGAGATTTTAAAAATGGTAAAAATTATCTCCTGCTTCTGTGAAAAAGCAGCATTTATCATGGTGTCTCTCTAATACTACTGGGATTATTACTTGGCAGAGAAACAGCTCTCCTCTTGAGCTAGTTAGTTTTCTGACAAAGCAGAAGGCTTTCAGAAGGAAAACTCCAGTTAAATCAAGCTTTTCATGGGCACATAATAGAGACAACTTCACCAGGAAAAATACAGTGGTTTTGTTGAGCACATGGGGTTTTGTTTTGGATGTCCACCACTCCCAAATCTTTGGGCCAGCATTTCATAAAGAGTGACATCCCTAGTCTGACCGATAACAGAGTCTACCAAATCAAAGCAATCTTCTATCTAGATCTGAGCCTTATTAGGTAGCAGCCAAA
Organism: Chaetura pelagica; assembly: GCF_000747805.2. Taxonomy (NCBI): domain Eukaryota; kingdom Metazoa; phylum Chordata; class Aves; order Apodiformes; family Apodidae; genus Chaetura; species Chaetura pelagica. The sequence goes on along the minus strand of NW_009953786.1, from coordinate 3,845,502 downwards.
GTCACAGGTTATCTGCTATTCTTGAGCAAGCATCATAGCTTCTAGAGGTGGAGTTACGGAAGCACACACATATTATCTAAATTAAGAATACAACCTATCACCCATAACAGCTCAGGTGGGTACCCTATATTGATTGACAGATGAACACTGATAGCATTTAAAGGCTAAATGGTACAACTAACCTCAAGCACATCTAGGACCTTGTCTTTTTGGACTACCAGCTAGAGATCTCAATTACCACAGAAAAGCATTCATACTACAGCATTGCATCTCTAATATATAATGATATAGTCTTTCTGTACAGATCTGCTGTAATACAGAATTATAAATTTCTTCTACATAGATCTGTGAGCAAATCGACTCTGTGGATTGTGCAGGTTGTAAAAGTCCCACCCTCCCTGATGACACTCAGCCAAATTTATCTACTTGAAGCCTCAACATTTCCTACTGTAGCAGGCTCTACCCATAGTACACAGGAATTTCTCAGGCATACAAGAAGAGGCATATCCAAATGGATGTGCTGCCAAATCAAGTAATAGATGTTGGGTATACATTTTGAACTCAAGAGTAACAGTACAGACAACTATCCTTTAAGATCTTCACATCCACCACTGAGCTCAAATCCAGAAGCTACGGTTTTTATTTACAAGTCTGTAGATGTAAGTATATGGAAAGTCAGTGTAATGGTGCTGAAGATCAAGGTCTATAAAAAAAAAAAATAAAATGTTCCATACAAGAAAAAGCTTTTATTTTTTTTAAAATTGCATGAGGTTTGCCTTCTCATAAAAAAAAAAAAAAGAATACTTGACTGTGAAGCATTTATCTTAAGTGCTTTCATTCAAAGACCACAAATCTCTCCAAACATTTTAAAGAGAAAACACCCCTTTTGCTGCTTTAACTTCAGACTACCTGTTACCTCAGAAACTGCTACATGTCTAGCTACTGAGAGGAAATAGCTCTTAACAAGTCAATACAAGATATCCCATCTTTGGAGGGGTTCTGGTCAGGGAGTGCATTCCCCCATAGAGGAGGTAAACAGATTGAAGGAATTCACCAGGATGAACTTGAAGATGCTCAAGATGCACAATTTTCCCTGGATTGAGGGCATAAAAGAGAGGCAAAAACATTCTGTGACAGGTCTTTACTAATATTAGCTTAACGTTATCTGTACCTTAACTTTTACAAAATTCTAGAGTCCAGTCTATTACTTATATATGTATATATGCATGAACCAAACTGATTATGCGTAGTGGTACAATACCCAAAGTAAAGAAAAAAATGTGGATAAATCTATGGAGAAGTTCATGCTGATCATTGCTCAGGGGACTCACACCTACTAGGAACGGATTGAGTTCTGTCTTCATGATTCCCCACCATTCACACGGGTAAGAGGAAAGACAAAACCCACAGATTTTACTTCTGATGGTCTAAGATTTCTGAAGGTGGCCTCCATCCCCCATAATTTTTTCTCCCTAACTGGAGTCTTTCAATATCTGTGGAAATTAAAATAGTACCTTCACTATGTCCCCAATTCAGTATGAAGTGTTTTCAAGTTGAAAATGGACCTCTGGGATAAAGTAAAATGAAAAAAGATGTGGGAACTTGAATAATGACACATCACTCAATTTCTCATCCCATTATAGTAAAAAATACACAAGTTGTTAAAAACCTTAAGGAACAAGCACAAAAGAAATTGTGCTTATGAAAAAAATGTAAAAAAAAAAAAATAAATGTAAGACTGTAGAGGTCTATCTCAATATATCACTCTGCAAGTTTGCTTTCCTTTTAACACACACAAGTGAGCCTTACAGTGAAACTGCCATCTGCTTTTCAAAATTCTATCCTCCAAAGCTGAATTTTATAAAATGCTCTTGATAAGCCCTTTCAAGACTTGATTTCAATAAGAGTTTGATATTATTTTAATAAGACCTAAACTTACATAGTTCACCTTTTGCTTGAGATTCAAGTTTTTATAGTATGACTAGTAATCAACAGAAGTTACATGATCCAAGCCAGGTTTTAAGAATTGTCTATTAGCTCACTAGGACTCTGTCCTGTGCTTTGCCTAATTAAGAGATTGCAATTTATAATTCCACAAGACTTCTAGATAAAATTAATTTATCAGCTTCAGTCTGTGCTGTCTTGCCCTATCCATATTATACCAATTGAAAGCAAAAATAATAGAAACCAAACAGAACAGTAACCAGTATAACAGGACTTACTTACACTTTTGGGTAAGGCTGGGAAAAAAAGTTAATGATGGCAAGGCAATTAACATAGACTGTCCACCTGATGCTTGATCATACTGTAAAAATTCACCATGTTATATTTTTGAGCTGTTATAAGATACAGTTTGTACCTAGAAGATAACTAAGTTTCTCTATGGACACTTACCTATATCTTCCTCTCTTATCTGCTTTGGTACAGAAGTTTTGACTGAAATCATGCTACTGGTAGTATAGTGGCATCTACTTACTTAAGTAGTTAATGGTTCTGCCAACAGCTCATAACAGAAAATCAGCCCACACCACCAGCACTCCCAGAGAACACAAGGCTAAATCTCTTTTTAAAGTTAGAGCCATCTAGCTATACTTTACAAATTTTTATAATACACCAAACAAATTACATGCATTCTGCTATGTTACCATTTTTATCTTACTAAAACTACTCAAAAGTCTTATTGTCAAAGCAAATAATAAGAGAAAAGGACAAAGTTCTCAAATATCCCTTTCTGATCTCTAGATTAAAGGTTGTGAGTTGGTTAGAGGAATGATTGTGATCCAAATAAAATCTTGGAAAAGATTCTTTATCATGCAAAGGGAGAAACCTCACTGCAGGAAACAAACTGACTTCTACTCTTCTGTCATAAGTTTTACACAATATTTTTCTCTATATTTGTCAGTATTCCCTTGTTCTGTCACACCAATCTTTTAATATGAGGAAGGCAACACATTCAAGTAAAACTGGAAGGTCTCACTTTTAAATGGGTCTATTATTATTTTCAGACAAGAAAGAAGAGTTTTCAGAAGTACTTTTGTTTCTAAATTTACTTTTGAGTGATTTACATTAAAATTACACCTTACAGCTAGGATGACTGTAGTGAAATCTCCCACAAGGGCAACTTATTTGGCAGGTGCACAGATAATATCTTCTTTACTTGAATTTATTCAACCCGTTAAATTGAATAACAAGTTCTTTCAAAGCTGAGAGCAACTTCAAATAGAAAATCGGGAAGAAAAACAAGCTTTGCAATCTGTAAAACATGACTAAAGGGATCTTCTTTCACCTGGTGGCAGGAAGATTTTCACTCTGAACACCCTTAAAAAGAGCAAAGAAGGAAGCGAACCGTAGAAGAAGCCCCAGCTCATTGCACTTAAAACCACTGGTGATGGCCTGAGAGGTAGTACCTTGCCTTTCTGTTGTTTTTGGTTGTAGCCCAGCTTCCAAGCTGGAAATCAAATCTTCTCTCCCCCAGGAGAGTTAAAACTGCTCTAAGTAAAAGTGTTTCCAACTGTTAGTGCTTCATTCATTTTAAACTGAAGCCAGGTTGGCCCCAGCCACCGGAAAATATTATCGTGCAGTAAACAAGCAAAGGACTATTAATTCATAACACACAAAAAAAAAGAATAAAATCAAGTGCATAGAAATATTAACATCGCTGTTCAAAAGTAGTAACATTCTCCTAGTTAAGAATACCGACACCAACAGTAGTCTACAACCCATATTTTATAGCTGGTATGTTTCATGGTGTGCAGCTTTGAAAATTAAAAAAAATCAAGGCCCTCTAACTGCATTATTGTAACTGTGATTCAGGTCAATATATACCCCAGTTTTTAAGGAACAGATATTGCAATTTATCTCCCAAATAGCCACTGTATGTATAAAGAAAGACTAAGGTTCAGACACATCCATAAACAGAGCCATTTTTGCCTATAACAGGGCCCCTAAGTCACCACAACCATAAATCTTTACATGGAGAAGCTTTGAATGAAACACGTATTTAGATCACTTAGGAACAGTTCCAGCTCTAAGGTATTTCAAAGCAGTACTCAGAGAAAAATTAAACACTTTCTGCACATAGCACCCAACACAGGAAAAAAACTACAGCACATTTGGATGAATGCTATGTTGTGGGAAAGTATTCAAATGAAGGAAGCCTTCAACACTTTCTGAAAAGCCACAGATTCTATCTTTAAAGCTAAAATAAATGTGGCTTTGCCCATCCATGAATTAATGCCTAAATGATTCTTATGAACCGTGGCAAATACATTCACATCACAAAGCTGCAGTAAATGCATTTTGCTTTTCTATTGCACTCTGAGTATACTGCAGATCACTTTTTAAAAACTGCACCAGTGTTATCAAAACCAAGCTCAAACTACTAGCTAGCCACTCACCTGACATACATCTTCAGCATGTTAAAATAAAACAAAAATTATGAGAGCTCACATACAAGACAGTTAGAAAAAAAATTGGCAAATGCTTTTCTTGTTCCACATTACCCAGGCCTGTTAAGATACTGTTTTAAAGTTGGTCACTTTGTTAATCACTTACCAAACTTGCTTAAGAACCTGGAAAAAATTTGTCAAGAAAATAACTCTAGAAATAGAAAAATAAAAATCCCACTCTAAAAACATCAAAACAGCATTCATACAAGCCTCCCACAGTGGACCTACTGTATTATGTCAAGTGGAATTCAGCATTTTCTCTAGAGCCAGTCAATAACAGGAACTCGATCATAAATGCCCTGCCTTCCGGCCAGCGCTGCCGCCTCAGCTGCGCAGCCTAATGAGCCAGGGGCACACCAGCCTCAGTAACAGCTGGCAGGAAAGTCCACTAGAGAAGGTTACAAAGGTTTTTGTTTGTTTTTTTTAATAGAGAGTTACTTCTTTGTTATAGCACCAAAGCCCACCCAAATAAATGAGCCCATTTCTCTCAATATTAGTTTATTGAAGATGCTGCTTTCCTGCCCAGGGTCCTTGTACTTAAACCACCATGTATCTGGTGCAAGTTACCACACTACCATAAATATCTTTCACTGATTTAGAAAATCACTAGCCTCTCAAAACTGAAAATAGCCAGTTTTCCATTACCCTAAAGACATTACTTAACATCAACAGATTACTTTCTTAATCTGTTATAGCCTTACTCCTTTTTAACCCTTAACTGCATTTTCACATGGTTCATAAGGCAGATTCATCAGTTTATTGGCTTTTGAGAGGAATCCTGTAACATTCACAGGGGTAAACACATATTCTTGAGGGAGCACTAATACATAGCTCACAGTATGTACACCAGATGTGTAAGAAACACTTAAGACCTGATTTAGGAAAGCTTTTATGTGAAGCTCCCTTCCCACAAAAAGACTTGTAAATATAATTATCTAGAATTTTTGATTCCTACTAAAAGTGAAAAAAACAGTAATTTTAATACCAAAAATTACTGTATGCATATTAAAGATGTCCTCTTAATTACAACTAAACTGCTGAAAATTTCTTATCCAAAAATTGCTCAGGTTAATGAGTTTTGTGGGCCATTTTCATTCTCAAAGAAAGAATCAAGATTTAGAGTAAATGCATTTTCTGTGTTAAGTGAATCTTACATTTAATATACTGCAGTTAGTTGATTCAATGTTATAAATTTACAAGAAGTTTCTGAACAGTATGAAGACTGATTAGACACCTGTACATACACCTCAGTTCTTTTAGGTTAGAAATGCCTGTAGCAGCCTAGAGTACTTGAATATTTGTGTAGCTAAAATCTGTGCCCATTTAAAACAAGATAGTTTTGGAGTGGAACCTTTTTGATTAGCATATGAGATCTCTATTTCACATTTGTCAACCTGCAGCCACTGCTGAGAGGTTCAAATCCCAGTCTCCATCTGCTCACAGTTAAAGTGAAATAACTGATGGCCACCAGATACACCAAATGTAACCTAGCAAAGTAAGATTTCATTTTGTTACTAGGCTGACAGCTCAGCGCTTTGACTGGAAGCTGGCATCAGCCACAAGCATGCCCAAGTCCAAACCTCATGCTTAGCTGAGGTTGATCCCCGTGGGCTTCCTACAACCTCCCACCTCGCATTGGCCCAGTAGCCAAAATAGAGCAACACAGCCCTTCTGGCAGGGAAAGTTTCAACCAAACTTTTGCAGTGGCAGTTTGTCCTGTCATAGTGCTTTGAAACAGATGTTCGCAACCCCAGCAACACCATGGAATACAACCTCATCTGGTATCTGGGAAACTAGTACCAGAAGTTGACATGAAAGGGAGAAAGTCCCTACAGATCACCTCTCTAAACCAGAACTGTCTCCCTGACCAAGGCTCTCCAAGCACCTTACAGAAATCTTTGGCAGAGGCTATGATTTCCTCTGCTAGAAAATAAATTAAAGAATAAACTGCATGTACCAAGAGACACTTTACTCCCTCATTGCTGAGAGAATAAGAATAAATCTACAGGTAAGCTGAGGGAGAGAGCCTTGACTGGATTCATTATCCACCTTACTGAGGAAAAAGTCCTTCTTCATCTCCCTTTCTTTCCTTTCCACCTCATTTGGAGGCTGCCAAAAAAGATGGTCCACAACTTCTGGAGACAGAGAAAGAAAAGAAATTGCAGTGTATTTCTACATATCTTAATTATCTTCTCAAAGGGCTCCTGCTCAGCTCCCAGTCCACCACTAGCTCCAAGTGGCCCCAGTACTCTTGGCAGCCCAAGCACTCTGCCACTTCAGGTTCTGTCCCTGATGCTGGTTCTTCCACAGCTTTTCTTCTCTCTCAGTAATGAACAGGGTAGACAGTGGTTAAAGGACTGAATCTGGTCCACACAGCCCTTGAGAAGTAGCAGTACATTAAGCATAATATGTAGATACACTATAAAAAAACATATTCTGTGCAAAATAATTATTTACAAGTGGTTTGAAATATTTCTTGAACTGGCACTCCCTGTTGCTATTTATTTTTACATTTAAAGAGGAACTTCCCGATTTAATTACATCAAAGCTGAAGTGTTTTGCTATGCTCCATGTTTACAATATGCAAGAATGAACAATTTTGTTTTCTCAAAGTTCAAAGATATTAAAAGAAGTTACTCAAGAAACGTAGCAGGCATTTAATACACTTGGGAGAAATCCAGCATTTCCAACATATTTACATTCAAAATTGAAAAGGTCACTACTAAGAACCTCAATGCTCAAGATGAGTCATTGTACTAAAGCACAAAGCCTGCATTTGCCATAATAGACCAACACAGAACAGAAGAAAGGTTATCTCTGTAGAACATGTGGTACTCACAGAGCCTCTGCACTTGAACTGTGACAAACAGCATCCATTTCATTTTTAAGCTAGTTTAGAAAGAGCAGTAAGTCATTGTTTTTTTAGCAATTCAAAAATTGTTACAAGCAGTTATTCAGAAATTAACAAGTCATATGGAGAGCCTATCCCAGGCAGCTTTCTGATGCAAAGACTGATGCTCCATTTTTAACTTTGATCAACACAGTGCATCAAATAGCTTCACTCAGTCATTGTAATTTTTTTTTTTAAAGCATTAATCTAAACATTTTATATCTCTATATTTTTATATAAAGTTGATAGCCTATAAGTGGAGGGTATACATACATAGTCTCCACAATGACAAGCCACAAATTTGAGGTTGTTTTGAATTTATTAACTAACCAGATGTCCTCACACTGCCAAATGCAAATGGCAACAAAATGCTAACTGCAAGTCTACAATTCCACATTTTCAATATTTGAGTTAGCATTCTGCAGGTAATGAATCAATGTCTCCTCTAAAAAACCTAAGATGTAATCTTCTTCACTTGCAGAAAAAGGAAGCAAAATAATTTTATTTGTACCTCCATTGATTTCCAGAGCCATAAGGGTACCAACATCTCTCTACAGGCAAGAATTTATTGATTCTAATTCCTTTAAAAAAAAGTTACCTTCAATGAAGCTTAGCTTATGAAGACAGGTAATCACACTATCCCTTCTTGTGCATTTCTGCATAACAATAGCAACTTCAGAGTTTTTAGAATTTAACGTACTTGTCCATGAGAAACCCAGACTATATGACACACTGCAAACAAGGACTAAGAAACCTTGGCAGAGCACTATGGGAAGACATGTCTGGAATTATTCTATATTCCATATACTCCACACAATCTAATGCTTAAAGTTACTGTTTAAGTTAAACATTATTAGTCCAGTTCCTAAGAAAAAGGTGCTGCCCACTCATCTCACCAACAGCCACAACTGAAATGACACCTCATGCTCTGATACCTTAGGTAACAAGCAGTAGCAAAACAGCCATTGAAATGGAATAAAAGGACCATCTCCAGCACTATTTACATGGGGCAACAAGTTTATCTGGCATGCTGTAAAAGTACTCAAAAAGGATTAATAAAAAATAATTACTGTAGGAAGCAAGCTTGTGCTTGAGGACAAGTTGCCTTAAAAGAAATTAATGTTGAAATAAAAAATGGCTGCAATTTGGCATAATTGTGTTTTTCCTTACAGAAAAGTTTAAGTTCCAAAAGAAAAGGGTAGCAACTGAAGACCTGGGTATGAAATGCAGAAAGGTACCCTCCTCATCTCTGCCGCCAGCTTCCTATACTGTGCAAATCACATGTAAGACTGAGATATGGGCATTAATGTTGAATTCCTCATTTTCCAAGGGCAAAAGGCAAGATTCGAGGTCCTTACTGGGATACATTCTGGACATGCCAAACACAACCAATAAGGGAACCTGACGCCTCATGCACCAAACATCTTGGAGAAGCCCATTGGGAAATGATTAACTTCTGGTGAGTGAGGTTCAAAAACCTCAGTGTGGAGTCACACTTTCAGCACAAAGAAAGGCTGCCCTCTGCTCTCCCTCTCCAGCCCATGCAGGAAAGCTTGTAGATGCAAGGCAAGTCATATCAGCTCAACAGTCCTGTGAAAGCCTTAACTTCACCTGCCTTAGGTCAGTTTGTTGGCCTGACTTCTTTCTACACAAGAAGTCTCTTCTCACACCATGCCTGCAGCAGAAGCCAAATGTCTGGGCAACAGCTGCCTTTGGCTCCCCCACAGATTTTAACCACTTCACTAGCCCTACAATAAAACTAGTCCTGAATTCTTGCTTCAGTTTTACCCCTCAGCCAAACTCAGCTGTACTGCCCCTCACCACAGGTATCCACTGCCCCTTCTCCCTGGTTGCCACCTGCACCTTGCCAGGATCCAGCACCGAGCTTCTTGCACAGCCTCTTGTTCAGCTAGATCCTCAGCGGGTTTTAATCGTCCAATTCAGTAGTTTACCTGTTCCTCAGTTTTACTTCAATACTTGCAGTCCTCATTTCTCTTGTCCCACATTATGCCAACTTCTAACAGACCTCATTGAGATTACAGCACAGTTATTCTGCCTTCTGATCCAAAATACCAAGAACACCAAAATCAAAAGAAAGATGCTCTCAGATTTCACTGCTGCTTCCCCGTCTCATCCTAGCTCACTGAAGAAGAGAAGACCTGTCACAACTCTGATTTGATTGTCTGGAAAGTACTTCACAGGTCTACAGGGATGCTGGATCTGGCAGAAGAAAAAACTGTAAGGACTGGAACATGGCCAGCAGGGAGAAAATCTAAGAAGTCAGATGGGCAACACCACAAAGTCCCCATTTTACTCCAGGAACAGACTTTTTCTGGAGTTTATGGATATAGCTCAATCAGAATAAAAATCTCTTGTCCAAAAAAGATCTTGAGACCATGCTCCAAACCATTCACTCCACCCCAAAGTGGTATGAAGGTTATGCAACACCGTAAAACATCATCTCCCCTTCTCACACTTTGCATTCTCTTATAGTAGGCTCACTGGGATTGAAATGTTACAGAACAGACAGCCAATGCAGGAAATTCTAGGATCAACTGTAAAAGCCTGGCAAAAGACATGAATTCAAAATGGGACAGTCTTACAACAGGAAGATTCTGCAAATCTAGGAAATAGTGCTACCAAACTCACCAATCAGGGCAGTAGCAGAATGCTACAGAAGACCCCCAACACTCTGCATCAACACTACGTGTGATTAAATATAACCCTTGTTAACTCACTTGCAGATTTCTTCTTTAAAGGATTAATTCAGACATCATCAATTCAAACTGATTTAGTGAAAAACTCTAAGAAAGCTAATACTATTGTGCATGGTCTTTCTAACTGCAACCTAACTGTTAACTCTTGTTAACAAATATCATGCATGCTTCAGCAGTTCCTTCCAGATCTGCCATATTATAAGGTATTACTATGCCTTGTTTTCCCTATCCTCCATTGTCAGGTCACTTATCCATATGCAAACTCCTCTCATAGCAGACAGAACAGAAAAATAGCTCTGTTTACATGAGCAACCTGAAAGCCCACATGCCAGTGCTACAAAACTAGAATAAACTGAATGCTTAAGAAAACTGAAAACACTCCACGCATGGGTAAGAACACAAGGATTTCACCCTACTCACATGAATTTCCTTATTTCAAAAAAAGAAAAAAGAAATGAAACTATGTTTTTCCTGTCAAGATAACACAGCTAGAATCTTTATAACATGTATTTTCCACAAGAACTAAAGTGACTATACTTTTTGCCAAAAAAACAGAAACACATACTTCTATTCCTCATTAGAGTCCAAGATTCTTAAAAAAGGCTGCCACTAAGCCAAAGCAATACATTCCTTGTGCAGCAACCTATTTTGCATCCAGAGGAACAAGATATATACAAAATTTTCAAAGGCAACATTGAACTAATGATTTGAAATATTATAGAAGATAGAAAAAATTTTCTGCTTGAACAAAAACCCTATCTCCCCCTGAAACTACCCTTTGATGCAAGAGTTCCACAGTTCTTCATCCATGGAAGAAGTATGTAAATCTCTGCACATCTGGACAACACTAAATTGCTAAGAGAAAAGAATGAAATTGTTGTTGGCCAACTTCGTGGCTTTTTTCAAGCATGCGAAAAACTCAAGTCTGGGAATAAACTGGCAACTTCTCAAGTCCCAGAGCAGGACAGATAGAAGTATAATGAATTACTTTGCTCGTTACCCAGCGCTTCATCACCGCATAGCACGCCAGCTGTGACATAGTGAAACTCTGCTTAGAAAGACACATACTTCATAACTCCATGTCTGGAGAGAAGTCTGCTCATTGAGGAGCTCTTCTCCCTTCCCACTCAAACTGGGAAGCTGAGGGGCTGACATCAGCTCTCAAGTTAGCCATCAGTTTCTCTGAAAGCTCAGAAAGGGAGGGGGAAAATGGTGGCAGCTACAGCTGCTTGATGACAGTGATTCTGGCAGAAATTTCCTAATAACCAAAAGACAGCACAGGAGGTGGGCAGCTAATCATTATATAACAAAGCACAAAACAGAAAACACCCAATGGGAGAAGAGATCAGAGGAAAAGGTGGAGAAAGCCAATATACAGGAGGAATAAAATTTCTTCCTGTTACAAACAAATCCTTTTACTTACAATTAAAAAGTTCAGGTTTGGGCAGAAGGTCCATTCTGCAATCACAGCCATGCATTCAGAGGATGTTGGCAAGTGCAAAGTATTGTCACCAGCAGGAGTAAGGTGTGCTCTCTGAAGGTCTGATTTCAAAATACAGTATGAACAAAGCAAAGACAGTTGCTCTATGCAAGCAATTCCTTTCAAAGCATACAGGGGTCTGAATAACATGGAGACTGTCATGAACGAGTTTGTATATAATGCATCCTCTTACTGACTAGGGAAGTCTAGGGTTTTTATTGGAAATAAACTACTATTCAAGTGAGTTATCACAGAATCACAGAATGGCTTGGAAGGGACCCTAAAGATCATCTAGTTCCATCCACCCTATATGGGCAGGGATACCTCTGACTAAACCAGGTTGCTCAGAGCCCCATCCAAACTGGCCTTGAACACTGCCAACGAGGGGGCTTCCACAACTTACCTAATGGTTTGAAACCACTACCCCCATCCTATCATGACATGACCTTATAAAAAGACTCTCTCCAGCTTTCCTGTAGCCCCTTCAGGTACAAAAAGGCCACTATTAGGTCTCCCTATAGCATTCTCTTCTCCAAGCTGAACAGCCCCAACTCTCTCAGTCTGTCTGAGGTGCTCCAGCCCTCTGCTCATCTTCATGGCCCCATTGTCAGTTACTTTGTTTTCTCCCTTATTGAAAACCATTCAACTATCATTATCTCCTTCATTTAAAGCACATCTTTCAAGCCAATGCAGCCTGGCCAGCCTTGATCTGGGACTGCAGGCAGCCTTTCTGTATCCTCCCTCTAGGTGAAGAGCTTAGCTGTGCCACCGCTGCACAACCCCCCAGCAGCTGGGGAGAAGGGAGAACGCCCTTCTCCTATTGCAACTGCACCCTCAGTCTGTCGGGCAGCACTAGTTTCCATCAGGTATCTGTGCTGGTCCATGCCTCAGAGAAAAATCAAGATAAAATACTGGAGGGTACTGCCAGATCATCTTCATGGCAAGATGAAATGAAGTAGTACAAAAACAGAAGAGCCATTACGGGACTTCTGGGTTATGAGCCTCCTGACTGCAGCAAGAAAAAAAGAGGAAACACTGCCCCAGTTCTGATCAGAAGACAGCTCTGCTTTCAGATTTCTTCTCCCCAGATTTTCCTTTCCAGTCCTCAGCAACAATTTCTCCTCTTGCTTAAATCACCACACACAAAGTTTCCTTTCCCATCACAAAAATGGGACAGAAATGTGACAAAACTTACCATACCTACATCAAGCTTCACTTGTTCAAGCTGTTTGAACTCAGTTTGAAATAAGGGAAGAAGAAGTATGGACCTGACTCCACTTCAAACTCTGCTCACAAGAGGCCTGGGCATGAGCAATGTTCCTTCATAGGTGCCCAGAACAGCAGCACTCCATGAAAATGTTTAATGAGGAGACCCAGAGCATCTTCTCTCAGTATAAAGTTTCATTATTTAAGCAGCAATATTATTCACTATAAAGCTCAACCACTAATGTTTGTCCTTCTCATGAGGAATTTGGAAGAGATAGTTCAAAAGTGGAAATCTAAAATAAGTCAGATACAGCTGAAATACTGAGAACAATTACTATTATCCTAGTAGCAAAGCAACCAAGGAATTAAGAATCAAGTCAGAATTTCATTTAATAAATACCAATACAGAAACGGATGATCCAGTTAACAATATTTACCACCTTTCACCTTTAACTGTTACTTCAGTGTTACCAAGTTTATTTACACCATACTGCAATGCTTATACAAAGCAACTCATTTAAACACAATCAAGCTTTCCTGAAAAATACTTTTTCTGTTCATTAATAGCAGGCAGTTTCGCTCTCACATGTTTCCACCAAGACAGGCCATCCCACCTATAACCTCCATTCCCATTGCCAGCTATATATTCCTGCCATTTTCCCAGCACTATTACCTGTGTGGCCTACCAGGTCAACCACAGCTGAAAAGCAACCAAAAAAATCCTGAAAGAAGGTTTTCAGTTTTTAGCAGTCCTTATCTTTTCCTAGCTCTTAATTTAATAGCAACCTCCAGGATTAAATAGAAATTCTCTTCCATTCCCTGCCCATACACACATTCTTGCATCTTCTATCTTTAACCAGCAGAGGATTTTGGTTTTGCTGTACTAGAGAGTAGCAATGCTGAGACCCTTTGAAACAACCTGAACAAAAAACTTCATCTTTATTATTTCTCCTCCTCACTTTCTAGTCCCCATCCCCAACATCATTTCCCACTGGATTATTCAGCCTTTTTTCATGTAATTAATGGACTAAGTGTGGCTAAATGTATTAACAAAGATGCAGTATGCTTTGAGTGTTAGTTCTTCAAAGCTGATCTCCATGCTACTTAAGTCATTCCTTCTATGAAATCTCCTAAAAGCCTAATAACAACTTTCAGCTAAAATCAAATCAAATTCTTCATTACCTAAGCTGTTTAAGGTGCAACTATACACATGTGAATGCTACAGTATCTGATGAGTTTTTTAAATCCGTATTTAAGCATTAACATGTGCAAATAAACGTCACATGCATTTTTCAGGTGTCAACAAGCTCAGGTACAGACCAGGGAGAAAGAGAAGTGTATCAGTACCATACCATGTCTGCTAGCTATATTTCAACATAAGTCCCAGAGCAGTTGTAACTGAACTTGAACAAAGACTTGTTTGCTTTATAGATGCCAGGCGCCACACACAGCAAATTGCTCACTTCTGAAACAAGTTACTCTCAGTTCGGTTTCTCCAGAGGGCAAGATAATTATGTCCTGGTGTATTATTGCATTAACCAGCACTACCTGGTAGAGGCAATGTGCCAACACTCAGCTGCTTCAAAATGCAGCTCAATGATAACCAGAAGAGAGAACAATGGGGTTTACAGTTCAGCCTATAGAGGGTGTTTCACCAAGCTATCTGAGGAGTGACTATAGCCACCTAAGCTGTTCCAGATTCATGTTCTGTACACAGTCACTCCTTTGTCCTCCTAACCCACCACATACACCAGACCCAAGAGGGAGCAATAGAAAGCCCTGCAAGGGGAATGCTGCCTTCCATCACCCGCTCCACTAAAAGCATGAGATGTCCACATATACACCCAACAACAGCTGAGACAAGCCTTTACTACCGCATCCAGGTTTCCTTGCTGATATCTGAAATAGAAGCACACAGGTTTCTCTTCAGTCCCTACCTCTGCCGTTCCCTCAAAGAAGATTATGCTGCAATTACACCTCCTATGCTGTCCTGCCAGCCAAGCAGCAACAGCAGAGCACTAAAACAGAGAAGTATCAGTATTTTTTCCAAAGACGCCAAAAATGGAAATACCAAGTGAGGCTGCCCACTATCACAAGCAAGCCAGCTTCTCTGTCTGCTTTCCCTCCTTAACAGAGAGCTATGCTTGAAGAATTAAAAGCAATGAACATTTACAACATATGGATTTTTATGACCAAAAACCTCAGAAGGCAAGAGAGTCAAAAGGTCTCTCTGCAAAAATTAATCCTGGAATTAATGTGATTAATTTGAAAACTTACCAAGTGTTGTCTTATAAGAGTTATTATACATGAACACCTGTAAGGAGCCAGCTATGAATAGCACCAATGAAACTGTCATACAAAAACAAAGAAGTGCTACTTGTGGCACTATGATTAAGGCTGTGTCAGCAGTTTGATTTTCATGACTTTAACACCCAGCTGTAAAAACTGCCTTCAGTAGAGGCGAGCATATTGTGCCTTTACCCATAGGGAGCACAGTTTCTGTTTTCACTGGTTAAAACACAAGAGTCAACCATATCTTAATACATAATCTCCGAATACTAAGATCCAGAATTTGCAAGTCGTTTTTTGGATCTAATCATTGCCAACTAGGACTACATCTTAAAAGACAGTTTGGTAAATACTGCAAGACAGAAACTTGGTAAAGTGCAAGGAATCAAGAAGTAAAGGGGTGTGATTTTCTATTTTGGCACATGTTCATAAAGAATTAAGAGACATACTGAAGAAACTGCACACTAACACAGTTCACAGCTATAGATCTTTGTAACTTGGCCCTCATTTGCTTAAACACAGAACAGCATTAGGAGATTTATGTTTGAAAAGGCACCATTTGAGATTTTTCAAGCAAGGAAATCTGTAACCAAATAATAAGCAGTGAGTAATTAGCATGTACAAAATTAAAAGCACCACTTATGCTGACATGGGACCCACGTCTATCCCAAAGAAGCATGAAAAATCATGGAACCAGAGTTTTCAGAGTTGGAAGGGACCTCTAGAGATCATCCAGTCCAACTCCCTGGCTAAAGCAGGATCCCCTAGAGCACGTTATTCAGGGCTGCATCCAGGCGGGTCTTGAGTATCTCCAGAGGAGATTCCACAACCTCCCTGGGCAGCCTGCTCCAGGTGCTCTGTCACCTCACTGTAAAGTTTTTCCTCATGTTTAAGTGGAACTGCCTGTGTTCCAGCTTGTGCCCATGGCCACACTCCTCCTTATGCAGCCCAAGATTCCATTGGCCCTCTTGGCGACAAGGGCACACTGCTGGCTCACAGATAATTTACTATCTACCAGGAATCCCAGATCCTTCTCAGAACTGCTTTCCAGCAGATCCATCCCTATTTTGCTGCATGGTGTTCTTCCTTCCCGTGTCCAGGACCCTACACTTGCCCTTGTTGAACCTCATTAGGTTCCTCTCTACCCAGCTCTCCAGCCTGTCTAGGTAATGCTGGATGGCAGCACAGTCCTCTGGAGTGTCAGCCACTCCTCCCAGTTTTGGATTATTAGTGAACTTGCTGAGGATACACTGTCCCCTCGTCTAGGTCATTGATGACTATGTTGAACAAGACCAGATCAAGTATTGACCCCTAGGGGACACCACTGGTTACTGGCCTCCAATTCAACCCTGCTCCGTTTATCATAACATTTTGAGTTCTGTCACAATGTAGCATTTCAACTAAACATCTGTTAGGAATATAGTAGTGAAGATATCTTGCAATAAAAGTGCATCTGCTTTTAAATAAAAGGCAGAGTCAAACCATAAACAAAATACAACTGTAATCCAAAAGTTCTTCTTCACAATCTGCTTTGATGCATCAGGCATACTGCTGGGGTTTTGAACTTTATTCTGTTTAGCTATTACGTTTAATTATGACAAACATTACAGATTAGCTTAGAAGGCTAGCCTCTAACTTGTCTGGGTGGAAAAGCTGTAACTTCTCTTAGTGGTAATACTTAATATTATAATTTGCTTAAGCACTGAATTTTAATAATCTGATTCCCCATACACACTAACATATGCATATGTACCAGAGCTAGGTTTCTTTCATACACATAATGCCAAAGGCAGTATGATCCTACTGTAAAGATAGAAACAAGAGTAGTTTTACCTCCTGGCCTTTCCTATAGCTTTTCCTCTTCATCCCACCTTAAAATGAAGCCTCCTCATTAAGATAATCAGAGGAACATGAGGAACTAGAAACACTAAAAGGCAACAAACCTGACAAATTCCATAAATTTAAAAATCCTCCATCTTTCCCTCAGTTCCAAACATGCCAGAGGGAAAGCTAAACAAAATAAAACAACCTCCACCCCAAAATATTAAACTGAAGGAAAAAGTTCCTACCTGAACTATTAAGAATAATCCTTTAAGTCTTATTGAGAGGTTTGGTTCTTTCTTTTTTTAAAATGAATATAATTACATATTTGAGTTGATAACTAACACTGAAATTCTTTCTTAGGGAAAGTACAAAAACATCAAAATATCAAAACTACGCCCAGTGAAAGTCAAGAACTGGTCAGGATCAAACTGGTGATATTATTTCACTCAGCACATTGAATTTCAGACCTTCATTAGGAATGTGGACTTGTTACTTCCTTCAAAATAATCTCTCTTTAATTGATTTTTGGCCACCCTTTCCCTTTTTCTACCACCCAGGGCTATAAACTGGACCTATCCTGTCCTTCAACACACAGGCCATACAGTAGGTGCCAACATTTGTAAGTAATTACAGGGAGGTTTTACAAGGGGAACATGGACAGCTGTTAACTTACATCAAAATGCCATAGTTTCAGTGAACCAATAGACAGAAATACCTGAACTCCCCAGAGAGTTTTGGAAGTAAAGCCATTACATTTTTGGCTGGAATCATGGTTTAACATCAAAGTCCCAGTACACGTGATAGAGAGCAACAAAAAAATCCATCACTGAGGCCAAGCAAGATGGAAATCGAACACACCATCTGGTCGCTCTAACAGAAAGACTAGAGGGTTGGGTACAGAGCCAATAACAGTGACAATAACAGTAGCTGCAGTGGTGTAAAGAGGGAAACTGGTAGCTCAGGAAACTGGTAGAGATTTGGGGGCACTGCTTCTCCTCAGCTCACCTCCGAAGCAACAGTCTTACAGGAGCAACACCCATAAAAAGTAACCATTCCTTTTTTTTTTTTTTAATTGCAGAGACACACATTTACTGTACAATAAACTCTTCTTACTAGAAATAAGACAATGCAACTAATCAAATCCTGTCAGCTTTGCTTATCCCACGGAGTGCTCCAGATAAAATAAATGCTTCCTCATTACAAGATGAAGTGGTTCTCAGGACAACACAACCATAAGCCCCATCATAAGCCACTCTAAGCACCTTTCACAGTCAGCAGAGTAGATACCTGTATAGCCACACAATTGAGTCTTCTTATCCTGAGGCTGGCACCTGCATTTGCTCAAGTGAGCCTGAACACTCAATTAGCTAGAGGGTTCTCACTCACCCAAAAGACAACTCGTTCAAGTGTGGACACAGTTAAGCATGAAGATTCCCATCTGATGAGAGAATCCATCAGTGACACAAGGTCATACAAAGGAAATGAAATTACTTCCATTAATTAAAAGTCACCATCACCTTCTAAAGTCACACCAAGTAATTCCAAAAGAAACTCAACCTACTTAACCAGGGTCAAGAGTAAGCTGTATGTCTACCATTGCAAGTACTAGCTGCAACATGAAATTATGGGGAAGCTGTATATTTCAAATGCATGTGCACTCTCTCACATTTCCTGCTTTACACATCTTCATGTTAACTAAAAATATTTTTGTATCATCAATAACTTAAACCACCACTTTACAGTTAATTCAATTTATTAAAACCAATACAGCATTACTGCTTAGGATCTTCGGTAGGCAAATTGAGAAAAAACAGAACTTTAGGTCTGTGTTACATTTCCCTTTCACTAATCAAGACAACACATACATGGGAGATCTGAGGATATGATTAAAACTGGAAGTTTGTGTTGGACAGATTTGAATTACACTGCAAAAGGAATTAGCAATCAGTATTTCCCCTCCAAGTTACTTTCCAATTTTAAGTCTGATCTCTCATACTGGTTTAACAAGAAAAGCAACTGAGAATATAATGATTTGAAATGCTGCCCACGCTTCATAAATCAGAAATTGCAGCATAATAATGCATTGCCACAAAGGTGATTTTTATGATATGACTAAATAGTGATCCAGAATAACTGCAGGAGTATGAAAGCCTAAGGATATTACCAATCAAAATGCAGCAAGTGTCATTTTGGAGACACAGTCAGTATTAAGACTCCTGTTTTCTTCTTGAATAACAAAGAAACCAAATTAGCAAAAAAAAATAAACTAATTGCAAAATGCAGGAAATGGACTAAAAGACTTGCATGATATATTCAACTATACAGGGCTGCAATAAGAGCATAGGAACATTTTAACATGTATCAGGTCACCTTCAGTATTTTAAGAATCAATTTACATGAAGCAAAACCCCAGTTACACATTTTCAGTCTCATATCAGCTATCAGTATGACTATTTCCTTAAAATAGCTGGAGAGGGCATAAACTGAAGTTTAACTCTGAGTCTTTATGACTTCTTCACCTTCACATCTTCAAGAATAATTCTCCCAACTTTATTTCACCTCCAAAAATAAAAGCCTGCAGACCTACATACACAGAGCCTCCACTGCTGTCCAAAGATCAGCCAGCATTTTGAAACTGCTTCTAGAACCACTGCCGACAGAGGAGAAAAAAAAAAACAACTAACAACTTGTAATCAAAGAGGCTGTGAAGTTCTGCTGGTAAAGACTAGGCTTGGGCTTCAGCTGAGCATTGCCTGACCTATATCAGCCAAATTGGCACCAGCAAAAAGCTTCTAGGCTGGGCTGTCCTAAGCATTCCCATAGAAAACAAAGCCACCTAGAAGACAAAATAATATAACTTACATGCAGGTATGAAGAGCTCTATATCTCTTTTATACCATAAAAGTTTCAGTGGCAAACAGGATGCTAACATCTGGCAGGAACACCTTGACAGAATACTACTGTGTAATTTTGGGAAAAGTTACACTGACATGAAGCCCACAGTTATTTAGTTGTATGAAATCCAGATAGTGTAGCCAAGCATTTTCAGCATTTCAAAACCAAACTGACTCCATAGCAATGTTTATGTTTTAAAGAGGAACATCACTGCTAAAGAAGGCAAGAACATCAACCAGCAGCCAAAGACAGGAGAGGCTGTCCTTTATCTTTGTAAAAGAGAAATTGCCATCAAGTCACAGGTCACCTCCAGGATCCGGATGAAGCCAGCCATTGCTAATGCACCTAAAGATATCCTGCATGCATGAAATAAATGTTAGGTAAACAAGAACCACATCCCATGACAGCGTGCCTGTAATTTTACAAGTAGGAACCCAAACAGCCAGTTCCTGTTTCCTAGTTCCAGAATAGCACCAACAAAATTGTACAGATAGGGAACGATGGGAGTAACTATGACTCTAGGAGGGAGTTTCTCTCACTAGCCGGACATAATTACAAACTGGTTTTAGCTGTAGAGGTCACAGCTCCACATGGTCCCAATGGATGCTTGCATAGGTAGCAACGGAGACCGCTGTGTCAATGATGGGTTCATTTCCCCTACTGATGACCCTTACCAACCCATTGATAATACTTTTGATTCAGTGATACAAATTCAGGCACGATCCACAATGCATGCCATGGGTGAAGAATGATGGGCAAAGCTGGGTAAATCCTGAGGGTGAGTTACTCATGCTATGACTACCCTCTTCAACAGGAATCCCATTATGATTATCTTAATCATGACACATCACCCACCAAGGTAATCACTAAGACACAGGTGGGTGGGCCACCTTCACCTAACCCTGAATAGGAGCATGTAGCAGATTCCTATACTTGCTGGACAACTAGAAGTCAGAAGGCATTGCAGCATATTGAACTAGAAGCATAATCAGTAAGCAGGAACACATAAGAGCAGATGTATTCCCTGCCCAACCTGGGTTTTTTCCTCCTTCTAGACATACAGACGTACCTTGGGAAAGGCTTTTCTCTATTCATGAAGTAAATATATTCAAGTTACTTCCAGTATCAGTTCAGACATCACAGGATACAAATAAGAGATTCAAGCTGCTACGTGTTTTCTGATTTTGAGACAAGAGGTTGGGTTTGGGGGCTGGGTGAGTTGGTTTTGAAGGGAGAGTGGGAGCTTTTTGGGTGGTTTAAGGCTTCCATTGCAGTATTGTGATATGCCTGTGAAAACACAGAACAGTTACAGCAGACCTGATACATATCTATTGCCATACGCTTCTGCACTGTCCTTGAAGGTGGAGATTCAGAGAGGTCTATGTGATATACATAACACATCAAACAACACCATCTCCTCAGGAACTTAGAAAAGAAGCCGAGAGGCACATATTTAATAGCTATGCATGTGTCAGATATGCAGCAGAGACAAGGTTTCTTCTCATTACAGCGAGAGCATTCAGTTAAGACATTAACGATGCAAATTTTTTCCTTCTACATTAGACTTCACCACAGGCTATAGGGATTCTACTTTGAGAAGAATTTCCAAGCAGCAGCAAATTGAACAAATGACAGCTAAGGCAAAGCCCTGCAGAAGACTTTTATAATATTTCACTGTATTTTACTATATTTTATAGCTAGATTTTTCCAGAGTAAGCACATTTTCTTACTGTTATTTCAAAGATGTTCAAGCATAGCTAGTTTACCTACTTGGAAGTTCTTTGCAAAAAGTCAAGATCTGTGGCATCCCACACCCAAAGCCAAGTAGATTTTTGTGGCTGCCATACCTGTTGGATCACTGTATTTAGCTGAGAACCACTAAAATGTGTTGTGACACTGACAACTTCTAACTTACCAATTTGACTACACAATGCAAGCTTTCCCATTATTCAATGCAACAGATATGTTTCAGGGCATAGTATCAAATGCTCTAAAATGGTACTCACCACTGAACTAACAGCAATGACATCATAAAGTCAATGGACATGTCCTTCAAGATAGTTTGCTTACCATCATAGGACATTTTTGAGTTACAAAGCAAAATTCATGTTTCCTACTTAAAAAAAAGTGACTTCAACGAGGTTTTTTTTCCCTGCCATACCTGTTGGATCACTGTATTTAGCTGAGAACCACTAAAATGTGTTGTGACACTGACAACTTCTAACTTACCAATTTGACTACACAATGCAAGCTTTCCCATTATTCAATGCAACAGATATGTTTCAGGGCATAGTATCAAATGCTCTAAAATGGTACTCACCACTGAACTAACAGCAATGACATCATAAAGTCAATGGACATGTCCTTCAAGATAGTTTGCTTACCATCATAGGACATTTTTGAGTTACAAAGCAAAATTCATGTTTCCTACTTAAAAAAAAGTGACTTCAACGAGAAATATTCCTGAAGAAGGAAGCCTGCCTTAGGTATACTACTTTGAGTGTATTGATGAACAAATGAGAAGAAAAATTGTTGCAACATTTATTTACATGGCACATGAGGAAGTTCAGTTGCTTAATGACACATAAAAAGTACAATAGATGACAACAGATAAGCTAGTTTAAATCAACTTGCTTGGCAGGCATTACAGAAGCTTCATTATAGATTTAGATTGTGAAATCTGAGCACACTCTGGAAAAGGAACGAACTACCGGGAATTAACAGTAATTGTTAGTGGAAACTGTAGAGAATTCTACTCTTACATCTCGCCTCCGACAGTTTTGCTTAACTGAAAGTTTTGGACTTAACTGCATCCTCTGGTTCATATAGATATGACCCAAAGGAATCCCTTAGCTGACATCCTGAAAAAGCAACCAGTGAATTCATCTGAGAGACACAGGAGGTAACAAATATGTCAAGAAAAAAAAAAATGTATTTTGTTCATTTGGCTAAAAAAGCTACAAAGAAGAGATTTAAAGCAATACAGATCACACAGTTGTGAGAGAGGAAATTAGACATCTACCACACTGCTGACTTGCTAGTACTTCAAGGAAACCGAGTTTTCCAAAATAAGCCTGACACATGCTACAACAGTGCAGGAAAAGAAGCAGAGCTGACAAGTTTGTAAGAACAGATACTTAATCAGGACTCTATTCCAGACCCAAAAGTTTGAAGATGCTGGGTCAATGTTGCTAGAAGTTGTCAAAACAAAGTACTTCTTTCCCCTCAGACTAAATGAAAGTCACTCTTCAGAGAAATAAGGTGTGGGCAACAGGAAATACCACTAGGATGAATACCAGTATCACAACTGCACTGAATAACTTTTTATTCAGCTTCCTTGGATTACAGGAACCAGAGTGGTAACCTTTGATGTGTTCTTCACACAGGCCATCAGCAGGTTTGAGTACTTCATTTTCCTTGTCCTCCTGCATAGCTATCTATTTTCTAAGAAACTGACTCCCTTGTGCAGAAAACACAACAGCCAAAAGGATCTGAAAGAGACAATCAGAGGAGAAAAAAAAGACCAAAACTTAGTGGGAGAGGATGAAGTCACAGACAAAAGGTTTCACAGGAGCTCTTTCTTCATTTTGGATTGGCTGTGGGTATATAGAGGATGCTTGAACTCTTCATAAACTTAGGAAGCAGAGAAATACAGGTTCTGTCTACACTGACAGTCACCGATCTTCATGAAATCAGAAAACCCACAAACTGAAAAAACCCAAGACTAAGCAAGTAGCATGCTGCTGGCAACAGGATATTCTGCTCTCCCTGTCACTTGGGCAGCAGTGGCAATAGCCCCTGTGGTTATGCACAGCATCACAAACTTACATGAGAAATGTTGCTTAGAGGAAGTCAGCTTCCCAAACCCAAACTGGATACCATGCTTTTTACCTGTTTCATTATCTTAGCACTGTTAACATCAACTTTGTAATTTTTTTTTCCTGGAACATTTTCAGTATTTTATCTACTTTCATAGCAGGTACACATCAGAGTATACAGTATCTTGTAATTCACTTGCTGTTCACATTGTTTTTCAATCCAAATCCTGTACATATCACCTTCAAATACAAGGAATCAGATTGCCTGCATGTGTCCTTAATAACTGCTAGCTGTGCCAGGCTATCAGAACTTCCCTCTCTAGTAAGCAACTAGAGAACAGACTTCACTGGCAGTCACAAACACTGAGCAAACTGTGCAAAGATGGAAAGAAAAAAAGGAAGTTAATGCATTGAGATACACATGAACTAATCCTGTATTAAACATACTTTTACTGTCTTCTAGCTCACACCACCACTGAACTGAAAGGCAATGGAATGCAGCTGGGCTCCTCTGGGCAGGCAGAGAGAGCAGCCAGTGTCCAGGACTCCCAGTTCTTGGAGAAGACAAAAGCCATGTCAGTCTGCATATACTGTTGGTAGAGTATGAAATAAAGGATGAAAGAGTAAAGCACCGAACGACACACTTATAGATTCTTTTGGTACAAGCTCAATGCACTAGCTGAATTAGACTTATCTGGTAGCCCTTCTCCTCCCTTCAAAGAGGGAGCCAAGCCAATCAAAATTCAAAAAGCTCTCTAAAAACAGGATCTATTTTCAGATAATAATCTAGTCTCCCATTTCAATATTTGCTGTACTACTTTTCAATAAAAGTATCTTTTTCTCAAGAGTTTTGGATGAAGCTCAATAGCAACGCTTCTGATTTACATCCTGTAAACTGAAAAATGTAAAATTGTATTTTAGGCAGGCTTGAGTTTCATGCCACAGCCACTATCCTTTGCTGCAGAGTTCTCAACAAGCCACTTATGCCATCTTGTCACAAACTGCAGGTGTTCAACCTCTGATACTGTGGAGAACTCGCAGAGTCAAGTAAGTTTATGTTGGAAAGGACCTCTGTGGATCACCCAGTGCAAGATCCCTGCTCAAGTCAGGGTCAACTAGTGAAGGTTGCTCAGGGCCAATGTCCATTTTGGTTTTTAATACCTCCAGGGACAGACTCTACACAACTTCTCTGAGCAATCTGTTTCAGTGCTTGATCACCCTCATAATTTAAAACAAAATCACTCAATAAAATCTCAAACACCACACACCCTCTCAAGTTTATATGAAGTTGTGTGTATTTCAGTTTGTGCCCAAATTAGTGTTCCTATATCTCTGCATCCTCAAACTAAGATAAGGATGTTCAACACATCTGAAGTTCTCACACAGGACAACCCTTGGCTACTGAGACAGCAATTGAAATGGATTATCTGGTTTCAACCAAGCCAATAGTTGTTTAAATCAAAAGGCTGCAATACTAACATTCAGCTTTAGCTAGAAACCAAGACAATATTTATTTTAATGGAAAGGCAGCAATTCTAATATTAAGCTTTAGCCAGTTTCAGCATAAACTATCCTCCTATTTCTATGCAGAAAAACAATCATTTGGATTTTATCCTTCACCTGGCAAACCAATGCCCTCTTTGGTATAACAGGCTATGATGATTCTCTACATCTGCCTTCCAGGTATAAACACACTCCCTAGCAACAAGAATTCCCACCTTACCACTTGGTCACAATACTAAAAGAAAAGCTTTTTAGAAAAGTTGTTTAACTTTTACAGCTTTACCTTTACAACTCTTCTTCAAGAAACAAAGTTCTTTTTAGCCACAGAGTATCAAAGAATTTTATAGTTACACTCCATGAGAGCTACTCATTACTTTTTTTTTTATATACTAAGCAATGAGTCATGTTCCCTTATTACCAATAGTTTGCCCCACAGTCTTTCTTGGTTGGTTTCATTCTCAACAGCCAGATTTAAAAAAAACAAACTAAAACTCAATTCACAACAGAAAATCTTGCTTTCTCAGTATCCTTTCCCCTCCTCTTGATACAGTTAAGTCTCTCTCAAATTACAAACTACAACACCTGCATAAAACTTGCAGAACACATGTAGAGGGGTTTGGTGAGTTACAGGAATAGCAAAGGCTGTAAGCAACAGATTGAACTTGCTGATACCAGAATAACAGAGACTGAACCCATTTCCTACCTACAACAACCAATTAAAGAAAATGCTTTTGCATTTCTGCATGCATATTCACTAGTTTATTTACACTATCTTAGAATTTGGCTGAAACTTCTGAGGCTTGCTACCTTAAGTTTTGCCAAATGGGAGTTGAATTTGACAGAACTGCAGGCAAGGGAGCAGAAGCTGATGCTGATACTGCTGCTCAAAGAGCTCTCACAAGGCAGAAACATGACTGCTTTCATCTATAATTTGCAATAGCCTCTGGCCATTTATTGACACACAAGTTCTAGTGCATTGCTTCATTCAGATCTGAGCTTTGTAAGTGCCTGTTGAATTATGTTGGTCTACAAATTCTTACCTTACTGTCTCTCCAAGTAAAGCAGGGCAGCACCAAGCACAAGACAGACATTATTCACTGCTCATAATTCAGTGACTGAGGGGAAAAGGTAGAAACATTAACATATAACCTTGCAGTGGGACTTAGAGCATTTTTTGGTATTTCTCCAATAAGTAAAATATCTAAATACTCTTACAATCTCTAAACACTCTTACAAGTGTACAGAAAGACAATCAGACTGATTGCACTGCAGTAAGACTTTCCGGACAGATATTTAAACACTACTTTAAAAGACATTTGGTGACAGCGCCTAGAAAACAGCCTTGTCAAAGTACTGCTTTAGTAGCTCCCCCCAAAAAAGACAAGGCATACCTGTGTAATCTAAAATTAAATGTGTTAGTTATACTGGTATTTGATTTAAAACTCCCATTTTGACAGAACAACTCTTCAAGGTATCAAAGGCATCAAAGTTTGAAAAGTCAAGTACATCTATTTTGCATTGTGAAAACACCCTTCCAATGAGTCACAGGCCTGTTTAATCTGAAATAATTTTCCCTAAATAAAGAAAAAAGAGCTATGTACTACTCACAAGTAGCCTAGTAGAAGACCAGTACCTACGTGACACCTCAGAAATGTTTTACCCATCCAACCACAGCAACTGCTTGCTCTCAAAGTTATTTTGTGAAGTGTGGTTTGTCCCACTGCTGTGGTGTGTGAAGGGAGATAAGGGAAATCTCAGTACTGCAAAAGAAGTATACAACACCAATGGCTATGTGCTTAGTCCCTTATCAGTAATGCAAGTGGCAGAATGATGCCTATTTCATTCTAATCCCTCGGGTAAACGTAGAATTTGTGGAAGTACATTTATCTGCTTTGATTTCATACAGACTAAGGTCCAGCCCTTGCAACCAGAATGCCGCTTGACCATATAATTAAGGAATTTGTTTTCCTTTCTGGCTTCACCATGCATATTGCAAACCCTTTCAGTTATTTGACCAAAGGGCACAAAATCATCTTCTTATCAGTAACACTTTTACCCTTGCAGATACCTGTTCTTTTAGATCTGTGTCTAGACAAGAAGCAAGCCATGCAAACTGGTTTTGTTAACTGGTGCAGTAAGCTGGCACGTGCCTCCAGTCACTCACTGTACAGAACCTGTGCAGACAGACCTCTTCTAGTGTCCTGGGAAGTCTTCTGAATGCCATTAGAAGCCCATCATGCAGAAGCTACAGCTGTGCCATATCTCCATGGTATATTTCAGTCAAAAGCTGCACCATTGGTCAACTGTCCCATAGTCAACATACACCCCTACCTGAGCTCAACTTTTTCTCCATCATAGCAGAAACGAAATTCCATCTTTTGTCAGTGGAAAAGATGGACAATCAAGATGTTCTTGGCTATGCAAAAGTTCTGAAAAATAAAATGAGTTGTCTGAGTTCAACATTATGACTAAGTGCACTTGCTGTGGCATCATCTCAACTCAGGAAGGGCTGTTACAGTTCAAGCACCATGTTGTTCAGCTCAGGGGTGCTCTAAAGACAATAGCACAACCCTACATTTGCTTCAAATTGTTGTGGCCCAGTACTTATTTCCCACCCGTCCTTGGTTCCAGGAACGAGGCACTACAGGGCCTTAGTTCAGCAAATATGCCAAGAGTACACTGGCCACATGCAAACAAAAGCAGGTTCCTTACATAAAGCCACTGTGTCAACTCACTTCTAAAAGAAGATTACCGTAGGAGAAAGGCCCTAGTTTAAATAAGGGGAGTTTACCATGTGCCTTCCCCAGTCTGAAGAGATCTAAGCCTTTACCTCACACCTTTAAAGAACACTAATTGCAAGGAAGAACGTGAAACAGACCAACTCTCTTTAGCCCAGTACTTAATGTAACTATATGTGAAAGACAAAGCCTGAGCTCCAGTTTCTACTTCAGCATATTTGTATATTTTATACATGATAATTAAGCTTAAAAACAGATGGTACTAGGAATTTCTCCCAGCAGGTGGGACACAGAAACCTGTTTATTCTCAGGCAAGAAATGGACACCAGGTTTCCCGTTTCTGGGTGAGGCTTCCCCAAATGAAATGAGAGTTATTATGTAAAAATAAAGAAAGGGAGTGAAAAAGGGACAAGGAACAAGTACTACAGTGGCTTTCTTTAAAGTTCATCCAAGAAAAGAGGGATGAAGCTTCCTAGCAGCAGATCTCAAAATGATGGAGGACTACAGGACTCCAAAAGAACCTAGGACCTCCAGCACAAAATTTCCATCCTAAGCCAAGAGTTGGTACAGTCTTCTCACTAAGGCACCCAGCTTCACTGGGCAATTTTGAGGTATCCCAGGCCTTGACTAGCTTTGGTTCTCCATGTGTTCCAGGACTAAATAATACATCTGGCAAAGGTTAAGATGGAAGAGGTGCTTTGAAAATAGAGAACAAAACAACAGAGAACACAGTACTGAAAGAATCAAGAGTGTTGTAGCTACAGGCCTCTAACTTACTATCTTTGATGAAGAGAAACAAACTTCTGTCAACAAACTGGAAGACTGCTCACACAGCACCAAAGTAGTCCTTGGGAAAGCTCTGACTGTGCTCTTGCTAAAAATAAACATCAAGCACAAATGTTAGTACACACAGATTATTAGTTTTTCCTCTTTTCTGACATAGTTATATCTCCTTGTCAAACAGCTGCTTGGAGGGGTTTCCTCAGCCTGCAACTGGCAGACAGCTGCTCATGCGTGGAAAGAACACACAAGAACAGACATAACGAGGTAAAATACGAACAGCAGGTCAATATACAAAGCATAGTCCAGGTTCTCTTGGATTAACAGGTGAAAGCTGCTATGATACTATACGGTGCCCGGATTTACTCCCTCACAAAAGGTCAGGTGCCTCTTCTTCTCAAAAAAGCATTAACATTATCTCAGAGCAAAAGAGCAAAGTGTTGCTTTCGGCATGTGCTTTTCCACAGTGTTCAGGGCCTTTGAAAGAATCCACACCACCACCTCAGAACTGGATCAGCAAGCATAGCATGACAAATCACAGTTGAAAGTAAAGAAATTCTTCCATGTAGGAAGCTGGCACTGATTAAAGGTAAACCATAAAGGAAAAAACAAAGCTGCTCCACTGGAAATTTGAGCATTAATACTTACTATGCAACATTACCTACTTCACAGGTTATACTAACCACAGGAGATACACTGTCTGAACAACAGTCATTCAGCACTTCCAAAAGATAAATAATAACAGTTGGTTTTAGTTTGGTTTTTTTTCTTCCAGGCAGTAGGCAGAACATCTACACTGCAAACTAAGGTGCTCCTCAAATATGACTATGCCCGTGACAACTTTCACTTAGCACTCACTTGCCAGCCAAGACACAACAATGCAGACCTCTTCAGGGACAAATCATCCAACAACACACCCAAGCTACCTGCTGGGAGTGTAGCAGCAAAAGCTGCAAACTGCATCCATCAAGACAGACATCCTGCAGGTCTCACCAGGTTAAAACTCACCACTGGCACATCTTTTTTTCCCATGCAGCAGTTGCTCCAACAGAAACTGTGATTTTTTTCCTTCCCTGCCACTTCTCCTTCACCTTCTGCTCAAAGCACCAGGACTCTGAGAGCATCATTATCCCTATGAGTAATACAGCCAAAGAAACCTGGGGACTGCAATGAACAAACATGAATACAAAACAGGCAGCCTGGGGAGATGGCTTTGCCATCCATTCAGGTCTGGGTACAAAGAAGATACTGGCTGCAGGTGCGTGGCTGCCCAGCAGGTCCAAGGGACAGGTGACAACGAGACCTTTAAGTGAGAAGCCTGCCGAGATCAAACCCAATTGCAGGATGCCTCACACCTGCCCTGGTTCAGGGCCGCACTGCTGCCCTTACCGCTTCAAACCATCAGGATAAAGAGCACCTGCCCTGGCGCCCTGCACTCCTTTTTACAGGGGTGGGGGCTCCCTTCTCACTGACGCCCCCTTCGCACCTCCTCTCAGCACAGGTGGCACCGACTCCTTAGGCACTCCTGCACCACGAGACAGTCCAAAGATGAAGTAAAAAAGTCATGCACTCTCCTGGAACCCCCAGGCCCTCCCGTCACGGGGGTGATGCCAGCGAAGCCTCCTGCCCCGGAGG
>NW_009953786.1:3811751-3814154 GCF_000747805.2 Chaetura pelagica | reverse complement strand
GGAGGAGCTGCCGGCAGCGGGCGGGGCCGAGGGGCGTGTGGCCGCCCTGTCATTAAAAGCCAATTATACATGTACACATAAAGCTGTGTCAGCGAGCATGCTGACTTTCAACGGGAACTGCTCTCACGTTAAATCCCTTTGTTACAGCCTGGTCGCCTGTGACAGAATGGAAACACTGTATTATGTGATGCCTGCTGTGCAGTTTCTGCATCTTCTTTCTGCAGCTTTTTCCCAGGCACATGCAGTTTTATAAAGTGGGTGACATTGGCTACTACTTCTGCCAGCTGACTCCATCCCACCAGTGATTGCTTTATGGGCGTACCCTCTCAGATGCAAAACAGGAGTGATGCGACAATAAATATGAACCCCTCTCTCTGTTTTAAAATGGCACTGGAGGCATGAAAGGACATAGAATTACAAGAGTTTCAGGACTCTGTACACCAGAAACAAAGCACAAAGCTTACTTTTATTTAAAAACTCAGAATTTGAGATTAGAGGGAGTTAGGAACAAGTTCTCTTGATTTACTTATTTAAGTAGATCATTCCCTCCCCTGCTAGATCAGAGCTGTATAAAGCAACATGTGAGTTACAACATTAAAAAATGTCCTTGTTGTGTCCAGACAAGCTTGTCAATTCTGGCTTTCTCTGGCAGACCATTACACATACTGCAAAGTGCAGCTTGCCTTCTTCCTGTGTTCTGCTCAACAAAGTGGTGAGTAGGGCTGACAATAAAAGCCCTGAAGCTGGGCTAGAAGAAGAGCCCCCATCACTGAATCCTCCATGTGCAGCAAAGAGGATTTTCTGGTCCCTTTCTTCAAGCGGGATTTTTCCTACCCCAGTCGTCCAATATGCCACAAAAACTCTTTTCCAGATGTAGCATCTGCACAGAACCGCAGAATCCTTCCGGTTGGAAAAGACCATTAAGACCATTGAGTCCAACCATAACCTAACTCTACCAGCCGTTAACTTAACTTTACCAAGTCCAGTACTTAAGCCATGTTCCTAAGCACCTCATCTATGTATCTTTTAAACCACTCCAGGGATGGTGATTTCACCACCTCCTTGGGCAGTGTTAAATTACCCTTTCAATGAAGAAGTTTCTTTGAATTCCTCGACTGTTATTCCCAAAAACGCTGCACGCAAGGCAGGGAAGGCAGTTCACACCTTTCATAACTCACCTGATTCATCAAGTACATCAGTTGAATAACCACCTTGATTGTCCTATGATTGTACCCTCAGGTGACAAGCACCTTGGGCTCTTCCCCATTTCAGAGCAATAGCTTTCCTTCCAACTCTGCATGTGCACTCCCCAGTAATTCAGAAGACAAGACTGCAATCAATATCCCTTCTGCAATGGGACTGTCTCAGCCAGGCAGTGCTAAGAACATAAGAACACTTTAGCAAGGTTCACACTTGTATTTTTCATCAATACTAATACTAGAAACAGGCAGATGAAGCCAGACAGGATGTAGTCCAGTTCAGGTTCCAGCTAACTGAAGGAAAAAAAAAAGAAAAAAAAAAAAAGAAAAGCCTTTTAGTTTCTTTAAATTTCTATTCCATTTATAAGTCTGGCAGTGGTAGCTGGAGACACCATTAGCCAGCTACCATAATCCTGCTGGGTCTGCCCCTAGCATGCGCTGGGGCACATTCCAGGTTTAGTGCACAAAGACCTTTCTGTCACCAAAGTCTTCCAAGGTACATTTACAGAAGAGACTGAAGGCTCAATTGTGGCACAGGTGCTAGATTTTACCTAAGCTACTCTGGTGTCGACAGCAATTTCTGACAGACTGCAGCTGAAAACTGGACCAGCAGCCCAGAGAGACCCCAGGATTAATACTGACTCTAAGCACTAGTCTGCACGGATGTCTTCTTGCTACCACCTGTACCAGTGCTGTCCACACTATAACCACTTTTTCATGCATCTTTGTGGACGTAGCTCTGGCCTTGAAGATTAGCAAGGCCCTCATGTGAAGAGGAGACAGCAAATTGACACACATTTGCACACTCCCTGTAAGAGGAGACACCTGTGTGAGTACAAGTGCCCAATAAATTTTTGTGCCCAGCAAGTAAATGGACTGAAGCTCTGAGGAGGCATGAGTGGTGTTAACTTTAAATCTGCCACCCCAAGAACTGGGAGAAAGGGATGAGAGAGATGCAAAGAAATTTGGTTAATGGTGACGGATAAAAGCATGTATCAAAAGGAAAGAAGTATGGAGGGCACAGCTGATTGAAGTCAAACTGGTTAAACAAGGAAATAATGGAAAATAAGCAAGGAGGAAGCAGAGAGGGAAAATTACAGAGAAAATAAATGTTGTTGAGAGCAAGGAAGAAAGGAATAATAGGAGGAAAGGACCAAAGTGTATTTAGGTAACAAAATATACCATCTTAAATATCAAGGGAAAG
>NW_009953786.1:3789538-3811525 GCF_000747805.2 Chaetura pelagica | reverse complement strand
GGAAAGAGAAAACAAGGAAGAACAGCACACACTGAAATTGTGTTACACTTGAATACCACACCCATTGCAATCCTGATGATCTCAATGTTCACATAGAGATGTTGCCACATTGCTGATTGGGCAGCTGTGTCATTTTTGAGAATCTGATGTGAATTCATTTTAAGTGCTTGTAGGAAAAAAGTAACCTTAGTTTAACTTCAGAAGTAGAAATTACTGATTTAAAACACTGGTGTTATTCACTGTGGAACAAAGATGCCCCTAGTATTATTTCATTAACAGTGCCACCCATGGTAGAACTGTGGTAAAAGCTGACATAATGCCACTGTATCCCGTTCTGCACAGGAGGTAAAAATTGTGATTGGACCAAGTGGAGCACTCTTTCTCTGCATCACTTGGTGCAACAAAGGGAAAAACTGGTTATTTTCCTTTTTCTGAGGCTCTTCTGAATGATCCACATCCAGTAGTTTAAGCAACTTCTGCATCATGCTGCCATGAACTCCACCAAAGCAGTATCCAATGATTGACGAAGAACCATGGCCAGAATACATGCACTCTGCTTACCTTCAGCTACCAAATAATTTGGATCCTGTCCCCAGCAGTGAAGTCCATGGTGGCATCTAGGGATTGTTCAAAGACTCTGGTTTGGAGGCTGCAGAGGGGGAGCCAGTGGAGAATGGATAGTGCATCCGAGTGCACTTTCCCTCCTGAGGAGCTTTTAGTTTATGCAGACAGGCAAGTGAAGTGAATGTGGTAGACAAGAAGAAGGTACTATGGAAAGAGTTTCTTCTTCTTTTCCTACTTTGCTATTTTAAAATAATGGTAGAAAATTATAGTATTCGTTGACTTCACATAGCTAGAGAGCTGTGGAAAGGGATGTGCAAGAGGAAGGAAGCAGCCCTTCAGGGGAGACCTGTAACAATATGAAAAAAAGGTGCAGATATTGGAGTGAGAATAATCAGTGACAGAGAGAATAGCACTAAGTCTCATGAAGAAATAGAGTGGCAGAGACAAGAGGATGAATGGAAGCCAAGTCTCATAATTGTTTTTCTAACTGTTGGTTTTAATATTTGGAGTGACCCACACAACCTCAGTGCCCTGACATGGTAACTGGCAAGTGGAGCAGAAACAGAAGGATTCAGGCAATGGTTCTGAACAGTGAGCCTTGAAGGCAGGGCCTGGAAATAAGCAGTGCTTTGGCATCCCTTGCTTCTTAGGTGGTTTTTACACATCGAACAAATATTGCATTTCAGACCCTTCCCCACAGGCTGTCATATTCCTTCCCAGTAGGACCTTCTTAGTGGCAAAGGCAGAGTCATGAAGAGTTGAGACATCAGTGCTGCGACTCAACATTACAGAAGGGGGGAAAAATGTACTGGCTCCCAGCTGGAGCCCTTTGTGTTCAGCACTCGTGGCCTGTGCCCAGCCCACAAAGTTCTTGAAGCCGCTTTTTACGCCTCACAAATGCCTGCCTGCTTACTTTTGAAGGGGTGGTTGAGACTGGCCAGATTTGCTAACTTCTCCACAGTGAAGCATCCTTTGAAAGGAGAGTCCCAGCTCCTGTTGGTGCTGTCAGGATGTGATTTCTAGAGCACTCCGCACAGCATGGTGTTTCAAAGGCACAGGCAGTGCCAGTGCCACGTTCCTCTCTCACATGTATCCCCAACTCTACAGTGAAATTATGTTACAAATCTGATGGAAGAGCAGGGTCCAGGCTGAGCTTTGTGCCACCGTTTGTTTCCATCCTAAAGGTTTGCGTCTGGATTGGTTTTACGCAAGACTGGAGGGCATCATGACCAGGCACGTGAATCTTAAACCCTCCTGTGCTTGGTGCAGGAACGGTATGGGCATGAAGAAGTGGGGATGCTGGCAGAGCTTTGAGTGGACTTGTACTTCTGGACCCCTGAAAAGGCTGCTCTCCAGCCCAGCAGAAGGGAGGGAGCCTGCCTGTGGGGGCCCTTGGGGCTTGGGCAGAGCAGCCAGGGATCCAAGCCAAGCCCTGACTTAAGAAGAAAATTATTCTTTTTTTTTTAAAAAAAAGAGCATGGCAGTGACAGCCTAGTACCTCACTGCTTGCCAGCCCTCAGTATTACGTGGTCCTCAAGTGCACGGAAATAATCAACAATTGTTCCTTTGTATCTCAGCCAGCACTGGAGGTACCTAATTATGGACATTGTTTCTGTAAGAAACACCAAATAAATGTTCCTTTTCATACCCAGAAGGGGGTAAAGAGCCATGAGTACAAAAAGCATCAGGCCCAGCGATGTGTTAGCATATGCAATTGTCCCTTACAGCTTTGTAAGCTGGTGCTAGCTGGACTGGAGCCAATGGAGTTAAAACACCTGAGAGAAGAAACAGGTTCTTAACTGGAAGGAGAAGGAAAACTCTCTGTGCATGACCGATTAGAAACATTTTTACCCAACATGATTATTTCAGTATGTACAAGGAGTCACGGGACTTTTAAGGGAGAAGTTGGCAGCTCTTTAAGAAGTCTAGTGACTGAAGTTTAGAAAATGTAGAAACATAGAGCTAATGTGTCTTTGCATATTTTAGGCAAGGTCCCAAAGATGGAAACTGAATCCCAAACATACCACTCCCTATGAAGGTCTTCACATCCAGTGCTTCCAGCAGCATAGCCGTGATACAAACCCATATCTTACAGAACAAATACTGAGAAAATTTAATTAATAGGTTTGAAAAGCAACAAGAAGTCACTGTGCCTGACTGGAATGAGAAACCTCAAGACAAAAACGTAGCTGTTAAAACCTTATTTGTTGAACATTTTTTTATCTTATTTGTTGGTTTATTTTTCTCTGAAGAAGGTATCAGAGAATGAGCTTAAAGTTATGTGGTAAGTCTTGAAAGTCTACCTAACGAAAGAGAGAAGAGTAGCTACTGGAAGGCAAGATTTTTCACAAGTGCCACCACTTGCATTCTACGTACACAGTCACACCTGTGTGTCTTCATCTGCGGCCCTGACACGTGTGCCAAGAGTCATCTTTTTATCTTTTTGTTACTGACTTTTCTTCATGGGGAATAAGTTTGAACAAAGCAGAGTTTGTACCCCTGTTGAAACTATTTAGTCGACTCACTAACACGAATGAGGATATCGAAGACTGCTTCCCTGGAAAACCATCAGAAAGCAGTACAAGGGTTCTCTTCTTTCTTCTGGCCTTATACAAATATAGTCTAATACACACTCAAATCCTTGTGTAAATCTTGTCCAAAAAAGCTTCTAATCAGTAAAGAAAGCAACAACCTTGTATTTCTCACACTGTAAAAAAGACCACCTGGGGAAAAGAACAATGCAGTCACAGTGGTATGGTGTCTGTTAAGAGAGTTCACATTAAGCAAGAGTTAGCTATTCAAAGAATTAACTGAAATGGGGCAGTAAGTGAGCATCTGTTCCTTGTCACTGAACTCATGGCTACAGTGGAAAGCAGAGAAATAAGTAAGTTATAGACATTTTTAGCAGGTAAATAAAAAATATCACTTCACTGTCCTCTTGTCTGGAGACAAGAAGTTGGGTTGAAATAAAATATCAGTGGTTGCTTTTCCAAGTTGTCTCTCCCGTCATAGAATGAATCATTAGCAGAAAAGAAAAGAGACGCAAGATATCGACCAGAGGGGACTCTTAACATTGCTGGAGCTGTGTTTTTTGTAGCAGCACATGTATTTGGCTAGATGTATGCTATTCACACTCTTTATATATTCTTTTGCATTTTATTTGTGGCTAAGTGGTAAGGTAAGATTTAATGCTGTTATTTTTAATGTGCATATTTCAAGTGGGTAAAAGCTGTCTCATAGTGTTTTGTGCCTGGGATAAATTGTCCTGTGATTAGTTGTGACCAAATCCTGAACAATTACACAAAAAATTACTTCTTTATTACCCCTATTACAATGGTTTAACAGTTTGCTAGGTGCTGACAGAGTCAGACCCCCGTGGGCCTTCTTTTGGTTTGTCACAGAGTGCTGGCTTCAAACCAACAAATGGAGAATGTAGTAGAGCTGGTCAAAGGGGAACTTGGGTGCCAGTGATGGGGGATTGACAGAATTCACATTTCCTTGGAAATGGAAAGAGGCAACACTACAGCAAAAGCAAACTGAATTTCAGGAGGACAGATTTCAGTTAGGTAATATTTCCTAGAAGGTTGATCCAAGGAAAAAAGGGAATTAAAACAAACAAACAAAAAAGTTACATGAAAGAAATGGTATTAAAGGTGCAACTGCAAACTTTGCAGGTGCAAAAGATGGTTAGGAAGCTGGGTAAGTGATCCACTTGGCTAGGTCCCTTTAATCCCAACATGGGAGGAAATTATACAGGAAGTAGAAACTGTATCAGAGTACTTAAGATGGATTTTCAACAGCACACAGGAGCAACATCAGAAAGGCCAATGAGATGTTAGTCCTCGCAACCATTG
The DNA here is from genome assembly GCF_000747805.2 of Chaetura pelagica. Taxonomy (NCBI): domain Eukaryota; kingdom Metazoa; phylum Chordata; class Aves; order Apodiformes; family Apodidae; genus Chaetura; species Chaetura pelagica. Next base: position 3,807,107 of record NW_009953786.1, on the reverse strand, counting down.
CTTGTGAAGTCATTCTATCAGAGCATTAATAATAGGAAAAACAGGTTTAGTGAGCCAGTCAGTGGAAGAGTATGTCTATTAACAGGTGACATTGAAAGACAACTTATTTAATGGTTTTTGCTAAAAGTGGCTGACAATTAAAATCCATAGCAGAGGAATGGGTCTATATGAAGTTGTGTTTTCTTTAACAGTCTAGAAAACAGAATAGAGGCATTTCAGTGGAGCTGAGGGGGAATTAAAATAAGTTAGGTTAGAAAGTTAGGAATAAATCCTTCATCATGAGGATAGCAAGGTGCTGGAATAGGTTACCTAGGGAGGTTGTGGAAGCCCCCTTCCTGAAAGTGTTTAAGGCCGGGTTGGATGAGGCTTGTGCAGCTTAGTCTAGCGGGAGGTGTCCCTGCTCACAGCAGGGAGGTTGGAACCTGATGATCTTTAAGGTCCCTTCCAACCTTAACCATTCCATGATTCTATGATTCTAGGATTAAATAAAAATTAACTCTAAAGATGGTCTTGATAAAATAAAGAAATAGTCTGATGGGGGAAAAAAAAAAAAAAAAAAGTAAACTAATTCAATGGGGTCGAAAGCAAAATACTGGATTTGCAGGGGACTCATCAGTTTGCAAAATACAGGATAAGGAATGCTGATGTAGAACTAAGTATAAAGCTTATAATGGAATCAACAATAGTGTATTATTGCTGAAAGGGACAAACAGTACATATAAAGTGTATAATCTGCAAATCCATGAAGTAACCCTAATACATCGTTTAGTATTAGGGCAACTGGGTCACTGTGTTTGGTGCTGGAAGTTGAGAAGCTGCAGGAGAGCCATGAAAATTATCAGAATTCTAGAAAAAAAACAGAAGCAAAGATAGGAAAAAAGAGGGCACTTAGAACATGAGAGGATAGTATTGTCCAGGAAGGAAGGACCAGCACAGTCTTCAAATATAAAAAAGTCTGCTGCAAAGAGTTGGAGAGAAATCTATTCTGTGTGCTCCTTATGGATAGGGTAAAATATAGTAGATTAAACATGGGAAAAATACTTTTAATATTAAGGATCTATAGAATTGGATCAGATTTGCATAGGCAGGTTGTGTCAACTCCATAATTTGTTTCTCTGGTAACACACTAGTCAAATATTCATCAGGATGACCTGCTAGAGTTGACCCTGTCCTGGATGAGTGGCATTCTACTTGATGTTTCAAGGATGCCTTCAGCCTTACAGTATTCTGAAAGGAGTGGGATCTTGACATCCCCAGAATCAAGACCAAAGAGTTCCACTGACTTCTCACAACTCTTCAAGTGCCAAGGAGCTCTCCTAAATGACACTAACTAATTCTACTGAAGCCAAAGGTTTATTCTGCTCTTGGATGACTTAATTTTGGGAGGATGGGGTTACATATGGGTAACAGAACTGCAATCAGCTAATATGAAACTGAGACCCATAGATCACTGTTGCTTCACCCATTTTACCACTTCCCTGTTGCTTGACACCACACTGTTTTTTCAGTAATATAGTTGACAACTGAACAAACACTTGTGACAACCTCAGTTTCAGGGAGCAGCAGGGGTGAGGCTGGGAGCTGTGATAATCAGGCTGGCCAGGAAGAAACCTCAGTGACAAGCAGTGCAGTACCACAGCACACAGAAATGAAGAGCAGAACAAGCCCTGTGACAGTAACCAGGGTTAGTCAAGTCTAGTTCACCAGACAAGTTTGTAGTGGTGAGGAAGAGCCAAGGTCAAGCAAGGATGTCAAGTCTGCAAGTCAGAGCCAGTATCCAGATCAATGAGGCACAGGGCCAGATGCAGGGACCAAGGGTGAGTTTGTTAGCTTGAACAGAGCTCCTAAGTGAAGAGAACCAGGCCCCCACTCTCATGGCTTTTTCTCACCCATCTCTTTCCCCAGCAGTGATCTCAAGTCCTGCAACGGCATCAGATCTGAGCTGGCCTTAAGCACCAGCTGCCAAACTGCTGGGAAGGGCAGTGCCTTTACAATCCAGATAAAAGCATCTGTTGCTCATTTGCCACAATGCCAAAGGAGCAAATTCCCCAGCAGTCCCCCAGAATGACAGACCCATATTGCATTTTAAAGGATCAGATGTATGCTGATTATGAAAGGTCACTGATAAGCCACAGCCTTAGGAAAAAAAAAAAACACAAATACATATTTTCAACCTTAGCAACTGGTTTTAGTCAAGCCATACTCTGAAGTCTATGCCATAAATGAGGGCATGTTGAGGTAGTTTTTTTTTGTTTTAAAGGGCAAATCAGTGGTGACATTTCTGATACCCTCGTTTCTGGTTTCTGTAGGCTCCAGAGAACCAGATCTGCTAACCACAACTCTCTTTCTGACACATTTTCTGTATTGCAGGCTCCAGTGATACACCCATAACCTCCCTGAGTGTAACTGAAGTTGTTACCACTTTTCATTACCGCAGTCCCCTGCCCCCATTGGACTCCCCAGCAGCAAAGGACCACCAGAAAATCTAGTCCAAAATATTCAGCATTTTTATTTGTGTTTTAAGGTCTCTACATGACTATTGAAACAAAAATTTTTTTCTTGGTTAGCTGTGAGGAAAGATTTGTTTGGCAGCACTTGAGCCATCATGCTGAAGTGTTTGACTAGAGCCTTGGTGACACAATTGGCCCATGTGTGTGAGGAAGTGACAGCATCAGCTAAGTCTGTCCCACCACTGACCCTACCAACAAGTCTGACAATTTTGGAGACTATAATTACTTGGTCATCTTTGTCAGATGCTTCCACTGACTCATGGCTTATAGACTATGAGGTAGTGTCTCTGCTTTCTGGATCAAATTAGCCACTGGGGTGGCTGAGCCAGATGGTTAGCAGAAGCATCTGCTTAATTCTGTTGATTAGTCTCATTCAATCCCACCCTGCTCTTTGACCAGCCTGTTTGCCTTTCCTCCAAGGATATTTCCAAAGAGCTGTCTCTTCTGACTAGGCAAACAGGCTGGTTAGTTGTATGGAAATCCCTATGGCTTGGGTAGAAGGTCATGCTTTTGAAATGATGCTCTGCCTTTCACACCAGGATGTTAAACTCACTGAGTCAAACAGGGAAAGATATTTCATCAGACTTAGAGAAAGTTTCTGCCACCACTTCAGGGTGAGCAGGGTTTTGGCCATTGGGACAATTAGAACTGAGGGACAGAAAGAAGAAGTGGTCAGACCCTGGAATAGGCTGCCCAGGGAGGTGGTTGAGTCACCATCCCTGGATGTGTTGAAGAGTCATTTGGATGTGGTGTTGCTGGGTATGGTTTAAGGAGAACTTCGTGGAGCAGGGATGATGGTTGGACTCAGTGATCCCAAGGGTCTTTTCCAGCTGGAATGGTTTTATGATTCTATTATTCTATGAAAAGGAAGCAGATATACAGGAGAAAACTGATTAACCAAGGTGGGTTTTCTGTGTCATGTGTGCAGGGACCTCATCCAAAATTATACATATGCTTCGATCTCCCTGATGGCAACGGAACCAACAGTCATTTAAATGCAAACCTGTATCAGGTCAGATAATGACTTTCTGTGGAATTGGGCAGGGAGTCCCAGGACAGTGGCCTCAGGCTACTTGGGATAAAGTTTTCTTTTTTCCATTCCTGACATCACCTCTGCCTTGAATACCTGGGGATGTTTCTGGTTGCCTGCTGGCAAAACAGTACTGGAAAGAAATTTGTTAAATTAGCACTTCTTGCCACCAGAAAACTTTCTGACTGCAAGGTGGAAATGTGAGAAAACTCCCACTCTGCACACGGGGCTAGCACATTCGGCTGCTACGCTCCACTGGAAAAAATCTGCAGTAATTTTAAACAGAAACCACAGAGGTCTGACAAAGCCTGTAGGAGACTCCTGGAACTTTTAAGCAAACAGTTATTATATTTCTAAGCTGTTGGACTTTTACTGTTAGCCTGCATTATTCTTCTAGTACAGGATTTATCCTGATATTCAACCAAATTTCCCATTGACTAGGATGAGATAGGTAGCAATGCCCAGTGTAAAGAACAGGACCTCTACAGAAAAGGATATTTGGATTTTGGGGGGTTAGAGAGACAACTCTATTTTTCCAAGCAGGATTTTACACCATCATTTTTACCATGTTTTTCTTTTGGCAAGTTTCTGGCAGGTGCAAACTCCACTCAGGGAAACAAACCTTATTTAAAAATTAGGAATTAAATTATTTGATATAAATAATGAGGTTACCTGTATCATCCTTTTCTTTATAAGAAAGCAAGATATTGTCCTTTATATTTATTCTTCAAGTCCTCAACACAGCTCACATAGAACCCTCTTTGAGTTCTCATGGCTGTACATGCTTAGGGAAGAATTGCAGGCCTGAACTCCATATCACACCTGATGTAGCAAACACAATGGTCCAGATTCATCACTTCCTGAGCTCCAAGAACTTTGAATTCAATTCCCTCTCAAGTTCATCAGAAATGTGATCAATGAAAACTACAGCAACCAAAACACTGTCTGGCAGGCTGAATAAAAAGGAATAAATAATGTAGTCACTTCATTCCATCAACCCAAACTTCAGTGAAGTCTTTTAACCAGTGAGCCTGTGAACCGAGAGGTTGGAAGCAAACCACACCAGTCAATGGAAAGACATTCGTTAAGCTAAATGGCTTTGTATCAAGCTTTTACTGGATAGAGCTCCAAAATATTTCCTCCAGAAGTTCTTCAGGCTATTTTAGTCTACCCAGTCTGTAGGGAAGGAAACTAGAAAACAATAGCTGGCCAGATGAGCAGAAGATACATAAATATAGGCAATTGAAATACAGTATGAGTTAAAATCTCCTTGGTATATAGCTTTAGTATGATCAGTGTGCTAACTGTAGCTTGAAGACTGCTCTCCAGTGGCTGTTCAGCTGTACTGATTCATAATTCTCTGCATGGAAGTTCTGCAGTGTTAGTAGCATTTTCTAAAAATAATGTAAAATGAATCCTAGGTGGAGTACTGGTAAAACAGTAAATTATAGCTGGAGTTCTGAAAAGATTTGAAGTATGAAACATAAGACATCCCATTTCTGTTAAAAGGAGAGCCTTTATTTTTCATCCTTTTAAAAGCAGTCAGATGGCCTGCCAAAAATGCAGTTTTGAATTTGCACATCAGCACATAAATTAATGTTTTGTTAATTTATTAAATAAATAAATAATTTATTGTGTTAATAAACCACAAAGCATTCAAATCAACTTATATAATGTGTGTAAGCGATTCACTCTTTAAGTCTGTTGGGTTTGCATCTCATTTTAACACCAGCTATGTCTTTTTTTTCAGCTAGAATAGCAGTGGTTTACATTGCTGTGTTAATTGTGTGAGCCTTTAAACTGTGGTTTGGAAAACATGACACATCTGAGGTACTTGCTCAAATTAGGAGATTAATAACAATACCTGCTTTGTTTTGTTGGTTTGTTTTGTTTTTTTTTTCCTTTTAATGGAAACCTTGCAAGGAGTATGCATGTGTGAGACAGAGCTGCACCAGGACTGCTGTGTTTTTGTGTGCATTCCTCTCCCTCCTTTTACCCCTACTCTTCTCCTCAGCAAGATACAGATCGTGTTGCAAGTCTTGTCAGCTGGATGGCAGGTTACATTCTGGGGTCATATCCTCCAAGGTAAACCCCCGTTCTCAGAGGCTAAAAAACAATACATATGTACTGACATAGGCATTCAATCACATAAACAAAAATAATGATTTTCTGCGTCTTTATCCTTAAAATAAAGATTGCCTGCCTTACTGGATGCCGAAGCACAGAATGTGCTTTAGTCAAATAAAAGTTACTGAGCTCAACAGGGCGACAGAGTGAAATTTAATGGCCTGTGACTTACAGGCTACACCATATGATCTAGTCCCTTTTGGCCTCCAATTCTACAAATGTAAATGGAATTTAAGCCCTGTTTTTTTGGTGTTTTTTTGTTGTTGTTGTTTGGTGTTTGTTGATTTTTTTAATTAGAACATTGGTGAGACTGGAGGGGCCTATCTAGATTCAGCCACATGTAGGTGTGGCTGTATGTATAGATGGATGTATGACTGTATTTTTGTTGGGTAAAAGACTGCCCTTCTGCATTGTATTTGGCTTCATTTTTGAGGCGGTTTGATATCCAGTCCAAATAAAAATCAACCCAGGCTTAGTTCCCACTTCCTATCCTTCCTTTTGCTGAAACAAATAAAAACTGGGATTTAATCTGCAGAACTCCAGCCTTTGTAGGCAGGGTCTGCAAGGCCATTCACTAATCAAAGAGCACAGTACATACAAGCTTCCATAGCAGCATACATCTTATGTCCTCACCTCCCATCCTGCTTTCACTTGAACACAAGCTTTTTACTCTTTCAAACTGCTTGGGTTCATCTTGCATAGCTGGTTGGGCTAACCCTTGTCAAAGCCCACTCAGCGTATCTTTCTAGTATTGACAGTCAGCCACTAAAAACTATTCTCCAAGTGTGATTTTCTATTAGAGAGTCTTCTGTGCTAGGCTACTGACCTTTATAGGTCACTTTGACAGATATTTGAGACAACTATAGCTGCACTTTTACTCCAAAAACAAAACTTGTCTTTAATTTCAAGAAACTGCCAAGAATACCCAGTCTTCAAAGCTAGCTGATAATATAGGAAGTATTTAAATTAATACCAGCTTAACTTCAGTAGCTATTTGGTCAAGCTTTTGTGGAGCCTTGGAGAATCACTGAGGTTTGTGGGTTGCTGATCTACAAGACATGACATATCTGAAATTTGCAATGTGTATAACACGTGACTCACGACTTTGTTTTTAAGAGTGCTCAGAGGATAAGCTAGAGACCTGATTTTCAAGATTGCAACTGAGACTGAAAAAAAAGCAAAAATAAAAATCCTATATTCTGTTAACAATCAAACTCACACTGTTGTTACACATTAACAGACTGGTACCCATACGATTTGGCAGAACTATGTAGCAGCTTCTCTGTGTGTTATAAAATAACTCTTGTTATATGTGCAGAAGCATTTTATCCTCAATTTAAAAACACATGTTGTTGTGCATAGCCCTTTCTGTTCACCCTTATGAATATCACTAAGAAAATATATCCAGTTTGAATCACAATTTCATTACAAAACAATGTGTCAAACTTAAAACCTTCATAAGTAGATTACTTACCTCTTAAGAACCATTTTCCAGCAATATCAGCCCTTATAATTTTCCTATTTTTCATCTACAGACAGTTTGAAAAAAACATTAAAGTGAATGGTGTAGCAAAGCAAAATAATAATAATAATGTAGATGCAAGCATGAAAAATGGGATTAATGTGTTTGTTTTTTTAAGAGTTAAAGTAAACTGCACTGGAAAGAAGGATGGGAAAAAACTTATCCTCCAGCTGGACAGAATAGGTGATCTTCATCTGAAGTAGTCCTTTTTCTGTGGAGTAGATTAGCTGGGAAGTACTAAGGTACTATGGTTACCAACGTAACATAAAGCCTTACCCTAGACAGAGCATCTTCTGAATAGTGAAAATGAATTATTATTGTTCAATATTAGTCAGCAAAATAGCTCCTGTCAGGTCAGCAGCTGCAAGGTTAGTGGTCCTACATGAATTTTGGAAATGGAAATCACTTAGGTACTTTTTTAAAGTACTGTACAATCTTTTAAAATATAAAGAGACTTGGGCCTAACCAAATGCTTAAATAAAGATAGGCAAGAAGTACCAGCTCCACTGCCTTTTCAAAACAGCAACAGTCTTTCCTACACACCGCAATGCTTTTACTTCACACTTTGTCTAAACGGCTGACTGTGGAATATGCATTATTTTCTCTCAAGTAATTCGTAGCAAAGGTTTTAACAGTTATACAGAGGATATGGATTGATTTCTGCTCCTGAAACTCCCTTCCCAAGGCTTTTAGGAATAAAGCTTAGCTCTTTAATGGTGTGCAGAGGTGTTTCCAGCCTCCAGCTTTCTTTGATTTGCAGTAGGCAATGGGCGTGCAATGCACACGCTCTTCAGGAATCCTGGCACCAGTGAATGCTGGTGGAAATGCTGAAGTCTGCTTCTTTGAAGGGGTAGAAGGTTTAGATTTCAAAAAGAAGCTGGATTGTCCTTACTAGTGGAAGGCTTCCAGAGGAGAAAGATAGACCTGTTGTTTATTGTATGAAGTTGCCACCATGGTTCATTGCTCACAGAACTCACTTCGGCTCTGTTCTCCTCCTTATCCTGCTCTGCAAATCTTGATATTTATTTCTTCTTACACCTTCAGTGCAGATGGAAATGTTTGTATCTACATCTTTTTATATCAAGATTTTAAGTAGAGCAACATTAAAGATGAGAGTGAAATTTTCAAGTAGCCAGGACATATTCTTTTCTGCTCTTCAGAGGTACTGATCCCTTCTTGCTCCCTGCAAGGGATGATGCACGCATCAGCTACCCCAGAGGAAAAGAAGAGTGCAAAGCACAATTGCCAAGGAAGAACTTGTCCCACCTAGCAAATAGGAGACATAAGAGGTTTACAGTTTCATTACTGCAATCATGCGAAACTGTAAAACCTTCACTCTCAGAAGCAGACCAACTACAAAGTTAATATCTGAACTGCTTTCATGGCAGGAGAAAGATTCTCTCTTCTCATACTTCAGTGTGACATCTGTATCCATCTTGGTCTAAAGATGTAACATTGGTAGAAGACATTGTTTGAAGGTATTGAAATAGGTTATTTTCTTTTTCCAGAGGGAAACATCCTTTTATGTTTCAGCTTCAAGGGATGCTTGAAGCTGTGATAGATTTCTGCAGGGCTGGATGTAATAGGAGTTTGGCTAATATGGAAGAGATGACCTGTATTGACAGAATTTGGGAGAGTTCTTCTCTCTCTCAGCAGTGTAAATTACCATTTCATATCTTGTTTCAGCTCTTGATGGTGGTGGCGTTAGTACCATGAGTAGGTCTCCTCTGTAGAGTAACTTAAAAAAAAAAAAAAAAAAAAAAAAAAAAAAAAAAAAAAAAAAAAAAAAAAAAAAAAAAAAAAAAAAAAAAAAAAAAAAAAGAACCTCAGACTTAAAAAAAAAATCCTAAAAACAGAGACATTCAAACCTCTACTAATGTGGAGTTATTTGAAGTGATATATCTAGTTTTAGTTTCCATTTCTTTCCTATGTTTTGTATACTGCTGTAATGATTTGCTTTCATTACCTATATCATTTCATCCTGTGCCACCAGCATAGAAGTTTGGGTGTGCATACATTCTCATGTTACCTTTTCCACCCTTGCAGTCCGTTATGGAGAGCTAGGTATATTCTTGCCCCTTGCCTTCCCAGAAAGCAGTTCAATCTTGAAACATGGTTTAATTTTGGGTGGACAGGGGTTTGACCAGTGCTAAAATGTATAGACAAAGAGGAATTCAGTGTTTAAACTGTACCCTTTGTTTGTGGCCAGTCAGCCACATAGAGCTCATCCCTTGGGCAGCGTATTACAGCACCCAAAGATGTAATAGCAGCTGGGGTTGTGCCCACTGCCCCAGTGAACAGTGATGTATCTGATCCTGTGCCCATCCTGGAGGTCTGGTCAAAAGCAGTAGGAGACAGGGCCAGAGACAGAGCTGGAAACAACCTACAATGTGGAACTGAGAGGTTCATCCAGAAGGCAAGGTTCCTACAGCAAAGGTCCAAAGCCCATCCAGGAAACATCCAGAAGCAGGACTACAGCCATGATGCTGCTTGGGCATGTCTGTGTTCTCAAGCCTCAGTGGAAATGAGTCTCCTGTGCAATGGGCAGAAGTCCAAGGGGAGGCCAGAAAGGGCTGTTAAGAATTGTTGGTGGCCTGGAAAGGATGCAGAGCTAGGATACACTCAGTGATGCCATGCTTTGCAGCACTGGGCTAATGACTAAATTCCAACTTGCAGAATCACAGTGGTCAGGATTCAACTTTTACATAACCCAATGGCAACTCACGCTGACCTAAACAAGGGCAGCCCAAATACAGAGGTTTACCAAAGTACTGGTCACAGTGGCAAATTTTGGTGCTAGATGTCTTCTCACCCAAAAGGAAAGGTAAACTAGACACATAGACATCACAGATTACTCAGCTCCACTTGCCCATTCTGACATAGAAATCGCTCTCCTTCCCATGTTTCTTCCCAATTTTTGTTTTATTAGCCCATTTGAAAAGGACCTGAGCTTCCAAAAAATATCTAAGTCTTAAAGCCAATCCAAACATATTTACTTCTAAAGTTCCCATTTTTCCTCCCTGGCTTCCTCTGTGTAAATACAGGTGTTTTCATGTTTTCTGCCACCATTCTGATTTCTTGTAAAGAGAGGGCATTTGTCAGGGTGAACAGTAGTTTCTCCATCACCCACGGGAACGGTGAGTATCTCACTTGGCTTACTGAAGCTCTGACAAATCGGAGAATTTCTTTTTATCTCCCAAACAAGACATAATGCCAAAAGCAATATATGAACAATGCAAGAGGGCTCACTTTGATATGTGACATGAAGGACTATATCTTTAAAAAGCAGCAAAACACAGATAAGATTAATTTGCTCCTTTCTTGGGAATTACCCTTTCACAGAATATTTGAATTCATGTTAAGGTTTGTAAGCGCTCTGGGACAAAGTCAACACTCCCACCTACTGGTCCCATCTAAGAAAGATTTATCTTTTTTTCCTCTTTTTCCTCTTTTTTACATCTTTTCTTCTTTTGAAAATTTTCTTGTTTTTATCTTCTTTTTCTGTTTTCTTCTCTTTATGTTTCTTTTCCTGTTTATGTCGTTTCTGTGATTCTGTTTTTGTCTTCTCCTTTATGTTTTGCTTTTCCTATATTTTCTGTCCCTTTACAGATTTAAGTTCTTTTTTCCCTTCAAAAGTTCTACAGAATCACACAGGTAGAAATAACTGCCCCAGAAAAGGCATAGTATTGGAAAATGCACATCCTTAGAATAACGTGTTTGTTCTTTTCTGACACTTGTGAAATAGCATACAGGTGCCTTGCAGTTGTGAGTGGAGCAACTTTCATCCAGTCACTGCATTCTGATAGAACAGGCAATAACACAGAACAAGGCAGTGTCTTCAAAATAAGACAAGTCACCCTTTGGCTCATTCCTAGGTCATGCTTCCAGTGTGTCTCTCATTTGTTCCTAAGGTCCACTTGCACTCTGAGTAACACACCCTGCCTGAGGAAGGGTGGCAGGATGCCGACTCCAAGCATTCTCATTTACTTAATTGACCACTTAATTGACCCCAGTGACTTTGTTTTCTTTTGCAAGCAGACTCATCTCATGTAAATATTAGCTATAAAGACTGTAAGGCCCCACAGAAATTATTTCCTCCCGTTACCTCAGAATCATCTGTCATGCATAATTACACATTCATAATGGTGCTAGTTGTCCCAGCTGCAAGACAATGAGTAATTCTTACTAAGAAGCTCAGCTCAGCAGAAATCCATTTTGCCAAGTAATCCTTACATATGCAGGATATCTCCCACACACCTTCCTATGTACTGTTCTCATTTTTTGCATACAGTAATTTTTCTGTGTTTTGATTTCCTTCACTTTTGGTCTCAAAGCCAGTAAAAATACTGAGATACTCTTTACATGAAGGAAACACAGTATTTTACCTCAAAGCACTTAAACTATTTTCACTCTTTTATTTCCTCATTTTTGTAACTCTTACAAGATTACAAATTATTTTTAGAAATGTGAGAAACAGAAACACCATTTTAAAAAGCCTCCTAATCACTTGTTTATAATTTAATAATAACTACTATAAATGACTCTCTATTATTATTTGTGTCACTTTAGTGCCTATGGGTTCTAACCAGGAAGCACACAGGGAAGAAATTACTTGCCCAGATTTGCACTGCAACCAAAGCCAAGCCAGAGACTAAACCCACAGCTCAGTCTCAGACTTATGGCTGAACCTTTGGACTGTGCTGCTTCCCTTCCAGCCAAGAAGCACATTTCCATAGGCCTTAATAGCTGGTTGTGTGAAACCAGCCACGCTTTGGTTAATGAACATGAACTCAGAGCATTATGAGATGCCTAATAAACTGTTTTCGTTTAGAATACTTAACTGCCTGCAGAAGGTGGCTTAATCACCTAAGAGCCAGGCTTCCAAAATTATTTAAGCATCTAAATGCACAAAAGACCATTGACCAGGATTTTCAGAAGTACCTCCTTGTTTTTGCTCCTCCGGGATATTCATTCAGCAGGTTTGGGCAGCTCAGTGCTTTTCAGAGCCCGACTGGAGTTTTTACTGGGAAGACAGTGAAAAGGAGACCTGCGTATCACAAGTATAGTTTACACCCAGTGCCAAGGGATGGTGGGGCTTCTGCATACCTCTCAATCTCCTTTACCTTGTGACTGCCCTAAATACTAGCTTTGACTCTGCTAGAATTGTGAACATCTATATTTTGAGCAGATTATGTGGTCTGCAATTCACTATGTGTGGGATTTTCTGATGTGCTTTGAAATTCATGACACCCATTTTTTCACCTGCTGTTTCCCATGGAATAACATGGCATGCTGCTTTGCTCCCATCTCCTCCGAAGTCCTGGTTTGGATTTTAATGGCCTCAATAAGTACTACAAGCAGAGTGTGACATCCATCCATCCTTGCTTCTCACTGCCAGCTGTAGGAACTGAAGACACCCATGCCCTGCAGGTGTCAAAATGCAAGTGCCTTTGGTGACAATGCTCTTGCAGGTGTGATGTCACAGACTCACATGGACTTAACCTCTCACTCCCACTTTTACAAGGAAAGATATATCAGCCCACCACTGTCTATGCTGTGACACTGAAGGTTCTTCTTGCTGAAATACAGGTTTTGATCTGATACAACAGTGATGCAAACCATTCAAGCCCTTTCTGCCTTTGGTAGCTGTATGAGCATCAATCTTTTTGTGGTCTAATACAAGTGGTCCAACAGCCCCACCAAAAATCTCTAACCTACGTGAACATTAAAAATATCAGTAAAATAAGAGCATTCAGCCTTCTTAACAAGCAAGACTTTCCTTACCTCTGTTGGTGTCAGTAAGTCTGCTGGTAGGTATGAAGTGTGTGTAACTCTGCATCCCTTCTGGGTGCTGTGGGTTCAGTTTGCTGAGCACACCCAAGAACAGGGAGGCTGTAGAAATAGCATATGGGTTGTAAAGTGATCCAAGATGAAAGGTAACTTGAAGGCAAAATATTTTGTTTTTATTGGATAGTCCTCCAGCTGTATTAATAAAATATTGGTTAGCAATATTTATACATACAAGATTTATCATGATAAGATTGATTCCAAACTTAAATTTATTGTGCAAGAAAATGAAGATAAATCAGTCATATTGTCAATCCAAATTAAATTCCTAACACTTTTTCTTCTGAGCCAGACAGCTCCCTGGAAATACACATTTCTTAACCAGAAAAGTCCTTTAAACTTATCCCTGATCCCCATTTGAGGCTAAGCTTCATCACCTAATTTTTTTGGTGCTGTGTAAAACTGCAGTATTTCTGGCCCAATTGAATGGGAATCCCTGGCCCTTTTCAAAAGGAAGAACCTTACCCAGCTATGTTCTCTCATTCAAAGAAACAGATTAAAAGCTCAAAGCATGGACTATTGCTGTACAGTTGGCCTCCTTCTGCTGTACAACAAGCTTTTCTCTTGAGAAAGAAATACACATTGAGATGTGCATATTCCACTGCAAACCTTTCTATGTGAAACCACAAGGTTTTTTGCATTTAATTGCCAAGACTCAGGAAAAAGTTTCTTGGTTCAACAAAACCCAAACAGTTCAGTACAAGCATGCACAGAAATGGGTCACAAACAACTTTGACTTTGTCATTGATTTTTTGGAATAATTGGTGCACTACTATACTTGCAGTTCTAGATGAAATATAGTAATTTTAAAGATGCTCATTTTTTGTTTCATTTCACTCTTGGTCTCAGTGAATCTAAACCACTACGTTTTTGCCTATGGATTTCAGGTATAACTACTGGGCTATGTATCTGGAGGTGGGAATTCAGATGGCATCAAAATGCTGAAGCAACCAAGAGGGAAAAAATACATCTGAAAAAACCCTATTCTTTATATTAAATCTGCCCAGTTCTAAAAGCAGCAACTTTGTCTATATTCGTTTTGAAATGTTAAATTAAATAAAAAGACTAGAGACAGTGAAGTTAATTGCTGGAACTGACACATACGAAAATGTTTAGTCTTGAATCTGACAAGGATGTCCATCAGCTTTTGGTAAACAAACATGGTAGGTATTATTTCTAGACAGGATATGTCAAGTTTTATGTGTATGGGCATCTGCGAGGGCTCATTCGTCAAACTGGTGAAGATGTAAAAGGTTTTAATGACCTCCTAAATCTCCTTCTCCGGCTATCATGGTGGGATGCCTTCCAAGGTCAGTTACCCAAGAGAGCAGGTTCACTTGTATTGTAAACAATCATAGATCAGGCTGAATGATAATCACTGGTGCACCCCAGAGCAGAGAGAGCTATAGGTATCACACCACTTTCTTGTCAGGGCAGTACAGGTCAGCTGTGTTTGCTCATGGACATTCTAGATTTCAGTTTCCCTGAGCCTCTGCATCTTTTATACTGATCTTATTTTCCCATTGTATTTGCTGTCTGGACAGGATGTTCCACCAGAGGAAGTGGTCCTTGTGGAAAAGGCGTCAATTAGTTGTCCAACTGACCCTCATTGCTACTAATTACCTCACAGACACAAGGCTGATTTATTTATTTAGATATGAGCTTACATTTGTTTTACTGCTTTGCCATACAAGTAATGCAGTGAGGCTTAAAGGCTGTTAACTAAAGCAGACAGTAATGCAATTTTCCATTTCCACAATACAACGTCAGCTATTTATTTTGTATATGACAAAGTTTTTCAATGGAAAAAACATTTAAAAGGGCATGGCTGGTCAACAGGGTTAATTAATTGCTGCCTTGGCAGGCAGCTTTGTTTGAGAAGTCTGGGATGCTGTAATCATCTGAGACTTTGAAGGTTTGGTTGAGGAAACAGGTCATTGAAAAAATTAGAGGATTTAAAATAAAGTGTCTGATAAATAAAAGAGAGGGTAGAATCTTCTTAGCAATCTAGTGTATTTAGCAGTAATCAGGAACAGGATACATTAAAACACATACATGTTTTGGGTTAATTTCCTTGGAATAATCTATTCCAATGTATAGGAAAGCAAACATTAGAATACCACAGGCAGTTTTTAAAAGACTTCTTGGTCCCTGGGCAGAGTTCTGGCAGGCAAGGGGAAAGTCTGCTTGATCACACAGCATGTGTTATGAACTGCATTTGATTTTATGGCTTTCCAAAAAGCTGTCCAAAAAGGAGGTTGGTTGGTTTGGTTTTTTTGTTTCTTCCCCCTCCTTCTTTTTGCAAGAGGTCTCAGCCGTCTTACTGTGTGTTTTTCCTCACCCAGTTGACCCAGACCAGGGAGGTATTTGCCAAGAGGGTAAGCAGCTCCCAAAGGCAGTGACTAGAATGCAGAGCTCACTGGCCCAGTTTGGAATAGTTGGGCTTTGCTCACCTTTCACTTCTGGGCTTCTCATTTCTGCCCCTATTTAAAATCCTCTTCCACTCTCCTTTGTTTCTTTATTACTGCAGCAGCTGAATTTGCCACTCTGCTATGGTAGTGGCAATGCTAAATAGCTTCTTCTAAGACAGCAGATGTCTGAGATCTGCTGCTGAGAAGCAGAAGTTTCTCAAGCATTTGAGAAAATAATCAAGTGAAAACCTGATCTGCGGGGCAACGCCATTTGAAACCCCACACCTACTGCACCCACTAGGAGGAAAAAGATCCTTTGTGAGTTAACCAAGATCCATAAAACTTAAGTAAGATCTTCTACCTGAGTGAGTAGCTTTGGAGGGGTGTAATTTCCTTGTCCCTACAAAAATCACCTATGGCTTTAACTGTGTAGAGAGAGAGATTTCACCTGCTAAAGAAAATGCAGTCACAGCACTGGCTTAAATGGAAACTGACGAAACGCTCCGTTACTGTAATGGTGGTGTTCATCCACAGTTGCCTAAATAATATCTGTCATTATCACATCTGAGGAACGTGGGTGGATTCTTGTCCTCACAACACCTTCCTCACATCAGAAGGTTCCCATTTCACAGAGAGGACAGTGAGGTGCTGGGTAAAGCCTTGTGTGTGTGTGTCCCATCACCACTGTGCCTGTGGTCACACAGCAGTGAACACAGACCTCTTGGTCCTAATGAAGCTGCATGTGGATCAGACCTTCCCCTCTGGTGTAACATGAGTGTGGTGAGGCAACCTCAAGCACCATTCGTGGTATGTGTGGAAAAACCAGGCCCAATCTACCACAGATAAGAATGATTTTGCTTTCAGAAAGACTGCCAAATGGAAACCTTTCAGACGACAACTCTGATAGGTCTTCTAGTACTCAGGTTTTTTTTTGCTTATATTAAGCTGAGTGTATTTAACAGGGTATGAAAATAACAATGGTGATTAAATTAGAAAAAAAAAGAAGAAGGCAATTATTTGTTGTTTAGTTTTACATCTCATGTTTCTGTTGAAATGTTATCAATGCTTAGGCTCATTATAGAACCCCAAATGGAACAAAACCATGGAGTGTTTTAGGTCAGGCTGCAAGGCTGCCCTTACCAGAAGCAGCAAAGTACGTACAATTTTGTAAATAGCTCAGAAGACATGGCAATTCCTGCAACATGATGTGTCTACTCAGTATTTATAACACCTCAATGCCTGTCTCCTGAGGCAATTTTGGAAAAGCTCTGGTGTTTACTTGGTTCTGAAGTGTTTGTGAAACATGGTTTTACAAATTGGAACCAAAGGGACCTTCTTCCCACACAGTTACTTTTGCAAAAAACAACAGAAAAAAAAGGATGCCAGAAAGGGCAGAACAAAGCTGTTCTTCTATGCCACAAAATGTCTGCTTCATCAGCACACACTGTCAAATCACTTTATTATAGTTCTACAGCGTGGGTGTGTTGTTTGCCATTTTGTCATTGTTTCATTCCAAAAACTTTTCCCTCAAGTTCTATTTGCACCATCTGTGGTTTCTGCACATTCTGGACTATCCAACAAAAGAGTTTGCATTCTTACCAAGATTTAAATGAGAGTAAGTAATTCTACTTATTTTGCATTGTTGTAACCCAAACACTTTCATATGTCTTATGTAATTGTATGAATTGCTTCAAGGCAGTACAGGTTGCTTCCCAAAGATTTATAATGTCTTCAGAAATTACGTCATTCTGATGCTTTTTATTTTTAGTTGAAGTATGTTTGGCTCAGCTTTTAAAAGTGGTGAATTTCAGGTAACTGTCCAGATGATGTAACAAGGCTCAATTTTAAGGGAGTACTTTGTCTTCTTACTCTGAAGGTCAAATTTGTTGGAGGACACACAGAATCACTAGTCATTTCCCTTCATGGCTTATTTATAGTCCAGAATCTAAATATGAAAGATTTGTAAATATGGATTACTGTTTTAGACTCTTAGCAGATTTAAATAAGGACATAATTGTATGACCTCTCTAATGACAAACCCCTATATCTCGTAATAAGATCAAATCCCATTGTCAGAATGGGGTGGATTCACCTGCTGTTAGTCACCTTTAAAAATTCCTGC
>NW_009953786.1:3764477-3789442 GCF_000747805.2 Chaetura pelagica | reverse complement strand
TTCCTGCTGGTGGTGGTGGTGTGAATTTGGATTCCCAAACTCTCATCAGAGTTACCTGAAAGAACTCACTTGTACTATTAAAAATTACACCATTTATAGAAATAGTCCAAAACCTCCTACACAAAATGTCATGCCTTAGGAATGAAAGTTGACTAAATTGAGCTCAACTAAGGAAGTTTCTCTTGGGACTGGAAACTTGGGCATCCAATATAGCCAGTCATGGAAAAAAATAAAATAAAAAAAATCAATGGATCTTGCTTCAGCTGAGTGCACAGACTGTACAAACCTGCAGGCTCTGTCTTCTGGACACCTGTATTTTTGGTCTCTTAAGTGTAAAGGTACAGGAAGCCAAATGCAGAATGCTAATCTTTCTCTTCTGCATCTATCAGCCTTGTGCACTACTTTTTAAGTTTCTTCTCTTGATATTAAATTCTTTATATGACTTAAAAAACAAAGGAATAACTCTCCTAATGATTTTCTTCACACTTTTTTTGAAAAGTGAGAAAACAGATCTGCCACCCAGTGCCTGCCAAGCCAAAGTTTAGTTCTGAAACTATTTATTGAGTAGACAATGCTCTAAAAATAGTTTTTTTCATAGCAAGAAATATACTACATACACACACTAATCTGTCTGCAGTTCTTCTTCTCAAACACAACTACAAACGTGTGCATACTGCTCTCTGGAGGTTTGCTAACAACTGTTGGACCCTGGGCCCTTCAGAAAGCCTGCCATAACACAGGCAGCCTCTGCATACTCATATATGCATCCACAGATGTAAGACAAAGTATCTCAACTTCTGTTGATTGCTCACACTTGGTTCATTCATCTTTGTATTTCTGTCTAGTTGCATTTTCTACTCTTGCCTTGTACCTGCTGTATTGTCAAGTAAATGGGGTAGACAAAGTAAAGTGTACAGTGCCATGATGAATGATACCTAGAGTAGTGAAAAATAACAGTTACCTTTCAGTATTTAGGACTTATGTCCCATGTCTTCTTAGGTAGTTTCCCAAAAATAGCTTAGGAAATTACGAACCATTACAAGATACTGGAAAAAAATTATGTGGCTGCTTGTGATTCCAGCAAAACTGAAAGCATGTCATCAGTGTGTACTTAGTAGATATTTATAAAAACTGGGAAATTCCACTTTTTGCATTTCATAACATATTTGTCTTTCTGAAAATCTCATGACTGAATGTTAAACACCATAACTCAATTAAATGCATTTAGTGAATTTAAGTTTGATCCTACTGCTGCTCCAAGGTGATTGCAAACTTGGTGCATGATGTGGCAACATGTAGAGTGTACCTGAAGTGATCTGCTACAGGTTGTACTGCAATCATTCTTGGATGTCTAGGTCCTTTTTGTCTTTCTCTCTACTTGCAGCCTGCTGGTAGGCTGAAGCAATTACTGGTGTAGAAATTTTCAGGGGGACAAAAAAATTACTCCAATGAATGGTCAATTGAAATTTCCCCCAATCATTGGTCAGTATATTTAAAGAATTACTACAGTAATTATATTTTATGAGCATGAGTCATTTTTCTGTTTTTAAAAAAGTACTTCACTTTACCCATCTCTTTTAGTACATTTCCATTTGGTGTGGTTTGGCTGAATGGAGAAATGTGGCAGCTGGTTACTTGAAAATATTTAACAAAGCGCCAGATTCCTCAGCTCTGGCATACCTGTGGACCACATAGATGGACATAATTGCAACCATCTGTCCACCCACCCATGTAACAGCTAAGAGGAGTAATTTAAGAAAAAGAAGGCTAAAATAGTCAACTTTGAGGGTGAGGAACTGCAGAACTACTTATTTGTATGTTTATTTATTCATAATATATTGCAACTAATGGTCTTCAGAGACAAATTCCTCTGCCGTTTTCACAGGAAGGCCATGCCAATGCAATATATTTCAGTACCATAATATATACTCACTTAACCAAGCAATGGTAGATCACAACAAAATCATTAAAATATTAAGAGCTTTCTCATCAATTAAAGGATTACTTTCTATAGTGTGTGTGAAACAATGAAGAGGAAAAGAAAAAATGCCTTGGGGATGCATTGGTACATATACCTTGGTCCTAGTTGTGTAAAGAGTAATTCTACTTAGATGTTATGACCTTATTAAATTACTTTAGCAGTCAAAACTGAGACTCCACATCCAAACTACTCGCATGCCACTTACCAGAAAGCAGCGATGAGTCCTTGCTAGTCCTCATTTGATCTGAACCTCTGTCCAAGCTTTCTCTGACCCAGGCATCTCAAATCAGTGGCTGCCATAAAATTCAACAAGGACTAGCATCACCTCAGTGTATTTTCTGCCCTCTAAAACTGGTTAAATTTATTATTTATATTCAGATCCCCTTCCATAATTGACTTTTTCACAGTAACTAGAATGATCAGAACTAAAGTCTTTGGCTAAAATTCTTCAAGCTTTGGGATCCACAGTCAAATTTGGTAGTTTGTGTTATACTCACATCAGTTCTGCATACAGGCTCTCACACCAAAACCATCCCCTTCCTCTAATCCACCTTTTCTCCTCATCTAGATATTCAAACAGCAGAATGGCTGGTTGTTGAGATTACAGGAACTTCTCAGAGCTGGTAGAGGTGACAGAGCCAACACCATGATTCCTTGAACTGTATGAATGGGATATTTGGAAGTGAGACAATTCTGAGGAGCCTGTATGCTTATGCAGGACTAGGAAACAAGGTGCTGCTTCGTGCAGACTTTCAGCTCATGGGTCTGTAAACAGGGTGCAGATGGGTAGCTTGTCCTTGTAGTGAGGGGCACAAAACTCAACACAGCACTTAAAGTGCAGCCTCACTAGTGTTGAGTACAGGGAGACAATCGCTTCTCTGGTCCTGCTGGTCATGCTATTCCTGATACAAGCCAGGATGCTGTTGGCCTTCTTGGCCACTTGGGCATACACTGGCTCATTGTCAGCTGCTGTTGATCAATACCCTGAGGTCTTTTTCCCCTGGGTAGCTATCCAGCAACTCTTCGCCAAGCCTGTAGCGTTGCCTGGGGTTATTGTGACCATAGTGCAGGACCCGACGCTTGGCCTTGTTGAACCTTATACGTCTGGCCTCAGCCCATTTATCCAGCCTTTACAGGTCCCTCTGTGGAGCCTTCCTACCCTCAGGCAGATCAACACTTCTGCCCAACTTGGCATCATCTGCAAACTGACTGAGATTGCACTTGATCCCCTCATCCAGATCATTGATGAAGATATTAAGAGAACTGGCCCCAACACTGAGCCCTAGGGAGCTCCACTTGTGACCAGCCACCAGCTGGATTCAACTCTATTCACCACAGCTCTTTGAACTTGGCCATCTAGCCAGTTTTTTACCCAGGAAAACATGCACCAACCTAAGCCAGGAGCAGTCAGTTTCTCCAGGAGAATGCTATAGGAAACAGTGTCAAATTCTTTACTAAAGACTATGTAGACAATATGCACAGCCTTTCTCTCATCCACTAAGTGGATCACTTTGTCATAGGAGATCAGGTTAGTGAAGCAGGATTCAAACTCCTTCATACCAAGACTTCATCCATATGCAAATATATTAAAACTAAAAGAAAGTGCTTAGTTTACTACATATGCAACCAATCCAAAATTAATTTCTAAAATAAGTTTTTACTGCCCATTTATTTTCTCCTTTTCTTGTTAGACTCCAGGTTCTCCTGAAAGGAAATGGACATCTGTCTGAAGAAATTTACCCTGGGCAGAAAAGAAGCTGAGCATATGGCTTTCCCTGCTATGTCTCAAGGCTCTGTGAAAAACCATACAGGTGGAAAAAGATCTGTCAGTGCAGTGTTACAAGAAGCAGAACATGCATTCACAGCCTGAACAAAAGTAAAATTGAGGATGTGGTGTGGTACGGTATTTGCTTGGACTGATAATTTCTGGCAGGTCAAGGTCTGAATGCTTTGAATGGACTTCATTTGCCATTTGGATGTACCTCATGATGATTTACAATTGATATGATGCTGTGATAATGTTACTAACTGTACAGCTCCACAGGCGCATAATATATAAAATCTGCACCATGTTAAAAGGCCAGCTGAAAATCAGCTCCAAGCATTTATTTCGTGGCATAAAGTCTAACTTTTTTCCCAAAGCCAAAATGCTGTCTCCCATCATAAATGCTACACATAAATACTGTATAATGGGAACAAGGTGTCAGCTAGAGGCTTGCAGGCTCTACTTAGTCCTTCATCTTTTTTCCCTGGTTTTTAACATAAAGCACTACAGTGCTGACGGAAATGTTATTTTCCAGGCAGATGCAGAGACCTAGATTTTTATCAGACAGAGGCATAAGATCCGAGGAAGGCTATTGAAAGCTAGGCACAGATTTTTACTGATCTGCTGTGTGCCAGTTCCTTTGCAGAACTGAGCTTCCACAAATGTAATTTCTGTTCATACAGAATAGCAGAACAATCTTCCCCATCTCACTCCTGGTTAAGCACTGCTAGAACAACTCCTGAAGGACAATAATTACACCTCTGGATAGATCCTCTAGCAAGGATCGTGTCCTGAATATAGACTGGAGATCAAGTTTTTTCTCCTTTGCATTGATTTAACTATCTCTGATGCTCACAATTAAAGAACCAATGAAATTACTGGCCAGTTATTATGTGTCAACTATGATTTAATTGTTGGTAACCATTCTGTTAATAGATAGGGAACACAGTCTGCATAGTTAACTGTAAACGCCAACATCCAGCTTTTGTCTGAAGTCTGGGGGTTTGTGCCAGGTCACCTAGCCTGTGTTGCCCTTTGGAAAATAAACTATAAAGTCACAGCGTGAGAAGATAACTGGCCATAAAAAACTCAGAATACAGTTAGATGTTCCTAGTGGATTCACTGCAGATGTTGTGTGAAGAAAACTTCTTGCCACACAGAACAGTAAAACCCACACACACAAACTATGGAAAAATCTTTCCTTAGTGGGTGAAAGATAGTCCTGTGGGACTTGCAGAGCAAAGAATGTGGGTTGAACTCTCTGCTCATTGGGGACTCTCCATAAATGGGCTGGACCAAGATTTTAAATTATTCCTGACATTTATCAGCATTTATCTGTGCTTCCTTGTTTTTATTGTTAAAGTGCATTTTCCATCTCTCACTGGCATGTGAGTAAAAAACTTGAAGATTTTTGAGGTCCTCTGATGCCATTTCCAGAATCATAGGAGACACTGTGATTCAGGGTTGCTTTAGGTTTTTATCCAATAGGATTACTAGGTAGTGCTCCTATAGAACTGTTTGTCAGATACACAAAGTCACATGAAAATAACACCTCCCTTCTGCCTCCAGAGGTACAGGTCATGAATGAAAAAAGGCAGATCAGAAGGAGTTGTCTCATGTTTAACCGATTTTTTTAGCATGATTCTGACCTTGTTGTAATTCTTGGGTAGAGGATACCTTACCGAGGAGTAACAAGTGCCCCTGCCAAGTAGATTACTCAATAGGCAAACAAAATTGCATTGACATGAACTCAGTGCTGTTGTGGGTGCAGCTGGCTGTCCTCCTCTTCACCAGCTCCCCAATGATAGGAGCTGAACCAGAATCTGGCAGAAGTCGTGGCAGAAGTTTTTGGGGGTTTTTTCATTATACTCTGTACTTCTCCTCAGTGTTCAAAGGTTGGGAGGATGAAGCCAACCAGCTATGAGTCTTGAGTTCCCTCAATAAGTGGATGGCCAAGAAAATAACAACAGCACCATCACCTGGAAGAAGCAGCATCCAGGACAGAGGCACCTGCAGCAGGAAGGTGTGAACATTTCTCCTGAAGTCCTATCTCTTCGCATTGCAGAGCTTTGAGCTGCATTTTGATTGTGTGGTGAGAGAGGCCCCACAAGATGCCTTGGGAAACAGGTTGGTCACAAAGGTGGACAAACTAGTTACTCTGCAGAGTGACCCATTCCTAGGCTGTCTTAGAAAAGCATTCCAGAAGGAGAGTTTCTGATTAATTATGCTGCGTCATCTGGGCTTATAATTTTGATGCTTAGCCTAGAATACTTGTCTGAGTAAGGACTGAACACGTCTCCCCATAATTTTTGCCCATTGTCTTTGGGAGGCTTTATTCCACACTTAAGTTTCTACATTTGCTAGTGCCACTATTTATACTCTTAGTGGGATATTTAGTCACTGTGGGAATAAGGTGTGTAAAGGTCCAGATAACAAATCCTACTAGATCATGAAAATAAAGATGCAAATTTTCAGTTGCTGCAAAGCAGAGTGTGTTCACTGGCTTAAAAAAAAAATGAGCTGAATGATGTTCTGGCTTGAACTCTTTTGCTTAGGAGTCAGGACTGAGGAAAACCTCACAAGTAACTGAGTCCAGTCCCCTGCCACCATATCATACATCTTCTTTTGCAGGCTCACTGAGCAGCCTATATGTCTAGGCAGGGTTTTTTCCCCTCACTGTTACTCCAGTATCTGACTGTCCTGATTATTAGAAATCTTATTTCCAGCCTAAACTGGTGAATATTATATCAATTTTTTCTCCTCAGTTGCTCATGACAAGTCTATTTACCCTAATCAGTTTTTTGCCAATTGGTGCACATGAAGAAATAACATAACTGCTTCTAGTACTTGAGTTACAGAATTGAAAAATCAACTTAATTTAGGTTGGGTGGCCTCTAGGCAGCAGAACCACAACATGCCACCACCACCCGGAGCCTTGGAAGAAAATAAACTACATTTGGCTCTGGTGATTCAATCCAGCAGCCTGAGCATACTGTTGATGGGACTGCACAGCTTTCAGTTCTCAAACTAGGCCACTCTGAGCATTCATTTCATGATTTTTATTTGTGTCCACAATCCGTCTTTTTGAAATAGGGTCTCTTCCTCTTTGTTCATCTTTGCAACCCTGTTCTAGCTTAAATATTTGTGTCTTGACCACAAGTAATCAAAATTATATATGGCATTTCAGATGAAGCTTCAAAATGGTTTTATACCTGCCATAGAAATATTCTACCTCCTGCTTCCTAGGATCATGGTCACATCCAGCTTGGGGATTACAGTCATTCTACATTTAACTGGTATGTCCAGGTATGTCTCTCTCTCCTTCGTTGTTTCCAGCTCTGTTTCTCAAACAGAAGTTATGGTTATTCATTCTGAAGGGTTCGATTTTGCACTCTGGGCTATTCACTTTCATTCCATTTCAGTTACTTCTGTCCTCAAGGTCATTCAGTTCTCTCTGCATGGTATTCTAGTCCTCCTCTGAATTGACAGCGCCTTCCAAATTCATGTCATCAACAAATTTCATAAACCCACTCCTACTTTTTGAGCCAAAACCATTCCTTGAGGAACTCCATTAACAGCCTATCTCCAGCCCAATACTTCCTATCTTGACACAGGCTGCTGTCATCTCTTCTTTAACCAGTTTTCTAGCCATCTTACTTTCTCTACTAATCCCCCTTTTCCTCACCTAAGCAGACATTTTCTCACATGGCACCAAAACAACTGTTTTTCTGAAATCCAGAACACTGTCTTTGCTTTGTCTAGAAAAAACAGTCATCTTAAAGAAAGCTATTATGCTAGTCTGGCATGACCAGACTATGACCAAACCAGGCTAAAAATTCCATTTTCCATTTTCCTGCTTATGCTTATTCTTTCCTACAAAATCTGTTCTACAGACTTGTGCGTTGTTGCAAACTGAATGACCCAAAACCAACCAGACAACCTTCTCCTCTTCTTATCCCATTTTGAAAAGTGGGTATGGTGCTTTCAGTTCTTTAGTCATGTCCTCTGTCTCAAGTGTTTGGAAAGGGGAATTTCTAATGCGTTGGTGATTTCATGTGCTACTTCTCCAAAATTTCTGGAGTAGAAATTAAACCGAACCAAGTTTGATGTGATACTTTGAGTTCTGTTTCTATTATCACTAGACTAAAATTTCCTCTGGCTGTAATGTGTCTCTCTCCATTACAAGTGTCATTGTGCATAAGGGGAAATAAATGGCACAGTGCATCAGTTTTAGGAAAAATCATTATTAATCTCCACCCTGGCCTAGTGCATGGCTGTTCCTTTGCTCTTTTTGTGCTCAATGCCTAGTTAAAAGCTGAAAAATTTTTTGGCATTTGTTTTATTTCCTCTGTAAGGCCTAACACAGCTTGACTTTTGGCAATTTGTGCTTTATTTCTACACTTTGACCTCTTAAGATGCTGATTTCTCAGCTGATAAGTCTTTCTTCTGATTTCTTTTAGGCTCTATGTTACTATCCTTGTGATTTTAAAGGTGGATTTTTATTCATTTCCTTCCTACAAGGACCCCTCCTACTTTTACCCTTACTTAGGAAACAAGGTCTAGGTATTTTTTGAATCTCTGACTCAAAGCAATCTTGATTTTATGTAGCTGATTCTTTTCAGCCTATATGAAGAAGTAAATGACTCCTTCCTGAGGTAATTAATCTTCAGACCTTTCATGAATCTAACATTTTCACTCCCATTCTTACTTTATTCCTGATTTTTCCTGCTCACTGCAGAGCTTGAAATACTTTTGGCCCAGTGAAGAATCTTTGCCTGTACAGAATGGGAAGGTCTGGAGACATGAAACAATGCCACAGGTAGTAAGTCGTAATAATTATCTTATAAAAACATATTATACTTTTGTCAAGGTATACATACTGCCATGTATATATATAGATATATAGATATAGAGAGAGAGGTAGTGAGAATGTTAATGTAAGACTAAAGGTGATCTATCAAGCTTAATTATTTAAATTACATTAACAGCACCAAAGTATAGTAATGGGTCTTACCAAGCTATTGTACCATCAAAAACTGGGAAGGAAATGAACACACCTCTCCCACAGGTCACAGAAAAAAAGCATTTTTTCTTAGCATTACTAATTTGGCCATGAGAATGTTAATGTAAGACTAAAGGTGATCTATCAAGCTTAATTATTTAAATTACATTAACAGCACCAAAGTATAGTAATGGGTCTTACCAAGCTATTGTACCATCAAAAACTGGGAAGGAAATGAACACACCTCTCCCACAGGTCACAGAAAAAAAAGCATTTTTTCTTAGCATTACTAATTTGGCCAGGTGGGACTGACAACATGCCTTGAGCAGATCACTGGGTAAGAAAGTAGCATTTTTACACAGCTATGTTTGAGAAAAAGACCACAGTTAAAGAATACTTCATGCTAACATATACTTAAACCTCTTACAGTTACCCAAACCCCATTCTTGTTGTTTAGCTTCTATTTTGCCAAAAAGCAAGAAAGTGATGGAAAGAGTTATTTCTTCTGCTTGACTTGCTGCTACTCAAAAGCTGGAATAAAGGTATTGAACAGCACCAAACACAAAAGTGCTTGGGTACTTAACAAGGGCTCCTATTATGATAGACAACTAATCATAGTAATAAGAACAGTTACATTTAATCTTTTCTGTTTACATCTAGACCTAATCCAAATTAAAACCATGGAGAAGGTCTGAACTGCTCTCCATCTGAAGAGAATTAGCACAGACTAGCATGCAAGATGCCAAAGCCCTAGCAAATGTGTGCTATTTTAAGTAGGAAATGTTAAGTACAAGTGTCTGAGGTGAAACACTGAGCCTTGTCATACAGGGCTGAAATCTGCCTGGCCTTCAGCCAGCAGGAGTGAGGTACAGGGAGACAAACTTTAGCACAACTGATGTCAGTATGGGACAAAACTGCCTTTCTGGTGGTCATAAGAATGCCTGGGCTACACCCCTGAGCTCTATGATGGAGAGGAAGGAGTATAGTGTTGCTTCCTTCCAGGCACACTGTCCAGCTGAGCTGCTTGGGTCTTTTCCAAGGCGTAAACCCAAGGGAATGCTAGGAGACATCCTGCCTCTCTGAGGCATCAGAACTGAAGCATTTCACACACATAGCATGAAACATGAGGTTCAGGGCAAGTCTGGGTCTAAATTGAGATGCCTAGCCCCAGAAGAATACCCACAACTAACCTGTGTATTTGCCTAAACCATTGCTCCTTATTACATATCATGCCTTTGGAAAGATCATTATGAGTCATTAGATTATGAGTTCCAGACTCCTATCAATAAGTACAGTATAGTAGCCCATGTCATCATGGCCATGTTATTTCACACAATTCCCCCATAATTAGGCAAAGCATTATCTTATCTAAGAGAATGCAAAGCAGTCTCTACTGAAGATGGCTACTCACTACAGGACAGTGTTTTTTCAGGCAATTTTTAAAAGCATAAATAGAGGTTCAGCTCTTAAATCTCCATCAAACTGATGCTTCACTATCCTTGCTGCTTTTTTTGTCTCCTGAAGATTGGATTTTTTTCCTTTTCTGAATATTGAAAGAGAAACCACACAAGTAGTGCAAATTTTGACACTAATTTTTAATTTGTACCCCCCCACACACACAAAAAAATTAATTAATTATATATATATATATAAAATTCTTGCAGCTCTGACACTAGCAGCCACATAAATTCAGGGAGACTGTTGCTCTGGACCACTTGATGGAAAAGTGTGCTTGAGTACATGCAGTTAATTCTTTCTCCTGTTTTCTCCTCTACCAGAGAAGACAGATGCCAAAATCAGGAGATTAAAACTTCATATGCATGTGCCCACCACCCTCTGAAATTAATGGAAGAAGTTTGAGTGCCTCTCTGATTAGAGAGAAATTAAGTGTGTTTTTAATTTAAACGTGTTAATACAGACCTATGACAAGAAAAGTTTGTGTTGATTCTGCTCCCAGGCAACCTCCTACAAAAATGCAAACCAGCTATTTTGCCTGGATCCTGGGATAATGGTTTGGACTTAGGAAGTTAGCTTTGTGGTAAAGGAAGACATCATATGCAGCATAGTTTGAAGCTATCTGCATGTATCCAGCCAACCTGCATGTCACACATGTTTTCTGGCTGCGGAAAGCCAGTGCTGAGCTGCCATGTGGTACCAATGGCATGAAGTACTTAAGTGGCAGGTGCCTCCTAAGTCTGATGCAAGTGAAGAAGCACATGTGCCCTTTTCAGGTTGCTGGAGATCAACTTATTGCACTGGTGTATTCTCTCTCAAATGTCGTCTGAAAGCAGGGCAAAGAAGCCTGACCATTATTCATCTATCTGTATTTCTGTTTTTATTCCTCTAAGCTTTTGGTCACTTGGAAGGCTGCTGGCTTCAAAACAATGCCAAGCATAATTCCCTTAATTTTTAGGAAACATGCTAGAGGAAAGCAATGACTGCCAAATATTTTTAATTTGTCAGGGATCATCCTAAATCCATGCTGTGAACTGCAGTGCAGTTGTTTTCATTCAGAACTTGACACTGGTGGAATGGGACTGTGTGCTGATACATTATACATACTAAACCTTCAGCCTTCTCCCAAGGGCCTTTGAAGCTCAAAAGGTTTCAGTGCCCATTTTTTCCTCACCTAAAGGGTGGAATAAATTTTGCATCTCATCTGGCTTTAATTTCAGGCAGTGCTAGTAGAATCTCCAGCATTGCAGAGGAGAATTGGCTGGAAACATCCTTGTCATGGCCAGGGACACTACCCTCATGGAACTTGATTTGCCACAGTGCAGGTGTAGTGTGCAGCTGATGCAAAATACTATTTGAAATATGCAAACATCCAGCATTTTTGCACTGTGGCCAAGATAAGCCTTTGTTTCTGCCACTTAGCTGAGACCCACCCTGTGGAACTGATGTGAGGGTTGAGCTCGATTCACAGATTGCGTTGGCTGAGGCCAAATCCTGGGCTGGGATGTACTCATGTAACTACTGATGCAGTGAGGCTGAGCAGGTGTAAGTCAGAGAAGACTCAAAAACTAGCCTTAAGACAGCATTTCAAAAACAAGGTTTCATTTTATCCTGTATTTCTCCTTTTTGGGCCCATTTTGCCGAAGTGACTGCTTTTCTGCTCAGGTTCAGCCACCATGATTAGACCTTGGTGCAGCACAGGAACTGAGTTAGGACCTTGTGTACTCCTGGGCCCTAAGGCTGACCAAAAAAATCCTCAGGGACAACTTTGTATATACTTAGTATTCAGTTCAGATGCCAGAGTCTTACAAAGTGCTCATTATAAATCTTGTGGAAAATATGACAGCATAGAGAAATATCTGGACTGGAGCAGATCTTTTCTGGAAGCTGGATTTTCAGTGTGCCACAAAATGCTCTATTTTCAGATCCTTACTTTGGATACTGGATTTTTATCAGTCAGTTGGTAGATAATTAACAAGCTAAAAAAATCATCTGAGAGAGGAAGAGGACAAAATTATTTTCCTTCATATGACATGTCAAGTGGATGGTATCTTGCAAGCCAAAGATATAAACATTAATTCGCCCACATAATTTTATTACTGGCTAAAATAAAACCATATGATGTTTCTGTATCAGTGCCTGAAAAATTAGTTCACTAGATTCTGGCAATAAAAAATGTCCCTAACATTTTTTTTCATCCACATATTAAGTCTGATGAAAAATGATGATAGTTATCTTCAAGGAATAGCTGGAAAGCAGTTTCCCCCAGAACAGAAGTTCCCTCAGCTGTTTGCCATTACTGCCACCAGTGACAGTTCAGAAAATGTTCAAAATGTAGTGAGTACAATAAAGGAGATTTTATAGGTCTCATTGAATAGGCAGTGAAGTAAATGAAAGGATTCAGATTAATTTCAGTGGATTTTGGAGCTGTCTCTATGCTTCACACCTAACATTACAGCTAACATTCAAATAGTACCGACACTGTGTATCGCTCATAAAACTTAGAAATGGTGCTACCTAGTTTTAGGAATAACTGTACAGTGAAAGTAACATCTATCCAGAAGACAATTGTTTCCATCTGTTTAAAAGTATGACATTGTTTAGTTATAGTTACATACTTTTATAAGAAAAATAGCAGCAGAAATATATGAATTCTGGCTACAACACCATTTTTCAAAACTACTGTTATGTAGCATAGTTTGGTTTTTCCAGGCAACGGAGCAAAATATAAATTACCTACAAAACCTGCTATCCCAACTAGCACATTTAAAAAAAATAATCATGATTTATGTGATATCTTGTAATCTAAAGATCTTGAAATATTATATAAAGAAGAATGACCTTGAGGTATCCCCTCTCATTACCCCTGCTTCATGGAGTGAAAATACAGCATTTACTCTGTTGAGTGACTTGCCACGTCAGACAAGCAGAGCCAGGAACGAGGTCTGTAATGATAGTGTCTTATTGCCTTTTTTATTCCATGATAGAGCCTATCGCTTTCAGCAGGATCTGTTAATGCTTGGAACCTTGTAGAGTGAGGCCAGCAGGCAATGTTTCTTACTGTAGATCGTATCTACTATAGTTAGAAACAGTTGCTTGTGCATAACACCTTAAAATTAAAGTGATCAGAATAGTCAGTGAGACTGACAGGTCTGGGACAAAAGCCTTCAGTGCCCAAGCTTAGGAAATGTCTTGTAACTGTCAGGTCCTATATCCTGTAGGTGGGGCACCAGAGAGCAGTATCACACACAACTTCAGAACAAAAAATACATGAAGTCAGGGTAAGATTTCAAGCTGCAAGTCTTGGCACCTGAGGAAGGGGTCGGGATAAGTCAGGTCTGTAACACATGGACCAATAGGTATGAAAGTTGAGCTCCCCTGCTCTGGCACTTGAGTGGTTGTATCAGCATCCATCAAATCTCCTCAGCTCTGCCTTTGGCAAACTACTTGCTCCTCGGTCCTCACCTGCCTGGTGCCCCTCAAACAGACACGCACATGTGCACACTCACATATGTGCAGCCAGCCAGCCTTCTGTTTGCCTGCCTTGTTCCCATGAGTACAAATCCAGTATCAACAAGCCAAGCTGTAATGAGTCCATGGACTACAGCAAACTGTTTCTTTTCACAGCTTCTCTAGGACTTCTAGTCCTCTGAACCTAAGACCTATTAGGTGAACTGTTTCTTAGACATGACAAGAAGCTGCTTACTAGCTCCTGTGATTGATGCTGTTGTCCCTTGAATGCTACATAGTAGAGAGGATGAGAGGTGTCCTGCTGCTATCCCCAAGGCACATGTGGCCATGCCATCAAGTGGCAAATCTGTATGGTTTTTAAAGGTAAGGTCTATTTACGACTATATATATTTGGGTCATCAAATGGTAGTGGGGTTTTTTAGAGGATAATTTTGATTGCAGCACATTGATTTGTCTGCCAGTTGCACTTGGGGAAATGCTGGTGTGATCTTCACCCACTACTTCACAGTGGCTCTGAGGGCATCTCTGTACATCTGTTTTGCCTGCTTATTCTCAGACAGCATTGGCCTCCACATGAAATGAGATGTGATCTTTAAGTATGTGTGGGAAAACCATCAGACTTAGAGTTTCAAAGTGCAAATAAGATGTCCAAGATTTCAGGAGAATTTATAGGCTATAAAATCAAACAAATTGGACATTTTCTGAGCCAAGGAGATACAAAAGAGATGCTATTGACAAGAAAAGACTATACAGTATTTTCATAAAATATTCAGTAATATAATCATAGCCAAACAAGCCTACATATTTTTTCATTGCAATTATTTTAAATAACATACGTCATTATTTCTCAGGCTGATATTTGGCACCAAGATAGAACTATACTTGAAATAAAGCAGTAAAACAAAATTAGCCATTTTATGTAGCAATGGTTGTTTCAAATCCATTCAGCTCTAATAAAAAATTTTGGAGTTTTTGAATTGACAATAAATCACAGATTAAGATGCCTACCAGAAACAAATACCAGCTCTATATTTTACAAGTAACGCTTGATATTGTAGCCTCTCTGCCTGTTCTTTGTTCTCCTCCTTACCCCTTTACTCCATCAAAAGAGTTGATTTATGCCACCATGGTCAGAATTTCATTACCTGCTATTTAACCCAGTGGAATTAAACCTTGTCTTGAGCAATCTGGAATATGTGAAAATTCAAGGTTTACGTTTTGATCTTTTACTTTAGGATATTGAATAGAAACTCCTTTTCCCTCAGAAGAAACTACCTTGATTTTTTTTATTATTTTTTTTTATTTTTTATTTTTATTTCTTTCAGCAACAAGGAATGGAAGATTAAAGAAATGGGATATAGTTTATAAAACTTTTTTCCATGGGCGTGCCCTATATGACAGACTGTGTCCCTGGAACACCTTGGCTCAAATGTCGTAGCTGTGGGTGTGGTGATTATTTCCTGGCACAAGAAGGGATTTCAGGAAAGCTCTGACTCTGCCTTCTCCACCCAGGCAGGTTCCTGACCTCTACTTACAACTGACAAGAGTCCTCGTGTGCATAAATTCTACTGGATCCTTAAGGCAAAACCACTCACAGTGTTTGCATTGTGGGACTGTTCTCTTGAAAATATAAATGTATGTGTAGCGTGCCCGAGGGTACCCAGTTTTGAATTATAGAGTGCCTTGTGAGCAGTCATGGCATCTCTTTTGAAGATACTCCCCCTGCCTCCCTCCCCACTTCCCACTTCTTATTTTAAAAACAGCTTTTCAAAAGCTTGTTACCAAAAATATTCTGATAAATTCGTGGTGGTGCTGCCTAGCAATAGCTTTGCAAAAGAGAGTGAAAGATTACTTTATAGACTTCAGCTTCTTCCTGGAATTGCTGCTTTTTTCCTTTAACTTTTTTTTTTCCCCTTTCTTGGCAGATATATTTGAAAAAGAAAAAAAAATACAACCCAACAGTGTATGAATTTATTACTTTATGGGGCTGTTAGATGGGTAGCCGCAGAGATCAAAGTGCTCTCTCTGCTGAACAGGTGTGGCATGGAAAGTGCCAATTTTCTCCTTTTTGTGTCTAAGCCCTATGCTGAGGTAATATATTGGTTGGGCAAGACCTTACAGAGCCAAGCCTGGATAGCATTTACTAGGAAATGCCCCACTGATTAGAAAGAATGGAAACAGGACCTGTGTATCCAGATCAGGCTTAGAAAAGTGGTCTGATATGGTTTGTAAGTGATCATACGCTAAATCTAGCCACGTTTCTTCCCACATATCTGGCTTCTCCTGGGAGCTTTACAAGGCAACTTTGATGGCAGTAAGTAGTTCATCATCAGGCTACTGATCTGACCTTTGTGGTATGTCAGCAGTGGGTTGGACCAGGAGCTCTTTTTGCCTCATATAAAGACTTTTTGTTTTCTTTTTCTAGAAGAAATAACCCACAGCAGAACACTGACTGTGGTCAACGCCAAAAAGCAAAATACTATAAACACTGTATCTGTTAATAAATGACCCTGACCTCTTCTTTGTAGAGAAATACCCAACTTTTCTGATTAATCTTGGCAAGGAGAAGAGGAGCCAAGGAGCAAAAACTGGAAAAGGATAGACCATGTTTAAGCACATACATATCTGAGCAAGCCTGCCTAGGGGCTGCAGCTTCTGGTGTCTACCAGTACTAAGTGAGTCATCAGGTGACCCACAGCAATGGAGATGTTGCTGAGAGCACTGACGTCTTAAGAGGCACTTGTGAGACATCTTCACCAAGCAGAGCATGGCTTGGGTGAGCGCAGGAGGTTCCTCAAGGGTCAAAGTAGTCAGCCAGCATGCCTGGTCTTTGGAAGCCTCAAAGTTTAAATGGGCTTGAGTAGAGCCCTGACATTCTTTAACTAAGCCCTGGAAAAGGAAAAGCCTGGAAAGATCAAGGCAGAAGCAACTGGGTCTGAAAAAAGGAGGTTAAAGAAAACAAAGAGGAGATGAGGTGCAGAAATGGGCTATGCTCTCTAAAAGCATCTTCTTTTTTAAAATTATGGCTGGAAACCAAGATTCCTAGTCATTCTGCTCCTTGACAGCAAGTATCTCTGAAATGTTCACTTCTCCTTGGCTGCAGATTTACACCACTGTCCCTGCCATACATCCCACTAGCTCACATCCCCGTCATAGTTCACCACTACCACAGCTTACCATTACAAACAGTGAAACTGAATACAAAACCAACCCATTGACTATGAAGATGTTACTGAGTTTTGAAGTCAAGTGCTCAAAAGCAAGGAAATCTTTGTGCACCTCACATAGGTGGCTTATGATAGGGCCTTTAGTTGCATCATTGCAAGCTGTCTTTTCCTTCTTGAGGCAGAAGTCACTCAGGCACAGGGTTACTTGGTGGCAACAGTAAGGATCAACAAGCTTGCTTAGCAAACAGCTGTTTGTGGGTTTTTTTCCCTGGAAAAGTGAGATGGTTCTAGGATCTGCTATCACACTTACATAATCCAGTCCTACAGGTAAAAGTGGTCATCCCCAATTTACAGCGGGGAACAGAAACACAGAAAAAGGGTCAACAGTAAATAATGTAGTGCTGTGTGGGGATATCCATGACTGCAAGCAATATAGTTGCATTGGAAAGTTACCACACAAGGGCTAGCTGTTTTTAGCAAGCCAGTCCTCTTCCTTTATCACCCTTCCTCTCCTGGTGTAAACCCTCTATCTTCTTCAGAAAACAATGCTGTCATTCTATAGCCTCATCTGCTGCACAGTTAGTACTTATTTGTGGGTAGGTGTTACCTTGCACAATGTAGGAAGGAGGAATCCAGCAAGGAAAAAATCCTGCATGCACGTGCCTCCCTAAAGACAACCTCCTAGTTGGTGTGGGTTTGTGGTGTTTGACAAAGACTGCTTTGAACTAATTTAATGTGTTGTACCTTGAAGTCTCTTAAGAACAAAGGACACAGATCAGGAAGGCATGTTTTCTGAAATGACATGTCAAGGATGGCCTGTTGCACGAACATTTTGTCTTCTTCAATGGCAAGAGTATCTGAGCTCTGAGTTCCTTCATTAAAAGAGATCTCTGTCTTAGAGTCCTAAAAATTTTAGAAAATGTATGTATTTTCCTCAGGCATTTTAACTTAGCTGAAAAACATGTGGACTTCTTTGCTATGAAGTGTAAACAGAATGCACTCAAGAAAGCACCAAAGCACATACTTAACTTCAGGCTTGAGTAGAACTACTCATGTGTTTACAATTAGTGATACTTGCATTACATGCGTGGAATTGTCAAAAGAGTCCAATGGAGGTGGGCTGAAAACTCTACTGAAAGCCAGCAGGTGCTGGGCATCTGACTCCCCAAGCTGTTTTTTAAACTCTTTCAAAAACCCCTGCAATACTGGGTTGAGGCCCAAGAGAGAATTATCAATTCTATGCCAGTACACTATGATTCAGTGGCCAGATCTGATGATGTTAAATAGATGAGGCAGCTGTGGCATATTTATTTGCTGTGACTTATAAGAACAGAAGGAAAAAATGTCTGCATGCAAGTGCTTTCAGTATTCACTTGATTGTAAGCACCACCTTGTCTCCTTTGCACAACATTATCTGCACAAGGTATGCAGGCCATTGTCATTTAGAACAAGGGAGATTCTTACTAAAGTAGAAATTAATGGAAAGAATACCAAGGAAAGACATAAGAAACTGGGTCCAATCACTAGTTCCATGACTCAGTTTCTTCATTTGAAAAAACAGGAGCACCAATTCCAGTGGTCTGTTAACACTTGTGAAAACAAAACAAACCCAAACAATATTGATAAATTCTTACTACAAAACAATTGCATATAAGTGGAAATAAATCTTTGAGTACATTACCATTTGGCTAAATCTGAATCTGTTTTCAGAAGAACATTGGAGGGTACCTTTCTGTTTTACAAATTGTCTTCTACCCAACATCAGATTTTTGTCTGAAAAGATTTGGCCATTACACTTATTCCAAAGAAACCTGTAAGATTCAGGGGAAATTGTAGGAAAAGTGTATTTTTTGTTGGTTTGGGTTTGTTTGGTTTTGGTTTTGGGTGGTTTTTTTTTTTTTCTTGCTTCAGGCTCAAACTTTCCCAAAATAGTCACTCTTGGAAAGAGAACAACCCTGGAGAAAGTTCAGCCAAAAAGGCTAAAGTTTATGAAAATAATAAATAACTGAAACTGGGCCCTTAGAATGGAAATGTTTAGATGCACTTAATATTAGTGCTTCAATGCATAGGTGCTTGACTGGATTTTTGAGTCAGGAGTATAGAAGTCAGGAAGTAAGTGGGAGAAAAATCACTGTTTCTATTTCTCCTGATGTATTTTTTAATGAAAACAGGAAGAAAATAGAAGATATCATGTACAGTATGTGATACTGATAGAGTTGGTTTAAACCAATGACACATCCTTGTGCTTCCAGTGACTCATCTTTGGTGGGTAAAGTGAATTACAACTGCAAATGGAAAAGTTTTGTACCAAATGTTGCAAAAGGCTAATGCTCCAAAGTCAACAGATAGTTAGAAACAAGTAAGATTAGGTCCTATTCAAGGCAATGGCATTTAACAGCATTTTTTAGAACATCAGTACATAGTAGGACCACAAACAAGAACTTTCTGCAGTAGTGGAAGAGACTGAAAAAAAGAATTAAATTATTTATACATTTTAATTTGTGAGGGTTGCAGACAAACATTACTAACAGTATAACAAGCAGCAAAATTGGGAGAAAAGTGAGGGAAAATAGATAAAATTAGAGCTTATAAATTTTTTTAAATACCATTTGATAGGTTATTACCATGTTTCAAGGCAAGTTCTTGTTTTGGTGATAAATGGTGCTTGGAAATACCTCTTTATACAACTTTGTTGGTTACTTCATTGTCACAGAAAAGCTCAGGCCCCCAGTTAAGTAACTCTTAAAACTACAAAACTTAGAGTTTTCAAAACGGCCATTGAAAAGCATTTGATATATATATATTGTGTGGCTCAGAAAACTGATGTGAACTTCCTCCTCTTATTAATTTTCTGCTAACAAATACGTTCACAAACATCTATTGGAAAGCAAGTAGAAAAGAAGTACTATTTATTTACCTTACTTTCCTGAGTTTTATTGATGTGAATGCCTATGAATATTATTTGCAGTATTTGCCTTCTCTCTGGCAATGCTGTTTGATGTTCCACAGTGCAGTACAAATAATCCTTCCAAAAGGAAAGAGTTTGGGATTAGTAATGGATAAAAAGGGCTGAGTTCTGGTTTCCTCCCTGTCTATATTAGTGTCTTGAATTGAATAAAGCATGGCCAAAACCTGAAGGCTCACACATCTTTTTTGTTTTGCAGCCAGTGGCCAGTCTCTCCCATGTTCCTCATCCCTGGGTGGAGAAGAGGGGAAGGCTGCATGGCACTCTGCATAAACTCAGGAGCTGCTGGGGCAGAGCAGATTATATTATGAAATCTCAGTCACAGGTAAACACTGCCTTGCCTCTAGTGACACAACATGTGTGCAATAAGGTGGTGGCAGTTGCCTGTCTCTCAATTCAGGGCACACAGGGCTGTGAAGAATTATTTAGCTCATCTTACTCCTTCATGAGATTTGGAAATAATTGTCATCTGTCTGTACAGAAACCACATATTTCTCAAGAGTCACCTCATTGGTTTCCACAGTGGTACTTTTAACAGAAATTAATGCTTTTTGTGAATAATTCTTGTCACCTTTGGCAATGAGTGGAATTCTAGGCTTCCCTAGGTGACCATCAACCTGGACCCTGATCTTCCCTCTGCTCCTTTTGCATGGACTTCAGCAAAAACCAATCTGACCTGCAAAACATGATCAAAATCTGCTCTCACCATTAGCATTGTCAATGGTCTAAAACAAGAATGCTCAAAACATCTGAAGGCCTTTGAACCTGGGGCCAAAATGTCAGAGTTGGAGGTCTGAAGGGATACATGTGCCCATGAGTAACCAGGGAGTGGGCTGAAAGCTCTGGCAGCCATCAGGATTGCTCCCAGGCTCCAAATGCCATAAGTCACTCATGAGTAAACAACTGGCATGGGGGTCCACTTACCATACTCCATACTTGGACTGATTTTTCTAACTCCCCTCTGAGGGCTCTGGGTTTTCTTAACCTATTTCTGGCACCAATTTTTAACATTTAAATACATTTCCTGTGAAGCAGAGATAACTGTTTCTCTTAGTTACTAAATTGTTGGCTACTCAACGGAGAGTGCACTTCATAACCTATAGGATGTGAGTATGAAGCATTCAGGTCTCTCATCCTTCTTCAACAAGTCAGCGTTTAAATCAAAACAACAGAAGAAAAATGTTACAGCGAGGAAAGTAACATGGTAGGGGGAGGAGAACACACTCTCAAGAGAGTGAGAGAGAGAAGAAAGAGAATAAAGACAAATAAGAGAGTAAAATTAGGAAATTTCAATACAGTAAACTGAGTTAGTGAGGCCAGAAGAGGGGAAAATTTGAATCCCAGTCCAGTACTGGAATACATTCACCTAATGCTTATGGTGCAGAGCATTGCACAAAAAAAAAACGTGATTTTTTTTAAGCTTTGTAAGTGATGTGCACCCACATTCCTGTGACTTCTATTTAGAGCTAAATGTTTGAATTCCCCCCAATGGAACTGAAAATCCTTCTTAAAGTACTCTCTACCCTGATAGGCCAGTCAGCACACGTGGTTGCATAATGCTACATAGACACAGTCAGTATGAAAAGAATAGCAGAAACAGTAATTTAGAGGGTGTGTCCTTCTGAATTTCATAGAAATACAGATTCTTCTTTCATCTTAAATACTATGCTGGCCAGTTTAGACTTTGTATAGATTTAGGCAATCAGAAGTTAAATGTTGACACACACATATATATGCACACACACATATATTTACACACACATACACGCAGAACTGGCATGTACTTTCTTCCTCTTTACCATTTCTTTTCTACTGGGTAGACCAAGATGTCAGTGAAAACATTGCTTCTGATTTAATTTTAAAGAACAGCAAGCTACTGAGCAGAGTGAAAAAGCAAGATATTTCTGTGTCAAAAGTTTTGAAAATCATGTTGCAAGCTTTCTCCCTATGATTGCACACAGTGCAGGACACAGAATCTTCTGTCACAAAGCTCCATCCCTGTTATGCTGGTAAGACTGCCCATGTGGACATCTACCGTAGTTACTCCAACTTTTCTCCAAATTAATAGCCATTTCTACATTTGTCTGTGAAAGTCCTTTGCCTGTGCACTATGCATACAGTGCACAGGTTGCTAAACCCTGCATTTACATGCCTGTGTATGCCTGAATTGATGGCTGTGCACCCACTGCCCAGGGGAAGGAAGCAGCTATTAACTCTTGCAAATGAAAAACAACATGTTCTTTTCCCTGCTGACTTTGAGATTTTATAATGTACAGTCCCATCCTATGTAATTTTTCTTCCAAGAGATATAGCTCAGCCAGGGCCGATTGCTTTCCCATTAACTTTTTTCAATTTACAAAAAATTAATACAGACCACATTAACACACAGTTCTGCTAGGTCCATTACAAAACCTGGAATTCCTTCCAAGCCAAGCACTAGTGCTTTATTTCAGATTACTGTAAATCATGACTGGCCCCT
Source organism: Chaetura pelagica (assembly GCF_000747805.2). Lineage (NCBI taxonomy): Eukaryota > Metazoa > Chordata > Aves > Apodiformes > Apodidae > Chaetura > Chaetura pelagica. The sequence continues at coordinate 3,767,157 of NW_009953786.1, read as the reverse complement.
TTTGCCTTTTGACTAATGGGATGTGATACAGGAGATGACCTTTGATTGGACATGGTGAGATCTTTATTTTTACTTCGGTTGCTGTTGGCTCTGCTTGTAGCAAGAATCAACATTGCTGCTATCTTCTGCAGAAAACATTCTCTTCTTGATGCTTCCATAGGTGCTCAAAAGCTACTGTTCCAATTGCAGAGCATGAGGACCATCTGAAGAAATGAGACCATGCAAAAGGGTGTGATCTCAAATGGTGGAATTGGAACAAGTAGCCCCCAAAGCAGAGGAAAAAAAGCTGATACACGAGACTCAAACCAAACAATGTAGACACCTGATTTTCAACTCTGTCCGATTTCCAGCTTCCAGAAGCCCCAGATTCTACTGACATGAGTTGGTGCTCCAGATCTCTGGAAATAATCACGACATTTAAATTTTCTTCTGTAGGGTCATATTTTGATTGCTACAGTATGGGAGAAGTCCAAAATAACTCCTTAAACCACAGAGTCTGTAGTCAGAGACAGAGGTCTTAGCTAATCCTTAGAGTCCAAAAATACCATAAGACTGAGTAGACAAGTCTTCACATTCAGTATGTGTAAAAGCCTCCAAGGATTGTTTTGCTTTCATGAATGTCACAAATAATAACAGCGTGGAAAAGAGATCAAGTGTGTATGAACTCTGAACTCTAATACAGATCGTGCTAATGATAAGAACACAGAAAGCATTTTTATTCATGCAGGGATTAAGCAGAATGATTGCATGGGAGTGTAAGGTCCATGTTTACCCCTAAAGTGCAACTCATGCACAGCCACAGTGAGTGCAACACTGACCTCGTTCTGGCTTTAGGAGTTTGTTGGGTTTGGTGTCAAATTTGTTAAATTTATGTCTAACCTAATGAAATTGGTTAGTTAGTTTGCCTAATAACCTCACAGGCTGTGGAGGCTCTGTTTAATAATGAGTGAATTCCAGGTTATTTCATAAGGTACCTTACAAAAGCAAGATCTTTCTGAAACAAAAACCAAAACTGTTTGTGCAGTTTAAAATCTTGCATCCTGGGGTTGTACAGAGCTGGCTCAAGGCTTTTTTGAAACGAAGTAAATTCAGCTGTCCAATGGCAAGCCCTCAGGTCTCACCTGGTACCAGGCTGCTCCCTCCATGGGAAAAGAAGAGCAGGGCTGGGAAGGGAAGACCTGGGAGGCAGTTGTGGAGGACTGGGCTTGCCTCTGCTCCTGCCACCCAGGGGAGTTTGGAGCAACCCAGCACTGCCTAAACCCTGCCTGTCCCACATCTGTAAGCCTCACTGTCCAAATCTCTAGCATAAATAAACCACTGGAAACAGGTGGTTTACTGCCCTGACAGGGCACTGTGCTAGACAGCTGCCAGCTTTGCCTATTCCTGTAGCTGTTATTTGGAACATTAGAACCTTTTTGTGACATTTACTTCCCATTACTTTATTTTCACATACAGAGGCAAAATATCCAGTGTCCTGGGAAGTAAATCACCTTCTATTTGCTTTCTCAGTGCCTTTGAAAGTACAACATGCAAACGAGTTATCCAGTTGCAACAGTCACCTACCAGGCATTGAGTGCTGTGAAACCAAATAGAAGAAGTGAGCCTAAAGTGAAAGCTCACACTAAAAAAATATTAAAAAATGGGGTTCTTAGAAAAACAAATCTATAATTTTCATCACAGCAAATAGTTTCCATTTGTTCAGTTGGTGCTACACTTGTAGCCATTAGGGACCAGGCATCATTCCCTCAAACATAGATGAATGGATAGACCCAGTGCCCTAAAGGAACTCCAACACAAGTCACTACCTTGTGTTCTTCCTACATAAACTTTTAAGCCATTTTAGTTGGCTATATTACCCTTTGCTTCCACTGGTAAAAAGAGTCTTGCTGGCAGTGCTGCTTTTCCTCTCTAGAAGTAGCCACATTTCAATGACGGGTGACATGAGCTCTGCAAATACAGAGCCACATTCCACAGTAATGCATGTATTTATGACAGCAGTGGATTTGTGCCTGGTCACACTATGGTTGCATGAGGTAGACAGACAATAAAATATCTGGGGTGAAAATGATGTAAATTATTGTCAACATAGCTATGGTAGGTAAATTCTAGCACAAATCTATTTAAGGGTCTCATGCTAAGTCTTGCAAAATACCAGGTATTTACACAAATGTATTTCAAAGTTCAAAAGTAAGTTATTTGCCTTTCATCCTTAATTCCTTCCTTTCTTCCCTCCACAAAACTGTTAGTTCATGATTTTTAAAGCACTGCTTTCTTTATTAAAACCTATGGAAAACTGGTCATCCATGGAGTACTACTTCAAAAAACAGCACTTAGTTTGGAGATGAAAGGGCCATACCTGCAACATCAGCAGCCCTGGTTTGGAACTATGCTGCCATGAAGTGTGGCCTCAAAAGTGAAAGTGTGTGTAGGGGTGTGCAATGACCCAAGTGGAAAAGGAATTTTTGACAAGTAAACAACTATTTGTCTCCTGCACCCTTGAACACAGACCCATTATCTTATCGTTCATTAGCAGACTATTCAATTCACATAATCAGTAATAGTTTCTGGAAGCTGTTTGGCAAGCAGATATGGAAATTACTAACTCACAGCTGGGTAAGAAAAATGGCAAATGCACACGTTGTGCTTGCTCTCTTCCCCCCTCTTCCCCTCCCCCTCCCCC
>NW_009953786.1:3761151-3764239 GCF_000747805.2 Chaetura pelagica | reverse complement strand
AAATGGCAAATGCCCGCTTTGTTGTTGCTCTCTTCCCCCCTCTTCCCCCCCCCCCCCCCCCCGCCCCCCCTCTTCCTTGGACGCTGTAGATTTATTGCCTCACAGTATTCACAGATGATGTTTTCATAGTCACTAATGAGGTCCCAGCAGTTTTTTAACAATAACAGGACATTACTACTCCTAAGATATATTATGTGTTTTCCCCATTTTTCTCCATTTCAGTTGAATACTCAGAAGTGTGCTAGCTTAAAAATCTCCTGGTTTATTATTACTATGATTGATTGTCCAGTCACATGATAGAAAGGACTGCTGAGGTGTAACTTTTAAATTGTTAATTTGTATACAACTTTAAAATATAGTCTTTTAACACGCTGTTCATGGCTTTGTGCCTAAAAATGCTAAAATACTTGGTTTGTTTGTTTCTTCCTAGAGGCAAAAAGGCAACACAGCAGGGATGACTCTCCAATACTGTGGTGCATTCACTTTTCCTCCCTGCAAGAATCTGACTCCAACCCATCGTAGGTGGCAGTGATACACAATAAAATATTTACTGGTAATAGTTAAAATCCATTTGTTTGGAAACTTATGGCTCTTCCATCCTCATTCAGCAAAACCCCCTTCATTCAGGTTTCAAGATTTGGGGAAGCATTTAAACATTTTCATTATTTTACACATGTAAAATATCACTAACTTTGAGATAAGTATAAGTACAAGGGCTTTATTTTACTTGAATTTGAGCTTTCATACATAACTCTTCCACTATTAAAAAGTAAGTTTAATTTAGGGTAGTTTGTAGCACACTGTGTTCTGAAGTCAGATCTAGAAGTTGCTGTCATTTAGGATCATACTGTTTGGAGGCTGTTAAAGACAAAGTCATGTTTAATGTGTATTTAGTAGGGTATAGTATGTAAATCTAAGCAAAGCAGAGTTTAGGAGATTAGCCTCTCACTTACCTAGTTCTCTGAAGTATCAAGTTGCTATCTTCTTTGCCTAAGATTTAAAATTTTTGCTTTAAAGTGTGAACATAAGGAGTCTTCTGCTAGACAGATACTTGCAATGATCACCATTCATAATACTGAAACTGTCACAGGTCCCAAACATTCCAACACCTACGCACCTTTAGCCTCAAACAAATGAATACTCACAGTGGCTTCATGGATAAGGGACTATACACACACTGAGAGTTAACCTTGTGCTCAGCCTCTCACAGATTTGGGACCAAAGAAGCTATTCAGTGCGAATAAGTAAAGCTGTGGTCAGGAAAACTCCCAGAGCTGGTATTTTTGCAATTAGCTCACACACCTTACTTAATACCTTCCAAGCCCTCAGGTCTGCAGGCAGACTTGTAAGGCTCTTCACAGAGTATCTAAAGCCAAGGATAAAGTCCACATCCACTGAAATCAACAGGAGCTTTGCCAATGTGGTTCATGTGACCAGAATCCCTCCCTAAGGAATGTGCATGGCTTCTTCAGGTTGCATTGTTTATTAATGCATCTGAGCATTCACTTTTTTTTTTTTTTTTCTTTCTCATCATAGTTTTCCTTAGGCTACAGTCATCTCCACTTCTCCCCAAGAAGATGGTTTGGCAGGGAAGGTAGTAGGCACCTACTGGGATGAAAGAGGTTGTGGGATAGAGGGGGAATTTCTGTAACTTGGGAAGCAAAGCAAAGATTGTCTCAGGTCTGATTTCTCTTCTTTTCGGTGTCTACTGTATTTTGCCAGGAATTTTAGTTAATTCAAAATACTTTGCTGTAATTTTAGTCCTGAGAGACACCAGGATGAGGGGCTGTAGATTTTGTTTAGCAAACCTTAATCCTGAGTCTGTAAGGAGACCATCATAGCCAGGAACCTTCTTCTGTTGAAGCTGGATTAAATGACACTTAGTTAGATTTTAATGCTATAATTTATAAGTATGAAGTCTTCAGTCCTGTACTCTTTTTTTAACCTGTTGCCAGGTTCAGTCAACACATGGTTCCAATTTTGCCTCACCTTAAATTCTTATGATGTAAGTTTTAATGGAAAAGTGTCACTTTAAAAACCAAAAAGATCTGTCAAGAAACATAACATTTCATTAACATATATATTTGCAGCCATTATCAGCAACTTGCTCCTGGCAACACCCCAGAGCACTCCTCTAGATACAGTGGATGTCTGTCCCTTGTTAGCTGTTAAAGGTGTAATATTTTCCTTGAAAGTCACTTGCAAGAGTCTTATCCCCAGGTTCTTAGTATCTCCTTCTCTCTTTGAACTGCTTAGGCCATTTCAAGCCACCGAAAGTGAGCCAGTCCTTTGGAGCATATCGCTGAAAAGAGTGAGGAAGGGAGGAAAAAAAAAACAACAAACACTGGGGAATTTTTAATATAGTTTTGTTGTTGTTGTTGTTTGATGTTTGTTTTTTGTTTGGGGTTTTTTAATTATAATGTCTCTATCTAAGTTCTTCTGGTTTCCCTGGGCATTGTATTCTCACAGATCTTCATCACTTCACCTGCCTGACAGTGCTCAGACACACACCAAATGTACCGAGGTTTCCATTCTCATTTTGGAATCACTTTTATTTTCTATGAGACTGAGCTACAAAGGAAAAGAGAAAAACAGAACTTTGGTGATGCTAAAAATTAAGAAGTTGTCCTAGGAGATGCAGAATTAGTGAAACCTTAACTCTTAACAGAACTGTCCTTGTTCTTCCACTTACCACTGTAAAAACTTGCTCATGTTCCCTATGACAGACATATCAGAAATAAACAGGATTTGCTGTGCCTAGTTTATATTAATGCATAGGCTGACTGACCCAAGAAATCAATTAAAGAAAATGTGTAACAGCTAAATAGCAAGTGCTTTTCCCTTAGGGTGTCAGAGGTGGGAGCTCTATCCGTCTGTCAGGGTTTTTTTTATGTTTGTTAGATTCCTACCCCTCTTCTACACTGACTAGGAAATGTGCAATGGATTCCAAAGCTCCTTAGATTAGGAAAAACTGGCAAATACTGTGATTAAAAAATCTTCATGTTTGTACCAACCCATGAAAAAAGTGAGGATACAATTCTAAGTGCATCATGTAGCCCTGTCCCTCTCAGTCAGTATCTTGTGTATC
>NW_009953786.1:3736810-3761124 GCF_000747805.2 Chaetura pelagica | reverse complement strand
AGTCTCAGCTCTGAGCTGGAGAGGAGATGCTGCTGCTGATTCCTTCCAAAACTGCTCACTCCATGGGGACTGCAGCTTCCCCTGGTTATGAGCTGTTTGAACGAAGTGGCAACATGCTGATGTTTCAAACACAAAGTGGTAGTGTGGCAGCCATCCCACAGAGCTTCTCACTTGGAGCTCAGAGTGAAGCACTAGGAAAAGCCAGGCAAGGCAAAAACATAGATATGGCACATTCATATGTGCCATAAAAGAAAATTCCCTAGGTGCTTGTTCTCGGAAAGAAAGCTGCACGTCTCTCAGAGAAGGACTTTGAAGGTCTGCTTTGTGAGGCAAGGTGAATACTGGCAAGATGGGCACTTGCAGAAGATTTTGTAAGGGAATAACAAGAGCCTGAGGCAAAGGTTTTGTTGGAAATAACACCCTCTAGAGCCAAGTGTTTGGGAAACCTTTGCCACAGAAGCACATTCTGATGGAAGGAACCTGCCCAGATGGGATCTGGAGGAAAGAAACTGCATCACTACTCTGCATTTTAAATATGAACAGTGTTTGGGGGTGGATGCCTTCTGCTGGGTGCTATGGGCAAGCTATTCAAGGGAGGAAGTCTTACTGGTGAGGATGCCTCTCTGGGTGGCATAGGAGGTGCTGTTTTCCCTGTCTGGTGTTTGGCTAATTGCACAAGCAAAGACGGCATGTTGCATTAGCACCATAGGACTGGTCATGGTCTTTCCTTCAAAGAAAGACTTTCCTTTTTCCTGTTCCTTCACAGCCTGGTGTACTGGCTGCTTCCTGTACCTTACCTGTCTCAATTCCGATGTGCTAAGGCAGAGCTTGTCATTCCATTAAAAAACAACAACAACAAAAAAAAAAAACAAAAAACAAAAAAACCCCAAAAACAAACAAACAACAAAACCAAACAAAACAGGCTTAATTTCCCTTTGCAAATTATTAATGTACAGCTGCCATGGCTGGCAGGCAGGATCCATGGTGGGGCAGCTCTAGATGTTGAGGTCCATCCTGTCTCCATGTTTTCCACCTTCCTCTCCTCTCCTCCAGTGCTTATCAGCCTTGGTCAGAGGCAGAGTGGTGATAAAAGCCCCAGGTCTGCTGTGGTATCTCTGTGCCTTTACCTACATACCATGTTTATCTGCTTTTATTGATTTCTTAATGCAATCACAAGTGCTGCCTGCTCCAAAATCCTGCTGCAAAACCTATTGCTGGCCTCTGAGCAAAGTCTTTTTGCCTGGAAATGTGTCAGCCATGGAAGTGGTGTCTCGCTAGGCAGAAGTAATATTTCAACTGAAGTCAAGCAGGCTTTTCCCTAAAAGCAAAGAAATAATCGTTTTTCATGTAAGTGCCTAAAAACGTGTTTCCCTGGGCCAGGTGCCCATGTCTGGTCCTGGCAGAGGACTCAGCTAGTCCACGTGGATCCCCATCAGTCTTGGCAGAGGCATGGGGACCCTCACAAGCAGATCCCACCAAAAGACTGGGACCCAGTTTTGATAGACAGAGCTCATCTCTTGCCTGTCCCTTTGTGAGCAAGTGCCCCCAACCAGCCCCATCTCCCCTGCAGGAAAACTGAAGCCAGGAAGTAAAGACTGAATGTTCCAAGTGTGCTTGGAATTCAAATGCCCTAATTTGGAAAGACGTGAGGCAGCAGCTCTTCCCATTGACTGTGGCTGGAATTATAGGGCCCTTCACATGTCAGATTCCCTAACTAAACCTCTAAGTTTAGAACACGAACTCCCAGCAAGATGGGAAATATCAGCCATGGGTTGTTACTGCTCTGCAAAATGAAAGTGTACAGCCCTGCTTTTGCTTACTTTTCAAGCTGTTTGCACTTTTTTTGTCCATTCAGGCAAAGCTAATCCTTTCAGGATGTTTGTTGTCCTTGTGTAATAACATCAGATGCCAATAAAACAATTTCTGCTGTTAGCTACCATTCTCTGCTGTCAGACAACCTGGTGCTATAAAAAGTGATCTAAATGAAACTACATTTTCTGTTTCAGAAGTGCATTTTCATCTTCAGAGTGCAACCTCATTCTGCTGAAAGCTCGGAAAACCATCTTAATTTTAGAGCTATAGGACAGGCAAAGCACAGTCTTAGACTCAAAGATTCTCCAAACTATGCTTTTCCTATTACAGAGTCAATCTGCCTCCAAAGCTTTTGCTTTTGTTTTAACTGGAATGGAGGAGAAAAGATTAATAAGACCAAAACAGAAGAATAATTTTCTCAGCTCATTCACATCCTCTCTTTAGTTTTCTGTAATGATGGAGAACAAGGCAGTTAACTTGTTCTTACCAACATAGGAGTACTCAGTACAATAAAGTATTAGCCAAGGTAAAATCTTTCATTTCAACCACTCAATTATTTTCTGGTTATGTCCAGTTTAAAAGAAAAGGTGAGAATGACTTGGCTGAGTTTGAAGTACTGAACATGAATTGACAATTTGCAGTTTTGAATGCCTCCTTCCCTCCCATTCACATATTCATAAGTATAGGGATAATATGATTAATATATCCACTGATCATGTGAAATTCCAGATAATTTAGTACTGGTAGACCTCTGGTTGGGGACTTTCTTTCCCCAGCTGATTCAATATGTGCTGTTACCTAAAATCAAAATCAGCCTCATACAAAACTGCTGAAAGCTTTATGTGCTCTGAGAACACACCACACCTAAACGCAGTAGGACATTGTTTCTTCACCGTAAGAGAGATTGCACAGAGTTTCAAATAATAGTTCAGTTGCCCAATGTATTTTTAATGGATTAGCAAAGTTAACAAATTGTATCTTATTTCTGGCTCCTTCTGATGTAATGTAATTCTTACAAAAGCATACTAGATGTTCCAGTTTAATGACCCTTCCTCTTTTCAGGGAACAAACATACACGTCCCTGTTGCTCAGTCCTTCTCACTGACCTTCCAAAAAATAGCTGGAGATAGGACAGCTTTTGTCCTAACTGGATTAGAAATGCTCAGTTCAATATTTACTTTCTGATGAGAGGAATTCTGACAGCTGGAGGACAGCTTTCAATAAACTGAATTAGGTGGGGAAGATGGCAGGATACCTTCTCAGAGCAAGCCACAAGCCTGTCAGGGGCAACAGCTTCTCTCATGCTGGTATCAGTTTATCATCATTATCGTACATGTTTCTGGCAAGGGTCACTGGTGTCTGAGCACGGGTTACACCCAGCCACAATGATCCCAACAGGGTGGGGGGAGAGAACACCTTTTGTCTCCTTTCCCCCTCCCCCACCCTCTTTTAAGTGTGGCCTTCTTCCATTAGAGTGACCGCTTCAGGCTCCTGCTTGTGCTTGGAAGGGCGGGGTGAACAGTTTCCTCTTCCTCCTCCCTTCCCGTCCTGTCCCATCCCTTCCCAGCTCCCAGTTCTGCTGCACAGATCACTTGGCTGCGAGTGGGAGAAGGGAAGGGTGTTTCTAATGCCAAGAGCTTGGAAAGGACTCTGAGGATATTTTAAATTATTCCTGTTTCAGGCAGAAAAATATGCAGAAGCAAGGCTCAAGGCAGGGAAGAGCAAAATGAAAAATGCCTGAGACCAAGTAAGATACTGAAGCTGCAAACAACTCCAGCAAATAGCAGAGACATCTAGGTACCTGTGAAAAGCCTAAGTGGCAGCATGGATCATCAGTCCCATCAGCTGCCCTGAGATGAAGTTGAGGGCCTGCTTCCTAGTTAGAGGGCTGCCAGATCCTTTCCAGCCTCGCTACCGTGCTGTCTTCATCATGTTTCAAACCAGTCATAACCATTTCCACCAACCCACAGCCCAAAAGAGTTTTGGAGCTGTGGTGCAAGCCCTGTGGTCTGTGCTATGCAGTGTGAAGTATTTTCAGGGCAAAGGGTGGTAAGAGCACCCCCATTAAGAGAAGGCAGAAGAGCACCCTCATTTTTTCAGCAGATGTAAGTGAAGCTGAGAGCAGTTTGAATGCTGTAGGGCAGTAGAGAAGCTGGCTGAATCTCACCTTCTCCCTTCCTGGGGAGCTGAGGTGGTGGTGTCCCTACACAGTCAAATAAAAATAGTTTTGTCTTAGACCTAAATCACAGTTCTTCACTCATTTTAAGGTCAGCCTCTTGCTGTCTGATGCAATCATGGCAAAAACTTACTGGCAGCTGCAGTCAAAAGCAGGGTATTTCGGACCTCCTGGATCAAAAATACTATGCTTTTAAACACACACTACCTGGCCACTTCCAGGGACCCCCTCAAGTCCTACACACTGTGGGGGATGATTTTGATATAATTCTGCATTGCTCACATGGCACCAGTGCCCCTTTGGAAGCCATAGGGAAATGCTACCATGCAGCTGAAACGTGGTCCCTGTCTTCATCCTGCTCCTGAAGGCTGGCGGAGGATCATGCCAAGGGGAAATCTGCTCTCCTGATGAAGCCAGCACAGCCTGCTCTCTTTCAGAACATGATGGAAAATGCACTTCTTTGTTCAGCGTTTTTACTAAGTGTAAAAGTGTAAAACCCTTGATGGTTTGCCATCTGGATGGAAACTGCTCCGTGTTCAAGGAAAGACAGGTAAAAAGCAGAGCATGTGGATGCAGCCTTCTCTGCTCTTAGTTTTGATGTGGAAAACATTTGGTCTCCAAAGTGATTACTGTCATATCTATGGTTGATGACAGTAAATAATATTAAAAGAACAACAATAATCCAATGAGAACCACCACTGAGGAGTGCTCTGAAAACTGAAGCGAGTTGACAGGTCCGTGAAAGAGGAGACTGAAAAGGCACAGCACATGAGGTGCAAAGCGACTTTGGAAATGCAAACGAAATGCAAATGAAATGGAGAAAAAAAAAAAAAAAAGAGCATGTGTCTGTTTGCAGAGATTGGGTGGAGGGCAGGACAGCAAGGGGGTGCAGGAGACCTTGTGGGGAGGAGGGCAAGCAAAACGGGACGATCTGAAAAGGAGCAAAGGACTTTTGTGAGCTTTTTGGCAGATGCTGGAGCAGGTGGAATGCAGGGTGTTTACACAGTTCATATTTCAATATACTAAGAAAACACAGGGAGTCAGGCTCTAAGCTGTTATTAAGCTCGCCTCCCCTCCTGCCCCAACCACTTCTTTAAAATCTGCCTTCAGATCTCAAATGAAACTGCGCTCTGCTGGGCTGATGGCGCTGGGGCAGCGACTGTGCCACCAGCTGAGAAAACAAATTTGAGAAAGAGAGTGTGCGCTCAGGTTAACAAGCCTCAGGCAAGCAAGTCCCCCCTCCTTTCCCTGTTCTCACCTCCTACTCCCCAAAGCCCCTGGAAATAGTGTGCTTTGGTAGGAGAAGCTGCTCGGCATCGAATGGCGGCCGCGCTTCAGAGCAGCAAGTGGGGAGGAGAGAGGAGATTTACAATGTTCCAGTTTTGACTTTTTGCATAATGAAAACCAGAGCACTAATAAAATACAGCAGCAGTGATACTGCAACGGGGGAGAAAAGGGAAAACAAACTTTTAGGATAAAATAAACATTGTGTACTCATGTATCTCTATTCCCATCTATGGATACAGACATAAACACACTCTCCTCTATTAATTCAAACTAAGAAGAATAAATCCTGGTAAACTGAACACAAGAGAGGTTGGGACATTTCTCATTAGCAAACCTGTCCTCAGCAAACTAGCCCAGAAAACAACTCTGGCCATAGGACAGTAAGGGGTTCTTATACCTTATTGCCACTCATTTGTGATCTGATCCTGGTTATTCAGAAAAGTGCCAAAAAGATATTTTTCAAGAAGTTGTGAGTTCATTCAGAATTATATTTGTCAGGGGAGTTACTGCATTCACACTTTTAGTACTTGTTAGGGAGAACTATTTTTTTTGCAGGGCTGGAGCTGAGGAGCTAACCGAGCACCTTGGTGGGCTGGTTTACATCCTGTGGGATGAAAATTACTTTGTACAATAATTTCCATCACTGATGTACATAGTGTTTCTCTTCTTTAAAGCAACATGGATACATTATGGTCAGGATATATTGGCCAGTTAGAGGAGCTGGCAGACCTGTGCAACACACAGAGCAGCTTGTCTCCCTCCCTCAGAACTGCATTCACTTCAGGAAGCAAAACTAAAATTTCTCCATGTTTGTGAGTGTGGGGTAAAACTGAAAGCAGAAAGAAAGTGGTCCTCTGGCCCTTCCAGTTGTTCTGGGAAGTTCAAATTCTGACTTGAATTCACAGGTTGCTTTCATTCTCAATCTGTGATCCTGGGAAAATCATTTAACTTCTTTGACTTCTCCAGTTACTCATCCATAAACCAGATAGTTTTATTTGAGCTGGAAGCTCAAGTAGAATTTCTACTTGAAGTTTTTACAGGAAAAGTAGTATAAAGGGAAATCAATTGTCTGAAAAGCAGTAGCAGCAAGACATACTTGCAAATCACAGTGGGCTCCTTTGAAATGCATTTGTTAATCCTATGCTATTTCCTTGGGTTTTGGAACGACACATCCTTTGACCACATGCCATGTTATTAATGATGCCTAATAAAGTCGCAGTGTCCTGATGACAATGAAACACAGCATGTGAAATTCAGTAACTGTACCCTGCACCCTGTTTAAGAACCATGAGCAGAGAGGCTGACGGGCTTGCTGAGCTCCTGCTCTTAGGTCACGTTTGGCTAACGCAAGCTCAGCTGAAGAGCACTAGTGCTGACTTTGGGTGTCCTAATAAAATCTCCCAAATTTGAGAGCAAGGCCTGCCATCCATGCATTCATTGCTCATGGTTTCGTGACTTCTGGGCAGCACGTTGAAGAAGACGCACTGCGCTCTGCCTAATTCAGAACATACTTTGGAAAAGCAGCAGAAGCTTAATGGACAGACTCAGAACTCTGGCAGAAAAACAGATTCCCCCGATCCCTCCTTTCCCTCCTTCCCCTTCTCTTCTCGAGGAATTTAATACAAAATATCATCTGTGGACAAGAGGCAGTGAAAATGTCAGGGAACACACAGCCTTAGAGTGGAAATTCAGACCTGCATTATTACATGTCGTTCCTCACTCCCCCCGCCCCAGACACATAGCTGGGCTGACGCCTCACTGTCCTGAGCTGTGCGTGGGTCCTGGTCCCTCAGTGGGACCCTCTGGCACCCCGGTAAAGCCAAAACTGGATGTGCCTACCTGCGAGCTCTAGCTCAGGAGCTGTGGCAGCAGCCAAGTGTGCTGGTGCCTAGTCCCTTCGTGTGGCCACCTCAAATGCAACAGCACCCTCCGCTGTCTGCTCGGGGTAGAGAGGAGCCTGCCCGGGTAATTCCCTCTGACAAGATGATATAACCCAGCCAGCGGAGATCGTTCTAATTACGACAGATTATCCAGCTGTTTGGAGAACACAAATTAATACAGATGACGGTAAGTAAGCGATTGGAATGTTGCCATTCGTTTGAAAAGAAAGAAATATAAAAGGGAATGACACTTCAAAAAATGCAACCTGCTTTGGAGCGAAATTAAAGATGAAATCGTAATTAGTCTACTGTGTATATTCTGCTATGATATCATTCCAAAGAATGTAAAATTCTTTATGGTTAGTATTTTTCCCTTATGCTGTTATCTGAAGATACTTTTTCAGTCTCAAGGAAATACAAGTCAGATGTGCTTTCTCACAGTAAACCTCAGCCATTTTAAGTTAGAGTGGCTTATAGCCAGAGAGCTATACACATTTATGAGTCAAAGCTCCTTTCAGTCACAAATGCAGGACACTAAACATGACCACCAGCTACTATTTCTAGGTTAAGAGGCTTTTCTGGAACAACAGTGGCAGAAATACTTGATGAGAAGGCACTGCAAAAATAGACCAGTTCACTCAATTTTTTTTTTTTTTTCTTTTCCTCCCATACATTTTTTTTTCCTTCTTTTTGCTTCACATACATTTCTTCTCCTTAAAATACTCATGACTGAGCTAGGTTTACCATTAGCATTCACTGGTGTAAATACATGGAACAGAATTGCCACTGGGAGAGAGTCACCTGTTAAGAAGGGAACGAGGTGCATGTACTGAAAATGTTTGCAGAGGGGAGGAGAGGGCAGGAGAATGAAATGCAACCAACATAGCTAGAAGAAGAGGAAAATGGTGGAGACAAAGGATACAGTCAGGAAAAAGCAGGTTCCTCCTCCAGCTCTGTATCTTGTCTCCTCCTGTCAGGCCTAGAAACTTTCCTTTTGGTTGTGATTTCTTGCTGCTTTGCAACCATGCGCCCCAGTTCTTGTGCCATGCGTGCTGCAAACACACAGCACCTCAGCAGCTTCTCAGTCTGTGTGTCCAAGGAGAGGTAACATAACACAGAGATTACAGATCTGCCGGAGGGACCTCAGAGTTCCCTAGTTTCCAGCACAGAGCATAAGTTCCCAGCAAGGCAGATGCATCTCACTGGGGAGGTTTATCAGTACCAGCAGCAGAGAAATAGGGGGGAAGGTTTCTGTCCTGCAACATCTGGAAAATTGATGCAGAGCCTAAATTGAAGATGTTCCTGACTTACTATCTTTTTGTGTGTTTTTCTTCTTTTCATACTAGCACTGCTGAACATGGTGACAGGACAATAAAGAGGTAAAAGCAGGGATTTAGGTGGAAGTGGCAGACAAGCCAAAAGATGGGGTCCAATGGGCAAAAGGAAAAGGAGAAGGAAGACGAGGCAGGAGTAGTGAGGCTTACTCCAGGAGGTTTGGACAATCTGGACCAATTCTTCCCAACAACAGAGAGTAGCCAGCCTCTCTGAGGAATGAATGCTTTGCTTTGGGGGCTCTTGTATCCAGAAGGGCTATATCAGCAGCCCCTTACAGCAGAGCCACTACTTTGCTCACAGATCTTGGGAAGGGCTCTGGGAAAAACTTCATCTTTTTGCAAAGCAGAGCAAGAGGCAAGGTATGATAAGGGTGTATGGGAAGGTAGCAGATCTTTGGCAGCCTTCCAGGAAAGACCTGCTGAAGGTGTAGCAAGTGCACAAAGGAAAGTTTGCTGCCACAGCTCAGTCATCACTCATCTTAGCCCATGGGGCTGATGAATGAGGTCTGGATCCAGGGCAGGAGCAGCATAATTGTGACAGTCTCTAAGGATGCAGAGGGACACCAGACAGCAGGAGTGTGCAGCTGCAGGATGAGAATGAAGGAACTGGAAGCATAGTGGTTCCCTTCACTTGCCTTCATGAAGTTATGCTTGACCTGTGCTGCAGCCATGGGTATCCTGGAGCATGTTGTAGAGGCACTGGGGCTGCTTTAGGGACTGATGGCTCTTTAGCTGCAGCAACCTACGACTTGCTATAGTTGCTTTGAACCAATCTGTTCAGAAGAGAAAAGGACTCTCATTTCTTGCCTTTGTGGTGACACAGCAGTGTTTCTACAGATACCTAAAAATAAAATAGACTCTGCAATGAGTCTCACTGTTCATTTTTTATTTAAATTTTAGGACTGTTGTTTAAATGTTTATCATATACTCTATTTGTAATTAGAAATGGAATTATCAAAGGGAACCCATCTACCAGGGAAAGCAGGAGAGAGTTGGGGATGCAGTTCCTCTAAGTTCCTTCCAAAACTGTCAGCAAAAAGTAGTGTCCTATTTAATATTCCAGAAGCTTTTAACAAAAACATACATAGAGCATCCAAAACTTACTTCCTGCCATGCAGAAAACAAAATACAGACCCAAGAAAATTCCAGGCTCAGCCTGAATTTTCAAAATGCCATTGTGCAAGTCTTTGGCAAGATTTTATCAAGCTCAGTTCACCCACAGTCAAGAACAAATTCATTCAGACTAGGACAGTTGTGGAAGACTTCAGGGTCAGGGTAAGAAAAGCCTGCCTTTCTGGATGAGACCAAAAGAGCCTGTCTTGTTTAGTCTAGCAAAAAGAAAGTTGAAATGTGTTAACTTTTTATAAATATATCAAGGTAGTAGACACCAGGAGGACTGATGAGCTATTTAAGCTAAATAATGGTGATGTCAGAAGAGTAAACAGCAATGGACAGGCCCTGAATACATTCCCACTGGAAATTATGACAAGTTTTCTAGCAGAAAGGGCAGAAAATTTCTGGTAAAACATTAGTAGTACTTGAAATGTGAAACTCAATCAGTTTACGAGAGGGATTATATGACATAATTGCCTGTATTAACAGGGGACTTAGTAAAAAATGACTACTCAGGAGGTCCTTCCTGGCCCAGGCTCCTCAACTGGCTGGTGATTTTGATGCCTTTCCCTTGGGTTTCCACACTCAGATCTACTGGAAGGACATGGTTTCCAGAAAGTGTGTTACCTTTCTGAGTATTTTGCCTGGGTCAGCCTTAAAGACATGCCTAAAAAAGTCAACACCGTGATTTCAAAATACCTCATTTTTTACACCCTCTCCCCCTTCAGATCTTTTATTGAGAGGCCTTCTTTGATCAAAAACTCAGGAGCAACTTTCCCAGATAGAAACTAGCTTGAAAGAGTTGTACGTGATAAGCAGTTAGGTAGATGTTAACTGGATAACAGCAATATGTTCTGGTGCTCATGCCCTAAGGATAATGTAGTAAGTCCACTACTGTTTATTGACACCTATGTCTACCAAATACTATCTGGTGGAAAGGGTAGTAATGAAACACTCCGTTGTCTTGTGGAATCTGAGAGTCATTCCAACCAGATAAAGCAAGAGGACACATTACAGAAGTACACAGGTAGATCGCAACAGTCTATCAAATCCACATTTCTTCTGGTCTACAATGCCCAAAATGTAAGAGAAGACAAGAAGTTGTCTAAATATTTCAGACACTTAAGTATGTAGATACATCACTCACTGTGATTCCTATACAGATAATTACAAAAAGCAAGACAGGCCATCTTGGCAGCAGTGACACAATTAGTGTTTCTCTAGCATCTATATTGAATTGTTTTCCATTTTTAAAGCAGCTTTGAAGCAGTTTTATTATAAAACTGCATATATAACTGCCTCCAAGCCACCTCATTCTTATGGCTTTCTGAGATTCATTACACAGCTTCCATCAATAATTTTAGTTACTAAATGATGGGATCAATATATGGACAAGTCTGAAAAAGGTACAGCCGTGTATCCAGCTAGGAGAGTGTCTGTGTATAGTGCTTGTGTCATGAGACTATTATTTGCAGCAATGCAAGTAAGTAGACAGCAGAATGTAGGAAGTGTTCCTGGCATTTAGCTAATATGGTGATGAAGACTGCATATATGCAAAAAGACATGTATACAGTATCTGAGCAGACAGGTCAATATGAAAAAAAATTACTGTCCTTGATAGTCTCTGTGGAATCTAGTATGAAACCTAGCAAAAAGAATCACATTTCTAGAAGCTGAGATTGGCATTGCATAAAGATCACCATTGATTTAGGTATAGCATGAAGCTGGGACTGTTCAAGGTTGCTGAAGAAATGTCAACAAAACATCAGCTGGCTGTGGTGCTTAATTTCATATAAGCAGACGCACACTGTTGGACATGATGCAACTTGACAGTCTTCTTATTTAATGCTCACCAGGCTAACCGAACAAAAGGGAAACTACACAAGGAAAATGTATTTATTTCAGATAGCTTTCAGGCATTGCTGCTCCTGCTTGTTGTATATTTACACTGCGGTCAAGATAGTTTGAACTAGATTAAAAGCTCCAAACCTGGTATTTCTACACATTGTATTCAAGGAATCTGAGGGAGAACATGGGAACTGGGGTCATCCATTGATAGGAGATGCTTTATTTTCTTGCTAAGGAAGTTTGACGTATCTTTCTGAGCACCAGAAGTATTATTAGATTCTTCTCCTAAAACTGGCCTCGGCCCATCGATCCAGTCTGTCCAGGTCCCTCTGCAGAGCCTTCCTACCCTCAAGCAAATCAGCACTTCCTCCCAGCTTAGTGTCATCTCCAAACTCACTTAGGAAGCACTCAATCCCATCATCTAGGTCATTAACAAGGATATTGAACAAGATTGGACTCAAAACTGAGCCCCGAGGGACACCACTGGTGACCAGCCACCAGCTGGATCCAACCCCATCCAACCCCAACTCTTTGGGCTTGGCCAACCAGCCAGTTCTTTGCCCAGCAGAGATTGTACCTGCCTATGCCATGAGCCACCAGCTTCTCTAGGAGAATGTTTTGGGAGACTGTGTCAATACTAGTCAGCTACCTATAAAGGAGATATATTTACAATGAAGAACAAAGGTCCCCCCTCTGTGAACATTCATATTTAAACTGGTTGCAACATTAATTCAGACAGGAAAGCAGCTGGTGATGGTTGCCTATTAACTACAGGCATCTGGTAGTTACAAGGCATTGGAGACTTTTGGTGGGTTATAAGGCCCTGCAGCCAACTATTAAAGTACTGGCATGTTTTTAACCAGCACTGTGCAGTTGATTTGCTCACTAGAAAGTACATATTCAAAAACAACACTAATTTTCAGTTATCGCTTAGTATTTCCTCTGGAACAAAGTAAATTGAAGATACATTTCCCACTGCAACATGTAAATGTTTGAGGACTTTATTTTCTTTTATAATACTGCTTTTGAAATGGAATTAGACTCCAATCTAAGATCAACAAGGTTAAGAAAATTAAATAAAAATATGTATACCAGTCTGAAAACTCTTTGGGCAGGTGATATTTCCAAGGGAGCCGTATAGATGTTTTTTTATAACTCCCAGAAAAGCAAACAGCTATCTCTCAAGCAATAGTTGCATTTTTTTTACAAAGTTTCTGCCCTAATGACCTAAGGAACAGTAACCTAGTGGTCACTGTTGCTCTCCCTTGTGTAGACACCATGTTATCATATTGTTATTATCATGCTGTCTCTTTAAAAACTAAAAGTGAATCCAAACAGAAGAATGGGGTTGTTTTTTTTCTTGGAAAGACAATACCAAAATAAATTACATGCAGAATAAGAGGAGTGAAAAAAAAAAAAATAAAAAAAAAATCAACAAGCCCCCAAAATATATGCAGCATGTGTAAATGAGTCATAGCTTCGAGTGGTCATTTTGAAGGTTTCCTCCCTAGTCTACACTTGAAGTACAAGTCTTACTCTATTGAATCAGCTGAGCTACTAAAATTCAACTCACCTGGGCCCTGTGACATGTCTTTCCATTACTTTCTGAGGGCAAGATAATACACTCCATCTTTCTAAAGGATTTGACTTGCTGTCAAGGAACCATTTATGCACATGGAAGGACTGATGAAACGTTCTTAGCTGAAGCCCTGTGCAAAACCAATGGACTCAAGAGCTCATGTTTGTGTTAATGCTGTCCTTTCCAACCCCTCATTTACCAGGTCCCTCCCCACCTGCCAGAATATGCAAGCATTCAGCAGCAAAATAAATTTGCACTTCTCAATCTTAAGAAATATTCTGTAAGCCCAACGCTCCATCATTCACTTGGAAAAATGTAATTTAAGAAAAGGCTATATCCAGAAACAAAAAATCACATCATTGCAAAACCTAAACTATGTCTGAAGTTTTATGAACAGAGAGGTTGGATTTTCTCAGCTCATACCAGGCTTGTTTAAGACAGTGAAACTCCATTTTTGTAAAAAATGGTTTGGCGGGTCTCTGCTGAAACTGACTTAATTTTACATATATTATGCCAGTTCCATCAGAATGGTGGCTCAAACCACACCAAAGCATAAAAAAGGTAGTGACTGGCCTAGGCTATGCTCAAGATATTTAGTTTCTCTTGGCTGTTTTGCTTGACAGTGGACTTGTCCTTTCTTTAAGCTCTTACTGTACCTCAGAGTTAACGTGAACAGGCAGTAGAGTCGTGTTACCTGCAGTCTGCAAACCGAACATCAGTCATCAGTTCCTTTTCTTCATATTTCATTTATTCCTTTCCTTGTTTATGGCTTCAAAAAGAATTAGGGAAAAAAAATAGTTTAAAAGTATATAAATAACAAAGCATTTTTATTTCAGCTCTTCCCTAGGTATGAGTAAGCAGAACAAAGCACTCAGAGCTTCTCAGAGCACAAGACTCAAGCCCATCTATCCTATATGATGACGTCTTGTTCCTTCTCTCCAGTAATAGACACTGACTAAAAAAATGATCATAACCCTCAGTTTGTGCAATGTCTTTCCAGTCTCTTTCTCTTGTGGAAAATGCTGACCAGACACTTAGTTTTACCTTTTTTTTTAACTGGGCCATTTGTTTCCCCCATGGTCTTTTATAACCCTTTTAGCCGACTGCAGAAAGACAAAAGTGATGTGGCAGAGTTCTCGTAATTGAAAGCACTGTGAAACAGATTTGAGGGTGTCTTGGTGGTGGAAAGGGGCACAGCTTGCAGCTGAAGGCCAAGCTCAGAGCCAGTATTGGTGTAGGGGTTTGCACTGGCTGCTTTAGAGCCATGCTCACTTTCTGACTTTGTCTCAGAATCTCATTGGCTAGGGAGTCAAACAACAAGTAAAAATCTGGTGGTTATGAAATTGCACAGTTATTACAGCCTCTAAGAACTCAGCTTGTAACATATTATAGTTTTAATAAAAAAATAATTTTAAAAAAGGTGACTTTGCCTAAATTACTTCACTTGTTTTACAGCTGATTCCTATTAAGGGTTTGTATGGATCATACCAGTAATCTTGATAAGCCTCTGATAAGGTGTCCAGATGTCCTGGTTTTGCCAGTTTCTAATTAGCAGTCCTGGGGTCCTGTCAATTTAAGTTGGTGTTTGCCGCCGAGGGCCATAAAGTGAAAAGTTCTTTGCATCTGATGTCAATTCTTCAAAGAAGGACCCCCTCCTTACCATTGGATATTGAGTCCCAGTTGGAGAGACAGCAAATTTGATCAGCCTAACAGAAATTATACGCAAGCCTGGAAACAATATTCTCATGTGTATGTCCTAAGAAAGTGCCATTCTTCTTCTATGCTTCTATGTGCCTATGGACAGACATGCCCAAACTTTCCTAGGGAGAGACAGGTCTTTCTCTTGTCCCATCCCCTGCACAGACAAAATCCTGTGCTTATTTTCCTTATGCCCTGCCAAGTTTTCTATCTCCAATATGAACAAAAGAGGAAAAGTAAAAATACTAAAACCTGGCTAGGTAGGGCTCATTTCCCCACAGAAATACAAGGGCAAATGGAAACAAATATGAATGGAGAGGTAAACACACGTGAGGCTCTTCTTAAAGCCTGCTCTTCAGAGAGAGTCTAAATGACTTGGTGCTGAACTGCTGCTCCAAGGATGGTGTTTTCTAGCCCAGGACAGGAAGCACAAATAATCTCCAAGGACCTCATGCTTTAGGGAAGCTTGAGGATCTATATCTGAGCATGCCACTGGCTCTTTTTGGCAATATAGTAAGTAAAGGAAACATGCAGCTAGAGAGGACTCCCACCAGAGAAAAAAACCCCTCCAGTATTTGAAGTGAAAGAAAGTGGTAACTGATTTCCTGTCACCAATTATGCACATTGTGTGCTGCTAAGAACATATTACACAGGGACACAAAAATCCCCACTTTTGTCTTGCTGAAAGACAGCCACTGGGAAGAGGTGGGTGCTAAGGGAGGAGCCAAGCATTTTTAAAGTGAAAACCTGAAGGGCAGGAAAAGATAGTTGTAGGTGTGCTGATAGAGTTAATCTGATTAGTCCTTCAACAACATGTCACAGTATTTTGTCCTGTCCCTAAAAAGATTCTTCATCTATACCAAGCAGGCTGAAGCAACACCAGCTACTTCCTTGCCCACAGGAATCTCAAGATGACATCCCCTAAAAAGTGGAACCATTTAAATTTAAAACTCCCAGGACAGACTGATCCAGTTTAAAGACTCAAATGAGAAGAGCAAGTCATCTACCATCTTTCAGAAAAGTGCTGGGAAAGGGAATCACACGTGACAATTCTGGCAGCTAATTCAGACAGACCCTTCTTTGTTTTAAATGCTCTTAGATCCTCTAAAAGTCTTCACTTTTCTTCCACAGCTGCAAAGGATAACATTTCTAGAACAAGCAAACTATTAGTTACTGAGGTGAGAGGCAATCTAAATTTTGCCAGTGGCTAAAACCTAGAGTTTAGCTAAAGACATTGCGATTTCTTGTAGCTTCTGTAGTTAGAGAGCAGTAGATACAATCTTTCAAGATGCACAACAGTGTAACAAATCTGTTGTAGTGTCATCATTTGCTCATCCCCTAGCACCTTTAGGTTTTTTGTCTCTTTTCTCCTGACATTATGTGTGCATGCACACTGGAGTTGCAAATTACAGGACTGTTGGAGTCTTCAGAAAATAAAAATGCAGTTACAGAATCTTAAAAATATAATCTCAGCCACTGCTTTTTCATTCATATTCAGCAGAGAGCTTTTGCTGACAAACCCCTTTGTTTTCCTTGTTAGGGGAAGGAGTGACCCTAGAGACCTGCCAGAGTGGCTCCACTGCCACTTCCTCCACCCTCCACTTTCCTCATGGTTGCAGAAGAAAAGCAAAAATGTTCAAGAGCACAGAGTAGTCACTAAGTTTATCAAGGGTCAACCCATGAACAATTTCTCAATCAAGGCCTTAACAAGGCCACATCTGGAGTATTGTGTCCAGTTTTGGGCACCTCAGTTCAAGAGAGATATCAAAGTGCTGGAGCAAGGACAGAGGAGGGCCACAAAGCTGGTGAAGGGCCTAGAGAATAAATCTCATGAAGAACACTTGAAGGAGCTGGGAATGCTTGGTTTGAGAAAGACAAGGCTGAGGGGAGACCTCATCTGTCTCTAGAGCTACCTGAAAGGTCGTTGTAGACAGGTTGGTTCTCATCTCTTCTCACAGGTAATTAGCAACAGAACAAGAGGGAATGGCTTCAAACTGCAACAGGGGAGGTTTAGACTGGACATTAGGAAAAATGTTTTCACCGAAAGAGTGGTTAAACACTGGAACAGGGTGCCCAGGGAGGTGGTTGAGTCACCAGCTTGGATGTGTTGAAGGATCGTTTGGATGTGGTGTTGGTGGATACGGTTTAGGGGAGAACTTTGTAGAGTAGGGATAATGGTCGGACTCGGTGATCCCAAGGGTCTTTTCCAGCCTGAATGGTTCTGTGATTATAGGATTCTACAAAGTGTATTGAATTGTCACGCTGAGAAGTAATCCAGGAGCAAGGAAAGCCATGCTGTGATCCCAGACGCCCTGTGAGGGGAAGAGCTGTGGCCATGGTGTCCTGCAGGCACTGGTTGCTGTGAAGCACAGGCGCAGCCCTAGATACAGACAGGCTCAGCTCAGGGCTTTGGTATGCTTCCCCGGCAGATCCGGAGTTGTCCCTGTTTAGTTTCAGTGAAAACTCGTCCAGCCGACTCAACAGAGGACAGCCCTCAATACAGGATGCAGCTTGCCAGGAAAGTTAACCAGTCATGTGAAATCTCAGAAGGAAAATGAGGAACCTCATTTGTCAGAATTATAAACTGATAAAATTGGAACCTTGCCTCTCAACTAATATTAATGGTAAATAAAACACAGCTTTTCACCAAGCAGGAAAGCTAACAAAAAAAACAACAAAAAAAAACATGCAAAAAACCCCAAGTAAACAAAAAAACAACAAAACAAAACAACAAAAAAAGCCCAAACAAACAAAAAAAGCACTTCAAAACAAACAACCAAAAAAAAACCCAACAAACAACCCAGCAATTAAAGTGAAACTCCTGGATGTCTGTCCCATCATTGTTTCAATGAAATGTGTTTATGTGGGAAGCAGAAGCCCAGCTTTGTCAAGATGCAAGCAGTGCCCACTAGACTGCATTGTGTCCTTTATGCCCACTTTACACAGCACAGGGACCTCACCGAGCAATTTCCACTCATGCTGCTCCTGCCCAGTATCAGGCTTCCTGCAAGCTTTTTGTGCTTGTTTCCTTTAAGTGCAGTGAAATAAGGTGGTTCAGACCACAAAAGACTATTGTTGGATGTGTTAGAAAAAAAAGAAAAATATTTATAGGCTGTGCCTTTTTTTTTATTTCAACAGATAAATGCTAACACCAAAATTATAGCACAAGCTTTTAAAGTCCGATAATTGACACAAAGTTTAGTTCCTATGGCAGAAGGTACTAAGGTCTGCAAGATGTCCTTCAAATTGAAAAAGACTATGTTAATCCCAAATAATATGGATACAAATTAGCTCTATGTGATCATCCACTTCTGTTTATCCAAAGCGTATTCTTTTCTTGTGGTTTTTGCATATATTGCATTTATAGTGTGAATGAGCCAGACATACCTAGTGTTTTCCATCTAGTCTTTCACATGGGCAAGACAATTAATGTTTTGGTTTAAATTCAAGAAAATCTTCCTGGTTTTCTGTAATCCAGTGCCTGATTTGACTCTTGTAAGAACTACAACTGCAGAAAGAAGCATCTATAAAACACAGTACCTCTCTCCAAAAATATAATATTCACTGAAGAGGAGCTGCAAAAATTCATTAATGCAGCACTGGAAAAAAATAAATCATGGGGAGACTAAAACATGTATTTCAAAATTTGTCCAGTGAAGTGATTCATTTTGATGTACAAATTAGGCTACACACCAAATAATCCTCTGAGAAAATTTCTTGCACTCACTGATTTCAATGACTTGTGAAATAATTATTTTCTGGCCATTTCCAAAGACATATTTTATAATTTTAACAAAATGCTAAGGACCAGCCCGGTGCCTGGACAGACTTACTTTTACTACGATTTTGACTTTCAATAAACAAAGACAAGTTGCTGTTATAGTATGTTAATATTTTTTGCATCAGAGTCGGAGTAACAGCAGTTTCTGAGAAAAGAGGAACAAAATCCAAGCAGGATCAGCAAGCCCTTTGCAGAGCTCGTGGGCACCTCACCTTGAACTGGGCTGGGGGAATATTCTTGTTGATTGCTGTCCTGGCTGAAAGCCCCCTCCCTAGTGTCTCCAGCCTGCAGCACGCTGTGGGGCACAGACCAGGATGCTCCAGTGCCTTGGCGGAGGTTTCCACTGCTGGCGGCTAGAGCTCAAACCCTGGCCAAGGTCAAAAGGAAGAGTGATGGTGGTGGTCTAGATCTATTCCCCAGAGAAGCTTCGTCCACATCATTCACACACATGCAAAAGCAGCCCCCACCACATGTATTTGGAAACCAGGGCTTCAGAGAGTCCCTGAGCACCCCCCGCAGCTCTGGAGCAGCAGGGATGTTGCTGGTCAGGACGGCGTCACATTAGCAGAGCTGCGTGGGAGGCTGGCACAGTCCTTGCTGACACTCTGCCTGGTTCCAAGCAAGCCTGCAAGCCCCTCCTTTTCACTAGTGTTACTCTGCCATGGAGGATTTCAGCATAACAGAATGTTTTGGCAAAGTCCTCCAGCAAGGTCCCCAGTCCTTTAGGCATGATGGGCCCATGGTGCAGAGCGGGTTCCCACCCAAGCAGGGGAAGGCTGCTAACAGGGAGCACTGGGCAGTAAAAACCCTCCCACCTATTAGCACTTCTGACTGATCCAACTCATTCCCAAGGAGCCTTTCCTGGGGAAACACACTTAACATGCTCCTACACACACACACTGGCACTTCATGAACCCCTGTCCGCTAGCAGCAAAACAAACATGGTTGATCTGCAAGGCCAACTGCGGCGGGCTGAGCCCATGCAGCTCTGACAGAAGCACGTGTCTCACTGCTGAGGGAATCAGACACCCCAGCTAACGCCCTTAACTTCCCCTCACCCCCTTCTTTCCCACCCCTTCCTCTTCACCCTCCCCCACATTTCATTTTTTTATTGACCCTTTTCCTTAAATACGAGGGGTTCCTTCTCTGGTCTGACTTCCCTCGGGAGCGCTACCAGTCCCATCTCCTTTATGAACTACTGGACCTTGGCACGCCTCCAGCAATACAGAGTTAAGAAAGACATTTTCTGTTCAGCAGTTCTAACTCCATCACATATGTCTCTGTAGAGTAGGTCAGAAGGCAAAGCCTGCAGAGTGCAATAATATTTGTACTGCTGTCTAATCCTAGAGGGAAATTCGTAGGAGGGAAGCAGAACCAGTTAAGAGAATGCCAAATACCTCCAAACCGCAGGGCTCTGCAATAAAAAGGGGAACAAAGAAAGATGGCTCTAACAATACCCACAGTGTTTCTTCATCTAATTATATTTTTACTCTCAAGTTTGTCATCATAAGGAATGTACCTTGCAGGCTTTTGTTATCTTTTTCTCTTTCATAGGTAAAGTTGCTTACCTGGTTAAATAGAAAGCTGCTAGTAAAACAGTCCAAATACATAGCAGATGCAAAAACATATCTTGAGAAATTATTGTGGGAGACATAGAATCTGATGTTTCCCCCCATAGTTTTACTTTTCTTCCTTCTGTGGTGTAAATGCAGGTCTCTAAGAAATGTCCGTTTTCTCTTAGACTGAGACATGGTGGTCCTGCTTCAGGCTTGAATTACAGCATCACAGAAAGTATTTAAACTTTCAGTGATATGAGACAAGAATACTCTAAATGAGAGCTTTTCCTTGCTCCATGGAAAAAGCTTTACCCAATCCAACATCCAGAGTGAAGAGACATAACAACACAGCTCACTTAGCTATTAGAAATAGCTCAGTTGTCAAATTGTACTGTATTAAAGTTTCAAATTAGAGGAATGAGCCCCAACCACCACCAACACCTCTACTGCTACCTGCAGCTTTCTCTTCTTCCATATGAAACTTTTGAGAAAAAATCCTTCCTAATTCTTTCCAGGAGAACAAAAGTATCACTTCTAATTTACAAAGGTCTTGAGTTGAAACTATTACTTCAATTATGTTGAGAATCCTACAAGAAAGAACTAATATAAAACAATCTCTCCTGTCCAAAATGTCTGTAATCACTGTGAAAATGTTTGCAACAAGGCATTAGGAGGTACTATCACCCCAATTTATAGTCAGTAAGCACACAAGACCTTGACTGTTGCCCTTCCATTACCCTTCCTTGGAAAAAGCAAAATTATGAGCAAGGACAAAAATGCTATGTAAAACAAAAAATGTTTTCCCCTTTCCTCCCCTCTTTGTCTCTAATTCCCAATCTCAAAATTTCTCAGAAATGTGCCACCTTTCTCAGCCTGTCAGCACCTCTGTGGTGATCCACAGAGAAAAAGTACCAAGACATGAACAGTATGAGGGGTAAGAATATGCAAACAAAAGAGAGAGGCAGATTTGCCTCAGTCTCTTAGTTAAAGAAATGAGGGATGGAAAAAGAGACTTATCGTTTCCTGACTGTGGCTGAAAAGGTGGACAAAGTGATCTGACACTGTGTCACACTAAAGCCTGTGAAGATCTGGAATATTGTGTGATGAGCCAGACATTAGGATGCAATATGGGAAGAAGTAGTTTAGTCTGAAGCTAATATGCAAAAGAGAATTGTGGTGAAGTAGATCAAAGTCTTTTTGAGGATGGAGGTGAGAAGTAATCACATCATAAAAGAAATATAACAATTGTAAGTATGGATTTGGACATCCATATGTCCATGGGCTGTGATGGGATGCACGCATAAGTGCTGAGAGAGCTGGCAGATGTTATTGCTGGGCCACTCTCCATCATCTTTGAAAGGTCACAGAGAAGAGGAGAGGTGCCTGAGGACTAGAAGAAGGCTGATATCACTCCAGTCTTCAAAAAGGGCAAGGAGGAGGACCCAGGGAATTACAGGCCACTTAGTCTCACCTGTGCCCCTGGGAAGGTGATGGAGTGACTCATTCTGGAAGTCATCTCTAAACACATCAAAGAACAGGAAATTATTGGGAGTGGTCAACATGGATTTACCAAGGGTAAATCATGCTTGACTAATCTGCTAGCCTTCAGTGATGACATAAGTGGTTGTCTGGATGAGGAGAAAGCAGCAGATGTCACCTACCTTGATTTCAGCAGGGCTTTTGACACTGTCTCCCGTAACATCCTCATTAGGAAACTGAGGGAGTGCGGGCTAGATGAGTGGACAGTGAGGTGGACTGAGAGCTGGTTGTGTGAGGGAACTCAGAGAGTTGTGATTAATGGAGCAGAGTCAAGTTGAAGACCTGTAACCAGTGGTGTCCCCCAGGGTTCAATATTCAGTCCAGTCTTGTTCAACTTATTAATCAATGACCTGGATGAGGGGGCAGAGCGTATCCTCAGCAAGTTTGCTGGTGATACCAAACTGGGAGAGGTGGCTGACACCCCAGAGGGCTGTGCTGCCATGCAGTGTGACTTGGATAGGCTGGAGAGTTGGGCAGAGAAGAACCTAATGAGGTTCTACAAGGGCAAGTGTAGGGTCCTGCACCTGGGGAAGAAGAACCCCAGGCACCTATATGGGTTAGGGGTTGACCTGCTGGAAAGCAATTCTGAGGAGAAGGATGTGGGAGTCTTGGTAGACAGCAAATTATCCATGAGCCAGAAACGTGCCCTTGCTACCAAGAGGGCCAATGGGATCCTGGGATGCACTAAGAAGAGTGTGGTCAGTAGGTCGAGGGAGGTCATTCTCTTTCTCTACTCTGCCCTAGTGAGGTCACATCTGGAATCCTGCATCCACTTCTGGGCTCCCCAGTTCAAGTGATACAGGGAACTACTAGAGACAGTCCAGCAGAGGGCAACGAAGATGACTGGGGGACTGGAGCATCGCTCTTGTGAGGAAAGGCTGAGAGAGCTGGGACTCTTCAGCCTGGAGAAGAGAAGGCTAAGGGGAGACCTTATTAATGCCTGTAAGTGTCTAAAGGGTGGGTACAGGGAGAATGGAGCCAGACAATTTTCAGTAGTTCCCAGTGACAGGACAAGAGACAATGGTCACAAGCTGGAACATCAGAAGTTCCATTTAAATGTGAGGGAAAACTTCTTTACATTGAGGATGATAGAGCAATGAAACAGGCTGCCCAGGTAGGTTGTGGAGTCACCTTCTCTGGAGATATTAAAAACATTCTGGGATGCAGCCCTGAGAAATGTGCTCTAGGGGATCCTGCTTTAGCAGGGGAGTTGGACTTAATGACCTCTAGAGATCCCTTCCAACTCTGACAGTACTGTAATTCAATTGCTTCCTTTTTCAAATCAGTCTCTGGAAACTAGACCTAAACTTTCTTCTCCTGCCAGTTCTGAGAAAGTTTGGTTTCCAGAAAAAAAAAGAAGAAGAAAAGGAAAATAACACAGTAGACATAATTCTTCATAAAAAAACAGGTCTCAGGATGCCATGTCTTTAAAACTTTTTTTACCATTATTTGCATTCTAATTCAAGTTTGTTTTTTATAAGTCCCTGTTCTACTTTTATTGGTGCTGGCAGATTATGTGATATGAGATGTGCTGCCCCAGCCTAACAGATGGAGCTGAAAAGCTTTCTACTGTTTGAAGATAAATCAAAATAGTAAAGGTAAAACTTGTGGTGAACAGAAGAAAAAAAGGTATGTTCTTGTGGCTAGATAATGATCCAAGGCAGGTATCATACCTGTACCACTGCAGCGTTTGTTCCTCAGCAGCATTTGTGGTTTCCAGGATTGCTTTTCTTTTTTTGCTTATTGAGGATTTGAGTAGAGACCTTTGAATACATGCCAGAGGAAAACTGACAGCTGAGAGCTATGTTAGCCTTGGTCAAATCTCCCCTCAACAAGAGGAAAAATCTTCTCTTTTTTAGACAGATGGAGGTTTCTCCCTGCTGCCTCCCTCACCTGGACCAGGAAAGTTCTGCTGTAGGTGTATTCTCTGACGTAAAGCTCCACACAGCTTACAGGATGCCAGCACAGACAAAATCGTACGCAGAGTTAACAACAAAACAGAAATATACATGAGGGTGGAGGGAAGCGGTTGCAGTGCTGTAACCCTGGTAAAAGTCAGAGCATTGCTCTTCTATTCTGCCTTGGATTGAGCCAGACCTTGATGGCTGCAGTCTGCTCCATTATGGTGACTACACGGAGAATTTCAGCTCAAGTGTTGGCTTGGTTCCAGGCAAGATGAATGAGACTGTAATTATTGACGGATATTTGCAATGCTTTTAGGATTCAAATATAGATTTATGTCACAAGTCACCTAGATCTTCTTAACTGACTTTATTGTCATGTTATTGTGATCAAACACTAAGAATGGTTTGAGTTTTCAAAGATGTTCTATTTCTTACAAAAGAATTGCTGATAACGCTAGAATAAACATGGAAGGAATGGCAGGAGAGTGAAAAGAGTCAACTTTGGGCTAGGAA
The DNA here is from genome assembly GCF_000747805.2 of Chaetura pelagica. Classification (NCBI taxonomy): domain Eukaryota; kingdom Metazoa; phylum Chordata; class Aves; order Apodiformes; family Apodidae; genus Chaetura; species Chaetura pelagica. Next base: position 3,737,104 of record NW_009953786.1, on the reverse strand, counting down.
TTGCAATACACAGCAGCCAAACGCAGCACGGGATGATTTAACGAGGTTTTCAGATGTACTCGAGTGGCTGCGCTTTGGAAAGTCCTCGCTATTTTTAGTGATGTGCTAGAACATCAGTATCTCCACATAAGCTAGCGCACTTCTTTCTTCTAAGATTTTTTTTTTTCTCCAGGTCTTGGGAAGATCTTTTCTTCCTGAGTGCTGCATCACATGAGGGGCTGGGGTATTTACCAGTTCTGCAACAGGATATCAAGTAATAGTCCTTTGCTGAGTCACTTCAGAGGGTCACACAGG
>NW_009953786.1:3733620-3736754 GCF_000747805.2 Chaetura pelagica | reverse complement strand
TGTTCACTCAAAAAAAAATAGTATATGCAGTCTAGTCATTACCCCATTCCAGGGGTCTGGATTTTAATCACTGCTCTGTTCCTAGTTGGTCTGTGACGGGACCAGGCATAAAACAAATCTGCTCCTGATTCTTCCTGTCAACAAATGAACTAAAGGCCATAAACTATCCTCTTCCTAATCTACTATTTCAGCTTATTAGCTAACATAAACCTGTTCCAGTGACCCGTGTAATAGCCACACTGACATTTTATGCTCAGTTTCTCAGTCCCATACGTAAATGATTAAAAACTACAAGGGATTTCTTTATACAAATCTATTAATAGCTTGGGGATTTTTTTGTTCAGTTTTTTGGGTAACATTTTTTGAATTTGAAGTGCGGCGCACATAGCAGTGCCTGGCGTCAGAAGCCACTGCCATATACATTTCAGTTTCCTTCAGCCAGCCACAGTAAGAAAATTGATGGCCTGTTCTCTGGGGCTCGTGTGTTCCTCCTTGGCTGCTGTCTCCCACGCTGCTGGTGTATTACTCTGTTTTCACTGGAAAAGAATGCAGGACATTCAAGCTATTCCAAGCAGCATCCTTGATGTCTGGATTTCATGGGAATGTTTCACACCACAGTTATTGCAAACTGTTAACTTTCATACCTCGGACTGTTTTGTTTGGCGGCCCCCTCTGTTTTGCTAGCCGGACAGACCTAAGCCAAAGCAGCTTCTGCTGCAAACACGAGATGCTTCGTCATCTATCATGTCGTTGCCAACAGGGAGACCCAGCTGATGGCACCCTGCTATGTGGAAAATAGGGGGAAAAGAAATAGAAAATTACTTTTAAAAAATAATAAATAATGACTCAGAATGTCAGCATCTTAGTGCAGTTAACAGACATTTAGGCGACTGTGCGTGCACGCGCAGGAGCAAGGAGGCAGCGGCTGTGTCTAAATAATCCTGGCACTCTCCGTGATCTTCTCCACGCTACAGGAAAGCTCCTTAAAGCAGTTACTCTCTGAGGAGTGACTGAAAAGTCTCAGGGGATTCTAACACATACCCCACCATCTCTACTGCCTTCAACTCTCTTCCATCACTAGTGCTGTCTGCTGTTAGGAGGTCACAAGCCAGGCAGGGTTAACCATTCTTTAGAGTCCTACAGCTGGCAGCATGTCAAAATATCCTCAACACTGGCTTGACATGCAGGAATGAAGAAGGGGCATGGGAAGAGAGTGATTATGTTTGAAGCTGCTCCTGTAGTTGATTTGATTGATACCAGATAGATAATGGAAAGCTTGGACTTGGACCCAGAGTTTGTCAGAGTTCATGGTTCTTCAGATGGAGAGCTTGGTTTAACTCCTCAAATTAGGGGCTAAAAAAAGTTCAGATGCCGATCTGGTTTGCAATTTTCCTTGTGTAGAGCAAGAAAAACTAGGGCTTTGGACTGAGTTCACATACCGCAGAGAGAATAAACTATTGTTTATGTCACAATGAAAAAACAGGCTAATTATTATTAGGAAGCTGGGTCGACATTCTATTCGAAAGCTCTGAAAATCCCACAGACTGTGGTGAGTAGAAAAACAGAGCAAGACAGGATTCTTTCAGCAGATTATTTAAAAAGGTTTTAATGGTGTTTTCCTTTTCACTTGGAGTGCTTCTTTATAGAAAACTGGTTGCAAAAAGTGCCATAGAAAAATCTGCTGAGCACCAAGTGTTTCCTCGAAGCATCTCAAACACAACAGCAATGCTCAGAGAGCTGAGCCTGCCTCCAGCCCTGGCAGGTCTCCTGCAGGCACAAGCCAGTTGCCTGTCTTCCTCCCATCAAGATTTGGAGAACTCTCATCCTGACCTCTCTCTGCAGGCACCAGAGAGGTGCTCACTTCCAGAAAGCAAGTTTTGTTGGAGAGTGGTTCGGCACATGGTACTAACCATTCAATTCAGAAGGTGTTTGCGTTGTCTGCATTCCTTAGGAGCTCAATAAAGACACCCCAAAATGAAGTGGCATCATTCTTCTGTAAATCCTGAATGGGTTGGGCACCTTTGTCAGCTAACAATTGGTGTAAAATCAAAGAATATCAAGCTGTAAGGAAACTACAGATTTCAGAGGAGAAAAAAAATAAAATAAAATTGGGTTCAGTCCAATTCAGATCTTTCCTGCTAGTATAATCATCATCTTACTGACGGAGAAGAAAAACACAAAGGCATTAATGGTTTGCTTGAGGCCACACAGGAAGCCTGAGAGAAGGCTGGAAACTGAGACTGTATCTTCAGCATCCAAATCCTTAACCACAAGGCCATCCTCCGTTCCATAGCTCCCTGTCTTGGGGAAGAGAAATAGAGTAATTCCGAATCCCGTGGGCCAATAAATTATATTACCATGACACGTAGAATCAGTGCTTTGTGCTGGAGTATTCTTTGCTGCTTGCAATTATCTTACCAGGGATCACTGGACAGCATTTATTGGAAGACTAATTTAGGGGAGATAATATGTCTTACTGTTTTGTTAGACCTATAAATGAGCTTGGTGGTCTCTAAATATCTTGTCCAGTGAGTAATGGCCCGTATTGCAAAATCCCTCCACAATTTATCATCATTTGCAATATATTTTGAATTGACTTCTGACTGGAAAAGGAAAGGCTGCTGTGGATTAGGCTGAATGACACAGTTGGCTAGAGAAAGCTGGGACATGCTGCCAATATGTTTATCTGACAATACTTCCTCATGTTTCTTATCACTCCTTGTGCATTTAAAGATTGTGATGGAGGGAAGAAAGGAATGAGGTTTTAGTAATTTTTATGTTTTAAGTATAGCAGTCTAATGTTCAAAGGTGAGGTAAGGCAATGATGGTAGGGAGAAGTTAATGCCTTGTTTTCAGCACATATAGAAAAACATCAGGCCTAATAAAAGGTAGTAGCTGTGCCCTCTGCTCTGGCCAGAGGTCAATAAGAGTGCTGCTCCAGTGTTGTGTAAAGACTTTGCTAGCTGGTGTTGCAGTCATGCACACACTAGTTCTTCACAACACCAGGCCTTGCAGTCTTCAGAGATGGAAATAGACTATTGTTTCCTTCAACTCTTACCATAAAACACTGAGCCATCCTCAATGTGAAAGTGAACCAAGGTGCTGAGAATGAAGGATACAGAACAGAGAAGACA
>NW_009953786.1:3727412-3733571 GCF_000747805.2 Chaetura pelagica | reverse complement strand
TGAAAAATTGCTCCATCATTGATAACTAGTAGATTTAGGAGGAGATGGGAGGGAAAGAACATAGTAATTCATTAATATGAGGAGGAGGCACACTAAGTTTTAGTATGGCAGATCTTTCTTTCCTTTCCAGAGGACAAGTGAGAGGGTTATCTGCACTCCTCTGAAGGGGTTGTGATGGGAGAACAGTGATGTCTGCTCACTTGGGGCATATCCCATGTAGCATTTCCACAGATGCAGGATGAACCTGGTGAGGAAGCTACAACTGAGCTCCTCATGCTGATGGTGCTATAAGAGCCACTCAAAAGTAGCAGAGGGTCTGAGCCCATTCCTTTCCACAGGTGCTAATTCCACTAAGACCTTGTGGACTAAGCCTGGGTATAGTTATCCTGCCAAGCTACTACATGCGACCCAACAGACCATAGCACAACTAATAAAGGAAGGAATTCAACCTCGGGGGCAATTTAGAATACCAGAAAAGGTTAATTACCTTGCTACTCTGAGTCAATCTTTCCCCTGTGAGTCCTATGGAAATTGTACAACATTTCTGAAAACAGTGTTGGGGTTAAATGGATGAGAAGAGGCAGGGTGAAGTCCTTTACACACATTTCAACACATAGATCAAGAGGTGGAGTTTCATCAGCCCACACTGAAAACTAAGTTTGCCAGCACCACTCATGAGAATGAGGTCTCTTCTTCAACATCCAACTGTGGAGTTAGAGGTCGTGTGAAGCATTGTCCTCAAATTCTAGTCAGAAACATAAACTGATGAGCTGCTGTGCAGATATTCTTTCCTCTTATGTCCTTGTCCTATAATTATTCATATGAAGTTTAAGACTTTTTGAAAACTGTAGAACTGCTGTGACTAAATGTCATGCAACTACATGTGACTATTGGAGGCCATATGCTGTTGGGTTAGCTGATAGCTTAGGACTGCATCTGCTGACCAGTGAGAGATGCTAAACAATTTAACTCTGTCATAAACCATTTCTGTATGTTTGAAGTGTTGAGGGAAACCATGTGAAATTCAGTGAGAGAGACAGCATCAAACTTTACATGCAGGAAATACCTTATACTCATTTTAGAATGCAATACCTGGCCTTCACATCTTCTGAAACATGCAAGAGGTATGCTCTACTTTTGTAGTCTTTGTCTCTCCTGTCTTGTGCCCATTTCAGGCTCAGGCTTCAAAGCTGCTTAAGAAGGACCTGGCCAGACGCAGAGATTATTTGCTAAACATCCTGAAAATATGCAAGTTCATGAAAGTTGTGCCTGGCAGCCACTTCCACACTCCCTCACAAATGGAAAACAAATCTAAGTGCCAGAGGCTGTTCAGTAAAAGTTCACTAATAAACTTTGAATTGTGTGTTATAGGTATTCTTGTTAGTCAGTGCATGTTATGTTTGGCTGTAGAAGAACCTCAGTTTTCATTTTATGCAAATGATCCCATCAGAGACATCTGACAAAATCTTGGATGGTCTGGCAGTATGGCTTTCTGAACTCTTTTACATTTCAGAGAGAGGGAGCATGCATGTACCCCAGTTAAATTAATCAGAGGTTGATTTCTCTCCTGACATAGCTGTCATGGCAAAGGAAGGTATGTAGGTTCATAGAAAAGAGGCACACTGATACCTGCTCTGGTCCCAGGTTAAGAACATTATATGTTGTACAGAAGCCACATCACTACCAGCCTAGTGCAAGTTTGACATCCATATTTCCCAATAACTGTGTGATATTGAGGAAGGCCTTATAAACCTGAAGCAATCTATAAAGGGACGGTCCCTTAAAAGGTTGTAAAATTTACATCAACATAAAAATTTAATCCAGATGTTTGTGACTGGATTAATTACTTGTAAGTGTTCAGGTAGTGTGAGTCAACAATTTCTTGCTTGTAAGTTGTTCACAAGGGAAATGCTTTTTCCATGCACTATTTCTGCTGGGTAATTCATCATTTAGGCCCCATAATCATGTTTCTGATTCCTGGCTGAGTAACTAAACACTTTCGTTCTATGGTCACATTTAAACAGGAGCATAAGGAAGAAACAAGTGAAAAAATAGTGAACAGACAAAAAGCAATGTTCAAGCACACTAACATCCTATATTAAAAGAGTCGTGGCCCAAATATTTAATGCAAATTAAGTCTTTGTGCAATCATTGACATCTGTATCATCAGTTAATAACAAATGTGGTGGAGCTGGACAAGAACCCAAGAAATCTTGTTACAAATGCTACTCTCACTAAAGTCAACACACCTTCGGATCAAACCTATTCTACTTCAGCATGGGATGGTCAGTATAGATATCTTTAGGAAAAGACACAGAACAGAATTTTTACCTTTCTCATGTGTAATCCCCTCTCCCATTAGACTGAGGCAGTTTTTGTTACTTTGATTGAAAGGTACACTTAACAAAGGTACTGCTTAGGTCTTGTTTCACTATAAAAAGTCCCTGGCATAAGACTAGCTATAACTCTTCCAAACTATCCATTTTGAATGACTGTCATTAGGAAAGAATTTAGTGGCTTTGCATTTCATATAAGGTAATAGTTTCTAGAGGATTTGGGGGCAGCAAATAATAACTTTAAACGGTCTCAGGAGAAGTCTGGATGACGTACAGCATCCAGACCTGAGAAAGCCTGTCTTTTACCACCAAGTTGAAAGCACCTCTTACTTATTTTTTTGTTCTTGTCTGAACCAGTTCCTCCAACATAGATAGAGCAACTCACCCGGTATTGTCCTACCATTTCCCTCTGAGCTGCAGTTCATACCAATCCTACCCAAGTTCCTATCTGATAGATGTAGGAGTCGCAAAGCAACATGATAGACATTCCTGCAGAAGTCATGGGGTCATTTTGAAAGAAAAGAAGCATCCAGTGCTCTGCATGTGTGGATGCATGCAGCTTTCTTTGAATTGATGGAAATTGTATATAGATGAAAGTTCCTGAGAATAAAACCTTGTAAACCCAAGGAGAGTCAAGTTTTCCAGCTGAGTTCAGTTCTTTCCTTTGAGACAGAAGGAAAGAAAGACAAGGGGATACAGACAGATTTAAGGGGTCAAGTGCTGTATCATTCAATTCCAGCAAGTCTGAAGTGGTTGAAAGTGAGGGCAGAGTTTGCCACTTGGATAAAAACCTGGTAGCTTCCACCATCACACAGCTCTGACCACACAAACCCAGTAGGAAGCTCCGAGGAGCTTTCTTAATTTTACGTAGTTTAAATTGTTTTCAGGACAGAAAACTCATGATAATACAGAAGATTTTTAGTGTTTCCAGGATGTCTTTGGGAAAGAAGAAGAGACAAGAAGTGAAAAACAAAACAAAACAAAACTAAGGCAAAACTTATGTTTAAAATCTCTAAATCTCTCTACTCAAAATGATTTAAACTTAGTTGTAGTTGGAAGATAGATAAAAATAAGGAAGAAAATCACTGGTTTTGGAAGTGCTAACATGTTATTTTACTAGTTTTGAAATACTTTAACTAACATAAGTAGATTCCAAGAGCACCCCAGCACAGCCCACAAAACCAGAATAGGGTACACACAATTTCTAGGTAGAGACAGATAAATAGATCCTACTATAGTGCACACTAGAATTTGCATGAAAACAGTATATCCCCTTCACTCCATCATGACAGCCATAGCCAGAATGCATGTCTTTTTATTCTGTCTTTTTATGATTCAGTCATTTAAATCCTCATAAAATGTGGAATAGCTTCAAGAGGACAATACAAGGAAAGGAAGGCTAGACTTCAATGTAATATTTCTCATGGAAGAATGCCTACTCTGAATCAGGTAAAAATGTGATATGAACTTTGTTCCTCTTGATTCCCTGATGAGTAACCACGGCTCACTGCTCAGGACACAGATTACAACTCAAGTTTCTACTCTCTGTTTTGCCAACAATTCAAAAAATGCACATTAATTTTTAGGTCAGCCGAAGGTCATTTATTTGTTTTTCTCCAGTTGGCCAACACACCAAACCCTCCAAACCCTCAAATTATTTATATTTTCCTCATCTCCAACATTGTATCCCACCAGAGCGAGCAACATGTCTCTTGGGATTATGTTGTTGCAGTAACCCTGTGCTTTATCTACCAGTTCAGAGGAACAATTTCTCGCAGGAATACATTTAATGTTCTACAAAATTATTTTAAAAGAAAACTTGAATGCAAAGTAAATTATTTCTCATAGCCAAGAAGCTCCAAAATAACCAGAACCACTTTAAATATGACTGTTTCGTCTATTGCGTCTTTTATTAAGCTAGATCATCAAAAGAACAAAAGGAATAAACAGTCAACTCAGCACTGGGGGTGGTAAGGAAGCTTTTCACTAATGATAATATCTGTGTTTGAACTGCCTACAAAGAAGGCTTTTAAGTAGAAGGAATATGCCTAGGGGAAGAAAAGAGGAGCAGATGACCAGAACAGACAGTTGTGGATAGAAAAAGTCTTTTGCCAGGTTTTTCTTCTCATTATTAACCACAGGTTTCTCATATGACTTCTGGTGGCTCTAGAGGTCCAAGAGGTGATACACTCTTGGACTATACTATGGATAATACAGTTATGATTGAACAAGTAGTTTTATATCCTTGGAAATGCTCTGTTCCTTTACCCCTTGACTAAAGCTTTGTCTATCTTGCTTTGAAATCCAGAATGTGGTTTAGAAAGCTGATTGGACCTGGTGTGGTTTTAGTTTTATTCTTCCTCTAAAACCTTCATCTTGCTGCCTGTTTGAGATCCAATTTTAACAAAGCACAGAAAGATGTTTTTCAGTACTGCTGGGATCAAAGAAAACTAGTTAAGGTAATTTAGCCACTTAAGGGCTTTATTGATTGAAGCCATAAACATATACCATTGACAGAACTGTGCCTTGTGTGTGGTTGAAGAAGAAATAAGAAAGACAGAAAAAAAGTAATTGTAAAAAAACCCCAACAAAACAACAACAAAAAAAAAGAGTTCAAGGTAACTGTACTTCAGGGCAGAAGACTGCAATTGTAACAGTATAGCAGGAGACAGATTTGCACACTGATGCAGTGTGACTGAAGTTTTTCCCCAGTAGGTGCACAACCCTCCTCCAGAGGAGATTCCTTTCCAAAGTACCCCCAGTTCTTGAAAACTGCTTTTCACCTCTGTTTTGCACTGGAAGGGAACAAGACTCCTAACTCCTAACAGGATTTTTTCACCTCAGAGTGTCTCCCCATAATTACACTAATGTTGCACTGCTCTTGGTGTTCATGAACCACCTTTGCAGCAGACTCTTAACCAGATGGTTGTCCTCAATTATGGTTACTGAACGGCACATTAAAGGGCTCACAATGGAGTATGTACTTCATGTATAAACATGACATGAAGAATGGCTAGGGATGGAGCCAGAAGGAAGTATTACTGCAGTTGAAGGGGATGGTCCCACTTTAAAACCTCACTTCTTCCTCCTTCCTCCATTTCAAGGGGTGAGAAACAACCTTAAATATCAAGACAGAATGTTAATCTTTATGTAGAGCATTTATTAATTTTTATTATTATTTTAAAGTTCAAACCTCTAGACCGTAGCCAACTCTTGTTAATTTTTATTCGTAACAAAATTCATATACAACCAAGTAAATAAAAATAAATGGAAAGCTATGAAGATGTGGATAATTACAGCTGAATGTTACCGACATCATAAATCACCAAAGACCCTAGAAGTACTTGTAACTATGTCGCTCTGAATTTCCCTTTGGGTATTCTGTGCATTATTACACACGCTCTCTCCGTAAATGCAGATTTAAAAACCTCATGAGTTTCAAATGACACTTTATTATGGAGAATTTAAATCATTTCTGAGAGCAAGATCAATTTAAGCATGCAGAATTTTTATTAGTAGCACAAAAGGGGAGTCCAGCTGTTCCTATGGAGCAAACGTGTGTGAACGAGGCTTCAGAGCAATTTCTGCTGTGCCAGCCACAGTGTAAAATGTTGGCCAAGAGGGACTTTCACAGAAGAGAGTGAAGTGAGTCTGCAGCACAGCTGAGGCAACACTACCCCATATTTTGAATTTCTTATTAGAATGACCTAGTCCTTGAATCACCCAAACAAGCCTGTCAGAGCTCTGAATCTCACAGCAGCAGGCACTGTGAAGGCACAATGTAAGAAGCTCCTCAGGCACTCAGAATGTGAGAGAAAGAGTG
>NW_009953786.1:3725130-3727231 GCF_000747805.2 Chaetura pelagica | reverse complement strand
AAGAGTGTGGGGGCAGGAGGTGTCAAGTCTATAATATTTGTACATCTAAGAAGAGCATCTACTGGAAAGAGCTACTTGTGTGAACCAATGAATTTGGCCATTGCAACTGTATTATAGACTGGCACATTACCTGTTTTAACCAAATACTTAAACACTGGATTAAGTTGATTTTCTCAGTCAAGCTCATTAATTCTGTCTTAACCACCAGGAATATACCACCTAATTTGGGAATTACTGCTACAGTATATGTAGCACTAAAGGGCACCCACTTGAGCTACTGGAGTTTGCATCATTTATGAATTTATCTACCCTTGGAGCCATTTTTATTTCCAACAAAGCACTCTTCTTCTGATGAAATATATCTGCCTTTTTAAACACATAAGGAACATATACCAGAATAATTGATCTTTTTCTCTGAATGCTATTAGAAAAAAAAAAAAAGTCAGACAGAAAAATGAACTAGGTCTACCCTAGTTGGCCCCTGATGGCAATTGCAGAGTGAAATGTTTTAATTGCCAAAAAAGTCCCTTTTGCCAAAAATCATGTCTTTATGGAGCCTTTTAGAAGTTTTCAGTTTCTGTCCAAAAAGCTGCCAGAGTGAAATCCAATCACTAATGACAGAGGGATTAAAAGTGCACAGACTGGCTGTCTGAATAGCAATTTATAATAGAACAAAAATGTTGTAGATTTTACACAGTTGATTCGTAGCAAACTTTTCCACAGGACTCAGATTTAATATCAAATGCTCATCATTTTACCCCCTGGCATTTCTTGAATATATGGAGAATGTTGAACTGGAATACTGAAAAATAGAAGTATTACTTAAAGTACACTTTATTTTCTCTAGTGACAATTAATCAGTTAATAAAACTAATTAGAAGTGGGTACTATTGAAAATAAAACAACACTTCAATCCTTCTCAGTCCGGAACACTGGCCTTGATTTGTACAGTTACCAAGAACTCTTTACACTGTAAAAGGGCTTTCTCTGCAACAGGGGAACAAAGCAAAAGGATAATAGCAGTGCCCAACAGTGTATGACCCCATGTTTCTAACCAGTGGATGGATTTGCAGTGGCAACTCAAGGAATTAGCTATTTATTGCATGATGTTAGCATATAGCATATAAAAGTGGAATGCACTGCATTAATACTTCATAAATATGATTTACAGAAGGAAGTGGCATAGGGGGTAAATAGTTTTGTTTTCTGCATCTTTAAACACAGGCATTTCTGACCAGCAGAGTAATTGAGAATTCAAACATGTGTAATCATTTTACACTTCAATAGAGTATTAAACCCTCTTCCTCTCTTTGATGACTAGATTAGCCTGAATTAGCTAGACTCAGGTTAGAAGTACACCTGTCTGTGCTGTTTTTACACTCATTCAGCTGTGCATTCACACACGTACACGAGTGCTCACAAAAGTGCTCAGGGCAGCCTTTAGCCCCCCAGCCCTTCAGCACAAACACTTGGGGGAGCTGCTTGAAAGAGTCCAGCACAGAGCCACAAAGATGATTAAGGGAGTGGAACATCTCCCTGATGAGGAAAGGCTGAGGGAGCTGGGTCTCTTGAGCTTGGAGAAGAGGAGACTGAGGGGCGACCTCATCAATGTTTACAAATATGTAAAGGGCGAGTGTCAGGATGATGGAGCCAAGATTTTTTCCAGTGATGACAGGGGGGTTGGACTAGATGATCTTTCGAGGTCCCTTCCAACTCTAAGATTCTGTGATTCTGAGCTGAGAAGATCCCACATGCAAACTTTGGAAAAGATGTGTGACCCCTTCACTACTCTTAGAAGCTGATTGGTTAAGATGAGCACCATTTCAGAATCTGGGTCAGAGCTGTCAGGAGCTGAGGAAGAATAAATTCCAGCTTGAATCACTGTAGTGGGGCAGCCGTAATATAAATCAGAACCAGTCAGGTATATTTTGACATGTTATAAATTCATAGCTTAATACAAGATTCTAAATTGCACATCTCCATCATTCATCTACTGAGCAGTAATGTCCCTGCACATTTACCTGCACATCCACTGAAGCCAACCATTTGGCTCAAATACAAATTTTACCCTTAATTTTAATTCTTATTTTAATATACAACT
>NW_009953786.1:3721400-3725104 GCF_000747805.2 Chaetura pelagica | reverse complement strand
CTATACTATATGATGGTAGTATATCAAACAGTTTGGAAATGAAAACATCTGTTCTTCATCTGTTTTACTGAAACAAAGTCAAATCAGAGTTAACACCTATGGATTTTATTAAATTTATTCCTTTCATGTGAATGTTGAAATCACATCTCTAGGATGTCTCATTATATATAATATATGTATAAAATACAATGAGACACGGGGACTATTATTTTGCATTTATACAAGAACAGTGTGAAAAAGCTCCTGGCATAGCTGTACTGTTCCTTAACACTCTGCAAGGCACCATTGTCTTTAATGATGTATTCATGTTCACAGTACCTCTAGATTAAAGGAAATCACTGTCTGGATAGACATAACAGTGGTTTTGCCACAGAAGTATAAAAAACTAAGAACCAGAATGAAAAATACTGTTATCAGTACATTTGGAGCTCATTATATCTGCATTTATTAAGCATTCTACTTTCGATGAAACACTAACAAAGACTGACAAGCTTCCCCCCTCCCTGATGATACAGATAGTAAAATTATGAAGGTCAGAAATAAGACCCATTCAACTCAGAACAGTAAGACAAAAAATATTAATAAAGACTTATCTATGCATCTTCAAAAACAAACACCTCCCCGTAAAACCCCACAGCCAAGAGCTCCTTTTCCTCGGAAGCAGATGTTGGAGAGATAACGCGAGTGTGGGAAATAATTGCATAGGTTGATGAAAGCTTTATATAAACATAAAAGGTCCTTTGGGCTCCATTAAGAAGAATCTCAGATGTTGTGGAAAGTTAGCAAATAAAAAAGACAAAGCCCTAACTCCTTTCAAGTCAATTGGACTGGACTCACAGCGTAAAAAGCTACGATACACTGTACTCCAGGGACACAAAAGGTTTGGGCCATACATTTCAAAGCACTGAAGAAGAGAAGGAAAAAAATTCTTCCCGAAAGCTGAAAGAATCTATTCTTTAAAAAACACTAAGAGACACAGAGTAACTTTAAATTTCTCCAAGGGAGACAAATAAACCCCAAACAACAAAACATTTACAATACTTTCACTTTTTGGGGGAATTCTTACTCAGCAGCTGACCTGTTCTCAAGCCTGTAGGCAATTTCACCTTCCCTATGTATTTATTACTGCAATTACTGTAAAGTAAAAGACAGAGGAGGGTTTTGTCTTGAAATGGGAAAAAGTCACCACAGAGACTGCATGTAACAATCTGCAGTATCTTAAGAACTGAGGTGGCTTTAAAGAAATACTTGATATTAAATAATAATAATATTTTAAAATAGAAGGAGAAAAAACACCAATCACATGCAACACCCAGTCATTTCAATTTAGATGTGCTATACAAGTTTTTTTGAGATTCACTCAGTCAAAACAAGCACCATATACTTTCAATAAAGGACAATCATACACCTCCTTGTTCAGGCTTGTGCAGGCTAATAATACTAAGTGAGTAGCAGCTGTCAAGAGAATTCTTCTTTTTCCAGACCTCTCAAACTAATCAGTTGATTGCTTTGGGGAGTTGTCAAATACATGATTTATGTTCCTTAGTTTGGAAAATAATTATTTAAACAATAGAAGTGGCAACATTATCAGATACTTCGCTGTTACAAAATAACAGGTAATAATAGTTAATAAAACTTGCTCGCAGCCATCCCATTCAAGCGAAACATTTCTATTAATCTCCTCATTGCAATTTCATGAAAAATCTGACATGCTCATGTCACATGAACCATGTGACACATGACCGTCATCATAGGCAAACAATACTGCTTTTCTGTATGTCTTTTAGGTCTTTGAGACCTTAACTCTACTACTTCTTCAATGGAAAACATTTTCCTTCTCCTATCTTCCAGTGTCCATCTCCCAAGGGTGCATACTAACAATAAAGAATAAATAGTAACAATTTTTTAAAAATGCAAATTAAATCTTGTTAATGCAGTATTTTAAGTATTTATCAAAGACTAATCTGGTTAAACCAAATGAGTAAGGCAATGCAAAAGACATAAGTACCTTGATTTAGCAAAAAAAAAAAATTACCTTCTTACATTTAAGTGGCTGGCTGTCATCATTGGATAATTAGTCAATAGCTTCGCCATTATTAGATTATTAGCATCTTGCAGCTCCTCTCTTTCAAAACTATCTAAAGATGTTTGAATAAAAATTCTTGTTTTAAACATCTGAACTGCCCTAAAATTACTCACACATACAGAAAAAAACTTTTCCTGGAAGTGTTTGGTTGAAAATATCTCTCTTCCCCTGCCCCTTATCCTACCCCCTTTTCTTCAAAGGATTCAAGTCCCACTTTAGTCAACACAAGCTTTGGCATTGACCTTGGTGGAGCCAGGATTTCACCCCTAAAGGGTCAGGAAAGGAAACTAAAGAAGCATTAACTTCATAATTCTTAGTCTGAAAAACAGCTAAGAAAATAGACTAGTAGAATCTCAGCTTGCAATGTCCCAAGATAATATATCAAGCAAAGAGAGAGATAATTACTACACTTATATTATCTTACATTACTAATCAAAAGATGGACCACTGTAGGAAAATAAGTGCAAATTTAAATTAAATGGGGAAAAAAATAAGAACGTTAAATTTGAGTTAGTTATTCTCCTTTAACCATTAAAAACCAGACACAATTAGTTGTTTATTTCATTCTGGCTTTGGCCTCTCCGTTTCTTTTAACTTATTCTTACAATTGCAAATCCTACATAGGACAGAAATAACTCATAGTGATCTTTTTGCCAGATTAATGAATCTTATTTTCTTGGTTTTTCACAACTCGTTCAATTCTCTGGTCCCAATCTATACTACACTTTTGTGGTTTTCCTCCCTGCACATTTGAAGATGAAAGTACTTGGAAAGGTAACATTCTTTTTTTCTTTTCTGTGAAAAATCCCTTGGATTCTATGGGAAATTAACTTTGCTAGCTACAAATTCAGTTATTTCTCTGCCTAGGGAAAATCCCAAAGCAAATTCTCCAATTGTTGCTAAAAAGAATTAAAAATAAGCATAATGAACAGTCTAATTGGTATTTCACTTGCAGAATTAGTAATGTGCTTCAGACCAAATTCTGCCAAACCTTGACTAAAAAGAACACTTCTCCTTCAAAGTAGCAGAGAAAGCTGTTGGAAGGGTGTACCCTTTGGTAGTGCTTAAAAAAATCTGGTATGTTTTCACACTCTGCTGTATGTGATGGCAATTAAAAGGGCCAATGAGTGCTTGGCATTCAGTGACTGATCCTTTGCAGGCACAAATCATTATTAACTATTTGCAACATTTTCAGGAGACTCATCAAAGGTGAAGAGAGATGACTGTTTATAAAAGGATTTCTCTCTGTAATACAAATCTAGAGAACACACAAATCCACTAAAGAAAAGTGGTAGTGGGTACGATGGGCATTTTAGAAGGGAATGCATCAGTCTCCACTTTCCATGACAGTGGACACATTGTCAGAGATATGCAATCATATCTGCCACATCATTCTCTCAAGAGCAAATAATCCTTTTTTCTAAGAACATAAAACCAGCTCCTCCTAGTAGTCCAGTCAAGCACAAGTCATACAGTTTATCACAAGTAAAAATTTCCTCTGCCACCACTAGCACATGACTTCCTCTTCCAGCAGACTCCACCACAGACCTGTAGATTTCCACAGGTCTCTTTCCAATAGCAATGATCTTGGTACCTCATCAGCATAAGTATACACTCT
>NW_009953786.1:3696790-3721200 GCF_000747805.2 Chaetura pelagica | reverse complement strand
CTTTCAGTCTTACTACGTGAGCTTCTACAGCTGAGGAACATAAGGTTTCTCTTTTTGTTTATTTTTTAAGGGTGTGATATACCCCTTTTAAATTCAAAACTAAAACTTCAAATGAACTAAGGTAGTACTGATGCACAGTGTGTGTTAATATCTTTGTTATGTCTTTTCAACATGAAGAATGCAATCAACAGAGCTTCAAGAGTTCCTCAGTAGGTGCCTATCTCAGGCAACTCAGCTCTCTTGCTATACTCTGCTGACTGTTGATGAGGTCTCCACTATGACAGGAGCTTGGATATTAGCTCACATTTAGACAGCTACATGCAGAAACTGATTTGCGTTTTAACGCGGAGCTGAATCCTACACACTGTTTCTCTCCTGAGATAGCTGAGAGTCACTTCAGGTGTGGCCTGCAGTAACTGAATCCCTCTCTTGCATCCTCACACAGACCACGTCCTCAACACATCCCCCCCATACTTTTCCAGGCAGTGGCTGGCACCCAGCTGAGGGTTTATTAAACCCAGGCTCTTGTTGGGCAGGTGTCATGTCCAAGTCTCAGCGGCTCTAGGAGTAACATTTGCAGTAGGGCCGCACAAGGGTAAGGCAATTGCACACAGGCAATCTGCTTGCAAGCCAGATGTACCTCCCTCCTGCAGACACTTGAGCAATCTCTGAGGCACTGAGCAGTATTTTAGTAGGCCCTCAAAATGATCTAGTGCTCAGTAGACATGTTACCACCTTCTTCACAGTGATCTCAACACCTGACCACTGTGAAAAGCCACTTCTTTCTGTAACACTTGAGCTAGGTCCTCCCAGAGTCACCCATCATCACTGTACCCAAGCACAAGATATTTCAGGAGACCTTTTGAGATGACAATCCCTTTGGGCACTTGTACTGCCTTTTGGCATAGCAGCACTACTTCAGTGAGAGACAGGTCAGCACAATCTGGAAACAAGGACTTGGACTATTGATAAATAGTGTCATGATGCCAGGGGAAAAAAAGATGACTGTGCTAAATCTTAGAAGACCTAAGCACCAATGTGTAACATCTTAAGGGACTGATCATTTTGTATACCCCAAGCTTTCCAATGAGCAAGGGCCTGCTGCCATGGCAGTGATGTAGCCTGTGTGGAGCAATGGATGTGAAATCACCTGGTTCATATTTCAGTGCTTTAGGCAATATAAAGTCATCTAGCTTGCTCCATCACACCACTCATCATACTCTGAAAAACGGTCCTTGTTGAGCTTTCTTTGGTTTCAGATGTTTCACTGCAACAATATGACCTTTTAAGACATTTTTTAAAAATGTTTTCATATATGAACCATATTTTTTAATTTCTGCTTTCAGTTCCCTAACAAAGAGTGGTTATTCTGTAATATAGTAAGAGCTATTTTACTAGTATAGAAACCACTGACTTACTGTAAGTTTTGCAGCATTCAAAATGCAATGTACTTATCTTTTTTTTTTTTTTTTTTCAGTCTATTATAATTTATTGCTGTAATTACATCAGTATTATCTCACAGTTTGGAAAAAAAAGGGTTAATAGATCAACAACAAACTGGTGCCTAAAAGCAACTTAAGCCTGACTGGCAGTTTAGTTCTTTTCTTATTTATTCTCTCTCTACCTTCTCTCTTCTGACTCGAGTTTCCCTAAACACACGTACACAAAAACTGCCATTACTTGCTGAAGATCAAATTTTTGGCTCTATACCTTGACTCCAGCAAGAGGCATGGTCTTTCTTTTTCTTTTATGTCTGTTCGGAGATTCTATCCACCTGCCTTTTCTTCATGCAGCAATATAAGTTTTGGGAAGTAAAAAAAAATAAAAAGAACAACAGAAAAAAAATAATTTCAAACCTCAAAGAAAGCCACACACAAACAAAACCCCAAGAAAACCTGGATCTCAAAATCCAAAATCTTCAATTCCTAAGCACAAAGAAGGCATGCTTATTGTCTGGGCATGTTATTCTGTTTAACATTTTGAAATCCTGATCTGGGATCATTATTTGCTATGACTGACTCATCTCCAAACTGGCAATTTCATGTAGGACCCTACATTTCTTCTTGTGTCACTTGTTCAGGATGGACAGAGAATTGAGGAGACCTCTTCACACCACTCAAGTTACACATCACATCCACCCAAAAGTGGATGACTTTGCTCACCTTGTGTGACTGGATGAGGGAAGTGGAATTTATGTTTTATACTAAAACTTAATGCTCTTCATATATTCATCAGTCCAGTATCTTTTAATGTATTTCACACACAAAGATCCGAAGTAAACCAGAATTTGCAGAGGGTAGAGTCTCCTAAAGCAGATTTACTGACAGAGACTACTTCCAGTCAGTTGTTAATATATTTCAGAGTTTATTTTCCTCCAATCATTTACTTCTGCTTTTTTATTCCTTCTTTTCTTACTCCTTCTCCCTGTGCCTCAAAGTCCCAGTCTTCTCAGTACAGAAAATGCTAAGCCAACTGTTTAATTGCATGCTAAGGGAGGAGAAGTGTCTAGAGAAGGTTGATGCAAATAAGGGATGCTGATAAAGTGGAAGAAAGAGATGGGACCTTCTGAATATAATTCTAAAGAACTACATGTATTATCTGTAAAATTAATTTGTTATTATTATTATTTTTACAGATTCACACACCATGATCAAGAAAACTGAATTTAACTTGATTACTACTGGTCAGATTTTGTTCACTTCAGGTGGCCTCTTATCATTAGGGCATACACATATAAGCATGTTCATATTTTTCACACTTGAATTTTCAAAAAATGTCTTTGTTCAATCTCTAAACTTGCTATATTCTGATGGCACAGCAGGGACTGCCTGTTACGTTTTGTTGAGCAATCAGAAAGGTTTCCAATTATCCTTCAGTCTCACACTGTAGAATATAAAGTCCCTTTATGCTCCTTGATTTTTCCACCACCTACATCTTGGCGAGCATTCCACATTTTCTTGAAAGCTATTTCCTTTCTTAAGCAGTCAACCTAAATTTAGTAAAAGCTGGGATGCTGATGACCTCTAATCTTATTTATCCACAGTTAGGTAATTCCACAATCACTCTCAGGGCTCTTTCACCAAGTTATTTGTCTTTGTGTCACTGTATTATACACTCAGAATGAACTGTTGTCTGCTTGACTACCCAGACCTCGTTTAGAAGAACAGACCTATCAGACCTTTTAACATCAACATTATTCAATCCTGAGTCAGACAAGTTGCCTATTAGGAAGAGGCCTTGCAACATTTTAACCTCATAACCTGTGAGCATAGTTCGATTTTGAGATGGTTCAACCTTTTTTCCTACTCAGCTCCCTCCTTCCTCAGCACATAAAACCAGATCCCAGAATGACATGGCAGTGTTCAACAAAAACCCAGTCACATAACAGGTACAGTGAATGTGGGGGAAAAAACAAAATGAAATAAAACAAAAAATCATAACCAGGAGCAAGTCTGTTCTTTTAGAATGGGTATGTCTTTCTTATTTTATTCCTTTCCTCAGTTTAAGCAAGGGGAAATGTCACCATAATCCCTTCTTTCCTGGATGTTTGGGATTATGGAAATAAGTTTTTTTCAGAGGACATAATCTTTAATTCTTTCCTTATGAGTTCGTCTGACAGCCTTTCTTATGGTTTTGTGTTGGTAATAAAGCCTGCCATCCCCTTAGGGCAGTTGGAAGCAGAGACACTTCTTTCAAGGCCTCAACCCTAACCCAACCTGAATGAAGCAACCTCAGCAGCTTTATCTCAGCCTGCACAAAGCATGTCACATAACTCCTGCCAGCATTGCATATCTGTCCCCGTAGCAGCTATACCACAGCACTTCTAAACTCTCTTCCTCAGACCTGAGGCTCCTCTTTGACATCTCCTCTGGGGCAGGATCAACAGGGTGGCAGCTGAAAAAGCCACAGATTAAGAACTAGCAGAGAATAAGGGAAAGAACACATAAAACACACAGACACGTGTGGAGCACCTACCAACCGGACAGGGTGGGCAGAGCTGCTGCAAACTCAGCCCTCCCTGCAAGGAAAGGACACCATGGAAAGCTGAAGGAGGAAGAAGACAGAGAAATATAAAGAGGCCTTTCTTTCCTAAAACAGGCTGTCGTCCTAGAGGGCTCAATCTTTCAGTATGTGCAGGTTTAAAAACATTTGACTTCAAAGCAGTTTTGTCCAAAAAGACTTCAGGACTTGACTCTACAGCCTGAGAAAAGAGATATTGTCTAGGGAAAAACTTGTAAACTGTGTGCACTTTAAGACACAAATATGATGGAGATGTGTATACCATCCTAACATTATTGATAACAGCTGCCAAATATGTGTCTTGTAGGATGGGTATATTCTACACCAGTGATTTTCAATGGTTCGATAATACACAGCAGTCAAAATGCACCAATTACTTGACCGCTAATTTCCAGCAAGTATTTCTACTGCGCCTGACGATTATACTTCTGATAAGTTCTTTAGAGCAAGATATAGATATTTTAACTTCACAGCATCTCCAGAGTTTATCACACCAGTATCATCATATGGGGCATATCAAACAGCATGGCAGACAATATTCATGCAATTTATATAAATGGAGGTTACAAGCAATTGATCCTGATGCCTAGAAAGACTGAAAAATATATGTAGGAGTCTCATTCCATGGGGAACAGAGACATGAGCTCCAATTTAGATTTTATGGCTGAAAATACAGTAACGGAAAACTAGTTGCATTTATTGTATTGATGTTTTAATAGAGTTGCTATGTTTTCTCTCTAGCTGAGAACTATTTTTGCCTCCACCTAGATACACACCATCATCCCCTTTTGGGAAGGACTCCAGGATCTGAATGAATTAAAATGTAAGTTTTACTTACCCTACAGGGCCTATAAGCAGTAAAATAAATTACATTAATCCTTCATTTCCAAAGCCAACTGAAGCCAGTGGAGTCCTTGATTTCATGTCAAAAGCATCTACTCTTCCTTCTCCTGAGGTTTCCCAGCCCAACAGAAGGTTACATATTATCCTCAGTAGGGCCTTCAGGGATCCTGGTCTTCACCAGAGGCTCACAACTCTACCACGTAGCAAGTGAACAAGGGAAAGCTTGTGCCCAGTATAATGACATGTGACAAAAGAAATCTGGCTTCAGAAAAAAGGAAATTATTTCAACAGCAGAAGGTGACTGATGAAAGTAGAACACCAGAAAGAGCAACCAAGGTGGGAAAACCCCCAAACACTGAGCCTTTCTTCTGAACCAGTCATGTTTACAAGTAACAAGTACGTGCCCATGCTAACCACCTGAAGACAGAGTGTCAAATATTTAAAGCTAAATTAACCTTCACTCAGCTGGAGCAGAAGCACGAGGAGCTCAAGAGCAGTTGCTTCTGCCCAATGCCTTATTACAATAGCCACAATGCTAAAGCTTCTATGCTAAGGCCCCAGCAGGCAAAGCACTGCACATGGAGCAGAGCAGGGGAACCACAAGCCCCTCAAATGCACGTGTCAAACACCACTTGGCTGCCCCTGTCTCCCAGCTGCTGTTTGAAGGGCTTCCCGGGAGACCCAAAGAGCCCTTAGACTAGATGGGGAAAAAAACCAAAAATAAAATACTCTGCTCAACAGCTGAGCACAACAACTTACTGAAGGAGAAAGGGAAATCATTCCTTGTAAATGAAGTGCCTCTAAGAGGAGGATTAAGGAGAAATAACACTTGGGTGTACTTTTACTCAGTTCCTGAAGCTGGGCTCCATTTGAAAGCTGTGACTATTGCCCCCCCACTTTAAGCCTCCAAAGCTTTGAGTCTCTTTCTGGAGTAAAGCTCACTGTAAGTTGTAAAAGCACACCGGACATTCTGACACTGTCTCACGCACTTGTCTGAACTTCACTCCCAACAGCAGCCAACACCCAAAGCCCTCATGCAATCCTTCCTCTGCTGAGTGCTGAGGCACTTCAGTATCCTTGTTATATGAGAGATGTTGATATAATGCCCCCACAAGGCATTACTGAGTAGCAAGGAAAAGCACAGGGCAATTAAGGACATGGAGGTTACTTGAGGTCGAACTCCCTTTCTGGAGACCACACTGGGGTCACCTGAGGTCAATCACTTAGTCTGTGGTGTTACTTGAGGTTAAACTCACTGTTAAAGGCACAGGCAAAGGGCTCTGGAGTGGAGGATCATGCCGGGGGACCCTTTGTAAAGCGACAAACCTGCGACTAAACCCCAAAGGTAGAAGCTGAGGGAGTGAGAGGGTCCCTCAGCCCCCCACCTTCCGGAGCGGGAAGAGGCAACTCCTGAGAGAGGCACCTCTGACTCACTGTGGGCAGAGACAAGGATAAAGCAGCGTTTCAAAACCCAACGTACCCGCCATTTCAAGCAAAGCCACGAGAGGAAGGGTTTTGGAACTGAGGATCACTCCAACAGATCCTCTGTGCAGCAGCAAAACCACAAGGAAAGAGAGGGTGGCCCTGCCCCACATTCCCCGCAGAGTGAGTTCCTGGCAAGCAGTGGCCTGGACTCAGCATGGATGGGGACAAGAGCGACAGGGGCCAAACCCCCCGATGTACCAGAGCCTCCCAGAGGGAGCGCGAGCGATCCAGGTGTGGTGCGCCTCCCTGGCTCAAGGGAAGAGCTCAGCTAGTGCTCATTGCCTACCAGAAGAGGGCTTAGCCATGCCTTCCACTCGGCCAAAAAACATGGCCAGAAGGAATGTGATGACACAGATGGAGGTCCCACTCAAAGGTGCAGCTGTCCAGGTCTCTGGTTGCAGAGAGTGCCTGAGCCTGTCGCACCTGTTGGAGGGCAGCAGAGACAACACCTGCGTGCACTGCAGGGTGAATGGTCTCCTCAGCCTGGTGGCTGAGCTGTAAGAGGAAGTGCCAAGACTAAGGAGTATCTGGGAATCCGAAAAGGGGATAGATTAGTGGAGCTACACCCTACACAAGAAGTAGAGGATCCCCTGCCCTCTTGTCACCAGGTAAGAGGGGACCTGAGAGATGAGAGTGAATGGAAACAGATCCCTGCTCAAGACAGCAGGTTAATACCTTCCTGGCTTCCCCCACCTTCCCAGGTGCCCTTACAGAACAGCTATAGAGCTCTGGAACTGGAGAACAAGACAATCAAGGATATTGATAAAAGTTCATCCAGGGATCTGCCGACGTAGTCAGCCCCAATCATTAGAATAGCTTCTATTAAGAATAAAAAGAGAGTAACTGTCATGGGAGATTCCCTCCTGAGGGGAACAGAGAGCCTGATGTGATGGCCAGACCCATCCTGCAGGGAGGTCTGCTGCCTCCCTGGGGTCCGGGTTAGAGAGGTTGCCAGGAAACTCTCTGCTTTGGTGCAGCCCCCTGATTTCTACCCACTACTGGTCATGCAGATGGGCACTGATGAAGTTGCTGAGAGAAGCCCTAGGGCTGTTAAAAGGTATTTCAGGGCGCTGGGCTGAATGGCTGCAGGATCTGGAGCACAGGTGTTGTTTTCCTCAATTCCTTCAGTGGCAGGGAGCACTGAAAGCACAGTTGATTACTGTGATTAACACATGGATTAGAGGCTGGTGTCATTTTCTTTGATCGTAGGGATGTTTACATGGCACCAGGACTGCTGAGTAAAGGTGTTATAGAGCTGTCACCAGGAGCTGGTGGGGCTTATTGAGAGGGCTTGAAACTGGGTTTGAAGGGGGAAGAGGATAAAACCAGGCCTACTAGAGATGAGCCTAGGGGTAACACACTAAAGTTGAGGGTAGAATTGGTAGCCCAACTCAAGTGCATCTACACCAATGCATGCAGAGTGGGCAACAAATAGGAGGAGCTAGAAGACATTGTGCAGCAGGATAATTATGACTTAGTAGCCATCACAGAAACATGGTGGGATGGATGTCATGACTGGAATGCTGCCATCTATGCCTATAAGCTCTTTGGAAGAGATGGGCAAGGAAGGAGAAGCTGTAGGATGGCTCTTTAGGATGGTTCTATAGGCTAGGGAGTGATTTGATTGTATAAAGCTCAATGATAGTGATTGTAAGGTTGAGTGTTTATGGGTAAGGGTGCAGGAAAAGGCAAATAAGGTGACTATCCTGTTGGGAGTTTGTTACAAACACCCAACCAGGATGAGGAAGAAAAGGACAAAGCATTTTATAAGCAGCTGTCAGAAGTCCCAAAATCAACAGCCTTTGTTCTGGTGCGAGAATTCAACCTACCAAACTTCTGCTGGAAATACAGTGCAGCAGAGAAGAAACAGTCTGTGAGGTTCCTAGGGTGTGTGGAAGATAACTTCCTGACACAGCTGGTAAGTGAGCCTACCAGGGGAGGTGCCAAAACAGAGAAGGACAGGTGGGAGATGTAGTGGTTGGAGGTTGTCTTGGGCTTAGTGACCACGAAATGATGAAGTTCTCCATTCTTAGTGAAGTAAGTGGGGGATCAGCAAAACATTCACCATGGACTTCCAGAGGGCAGACTTCTGCCTATTTAGGACACTGGTTGGAAGAATTCCTTGGGAGGCAATCCTGAAGAACAAAGGAGTCCAGGGAGGCTGAACACTCTTCAAAAAGGAAAACTTCAAAGTGCAAGATCAGGCTGTCCCAGTGTGTCGTAAGATGAAACAGCAGGAAAGGCGACTGGCCTGTCTGAAGAGGGAGATCAGGAAAAAAAATGAGAACCCAGAGAGTTTTTGTGAGTGGAGTTAAATCCAGCTGGCAGCCAGTCACCAGCAGTGTCCCTCAGGGCTCAGTTTTGGAGCTGGTCTTGTTCAATATCTTTTTCAATGACCTAATGAGGGGATTGAGTGCTTCCTTAGTAAGTTTGCAGATGACACCAAATTGGGTGGGAGTGTTGATCTGCTTGAGAGTAGGAAGGCTCTGCAGAGGGACTTGGACAGGTGGGACTGATGAGCTGAGGACAACTGTTTGAGGTTCAAGAAGGCTAAGGGCTGGGTCCTGCACTATGGTCACAATAACCCTCAGCAACACTACAGGCTTGGGAAAGAATGTCTGGAGAGCAGTCTGGAGGAAAAGGACCTGGGGATGCTGGTAGATAGCTGGCTAAACATGAGCCAGCTGTGTGGCCAAGAAGGTCGACAGCATCCTGGCCTGTATCAGAAATAGTATGACCACCAGGAGTAGGGAAGTGATGGTGACCCTGTACTTGGCATTGGTGAGGCTGCAAGTATCTCAAGTACTGTGTTCAGTTCTGGGCCCCTCACTGCAAGAAAGACATTGAGTTGCTGGAGCAAGTCCAGGGAAGAGCCACCAAGCTGGTGAAGGGTTCAGAGAACAAGTCCTGTGAGGAGAGGCTGAGGGAACTGGGATTGTTTAATTTGGAAAAGAAGAGACTGAGGGGAGACCTCATTGTTCTCTACCACTACCTGAAAGGAGGCTGTGGCAAGGTGGGTGTTAGCCTCTTCTCCCAGGTAAATAACAATAGGACTAGAGGTTATGGTCTGAAGTTGCACCAGGGGACTTTTAGACTATATATATTAAGAAGAAAATCTTCATCAAAATAGTAGTTGGGCACTAGAACAACCTGCCCAGGGAGGCGGTGGAGTCACCATCCCTGGAGGTATTAAAAAAACATGTCGATGTGGCACTTCAGGACATGCTCTAGTGGACATGGTGGGTGTGTTGTGTGGGTTTTGTTTTGTTTTTTCTCCTCCTGGCTGGACAGTTGGACTCGGATCTTAGAGGTCTTTTACAGCCCTGAGTATTCTGTGACAAAATCCAGAGGCGGGTGATGGAAGGAAGTTTCACCACTTAAGAACAAAAACCACCAATCTTGCTTTGGAAGTAATGTTGATTGTGCCTACCAAAGGAGATGGTACCACAGGCTCCAGACCTCTAGTGCCCAGGAGAAAGGAGCAGGGCTGAAGGCTGACCCCACTCCATCCCAGGTCCTAGAATCCAGGTGCAGACATTTCCTTGCTTGTCAGGGAGCAGGAGGAGGCAGACAATTAAGTCCTTTTGGAAAGGCCCTGCTATTCCCATGCATCAGATTGGGAGCACTGGTTCTTAATGCTCTCTTCTGGATTCCACTTCTGCCAAAAGCTAAACTTTGAAAAAGTACTGAAGCACCTGACGTTCAGACACTTAGGTAGTTTTTTGGATCTGCCTTTACAAGGTTTGCCAAAAATCGCATAGGAAGGCTGCAACAATCCAAGGTGTCCAACCTCTCATCTTCTGTAGTCTATATTGAAGTCTAAATCACTGTGGCATTCTTCCTCCCCAACAGGTTCTTTTGAAGAGTTACAGTCACCGAAAGAAAGGAGAGTTATACCCCGTTATTAAATACATAACCAATGACATAGCTCGAATTTAATGCACAGCAGCCACTTACATCAGCCTGCCAGCAGGCTTGTGACAAAGAATTATTCACAAAATAGCAACTGGGCCAAACTGGCAAATGCCTTTGAAAACAAAAGCTGTAATTACATATAGCTTGGTTTGGGATAATTAGCTAAATACCAGTCTCTTCTTGGAGAGAGGTACTTTCCAGTAAACAGTGTATTTGACCCAAACAACAACCGTGAAACACAGTAGAGCACAAAAAGATTGTGGCCTCTCCCCTCTTTTCCTGTGTCTAGCTTTCAGCTTCACCCCTCACCCTGCACCCCCCAGCAGGACAGCAGCACCTCTGTCTGGCTCTCTGGCTCCATACACACATTGCCATCCTGTGGCCAGATTCTGCCAGCACAAGGAACAGTCAGAGGAAGCAACAAGAACTCCTGTGCTGCTGTTTCCATAGAGGTAAGGTATCACATGGCACAAGCAAATTAGGGCTTTACAGTAGACTTAGGCTTGAGCTAAAAAATTCAAATCCAACCCTATTTCTGAACCTTTGCAGTTCAAGGTGCAGCTGGATTTATGATTCAGTGCTGTTGAAAAACATGAAAAAATACTGAGATGCAGATAAGAAGAAAAAGAGCTTGAGGAAGAGGGGAAGTGGAACATCAGGCTTTGAAAGCTTCAGCAAAAACAGAAGTGTCCACCATTGACTTGAGCCCTACGATGAGCACCAGGGAAGCAAATATCAACTGGGGAAGTGTAAACACAAAGGAAATGTCTTGACATGACAGATGACCCAAAAGGCCTCTGGAAACTTGACCCCCTACCAGGAAGCAGTCAGAAGGATGGCATGACTTGAATAGGTTGAGTGTTAGGAGAAAGAAAGCAGAAGCTGGGTAGTAGTCTGAGGGTTGCTGGTCCATTTCAGAAAGTTGCCTTGAGTGTTGTACCCAGTCCCCTGTGGCCAGGGCAAGGGGTATGTGCAGTTCTAGTAAGGCAGTGTTTTGGTTGACTAATTCTTTTAGCCTCCACGGAGGAGGCAATATTCCCCTTGCAACTGCTTAGGAAGGCAAAAGGAAAATGTTGATTAGCACTTAGCAGAGGAAGTGGCTTATTTGGCCTGATTATAATCATGGGAACCTTTTCCCCCCTGCTCCAATGACCACATTGTTGGGATTCACTGGAAAGCCAAGGAACTGGTAAAGAAACTGCTGAATCAAGCTCAGTCTCATACTGCTTGTATAATTTTCCCTGAACAGACATACAAGGAACCTTAACTTTCTTCATACATTGGCCCTTTGGTGGATTTATCCCAAAAAACCCATTTCACAGCTCCTTATTTGGTCAAAATTTACCTTTCTTTCCCCTGGGTTGATGCTTGGACAGTGATGAGGTTACAAGCAGGGTGCCTGAGAGCAAAGTCTGTGCCTGGGACGTACTGTTGCTATCAGCCTATCATTGTTAAATGTGCTGAGCTTGTGGATTATGTCTTGAGAGCTGTTTCTAGGCAAGGGTTTTCACATGTGTGAGTTTAAAACAAAAAATTTGCAGTGACATAGACATTCATTTCAGTTCAGGATCATGCAGGCCAGAAGCAATAATGAAACAATCATTTAATAATTGACATATTTTATGGTTGTATTATTAAATGCTGGAAAACCAAATGGAGTTTTTCCTTTCTTCTATTAAATTAGCAGCTTAAGTCAAGTATTTATGAATTAATAGGCATTAATCTCAGCACAGGCTGGAAATCCTTCAGCATGGACAGCTAGAGTTTTTCTGGGGTCTGCTTACATGTCAATGTAGAGCAGCCCAAAGACTGTTTTGGGCCATACTTTACATGTCATTTTGTTGGTGTGTTTTAGCTATGCCACATCCCTGCCTCACCATGTTGCATGTGCCTTAAGCTAGCACAGGGTCTCTGAGACCCCTACAGTCTCTGTGGGAAACGAAGGACATCTGGTGTGAGCATTTCCACACTTTCTGCTGCAGATCTTGTTGGTTTTCAGGTTATTAGTGCATCTGAAAATCAGACCCACTGGATCTGAACACCAAAAACAAAATCCAGGAGAAAGGCTGGATTTCACCTTCACAACAGAGCATCATGGCTATCTTGCAGGACTGCAGAATATATTTCTTTTTTCTCCTGTTGCCCTCAAAGGCAAAACAAGAAGAAAAAAGGTAGCAATTTGGCAGCTTTCCATGAACAGAACAGGATTAAAAAATAAATAAAATAATAATTAAAAAAATATTGTGGTATAATTTTCAAGCCCTGTTTCTGCACAATGGAGACTAGTGACTACTTGCCCATGAGGGAAAATTGTTTTGTTTGGAAGATGCAAATAGAAGAGAATAATTAAAAGGTAACAGAAGACTAGTCCACGTAGTGCTGAAAAAGATACCCTGGGCTTAGGAGCACCAAATAAAATTACCCTGAAAAATACCCACTTAATCCTCCCATCTTCTCTTTCTCTTTAGATAAGAGGCGGGAAGAATATTGCAGGGATTTAAGGCATAATTTGTTTACATGGTCATATTTTAATAATCTGCAAGAAGCTAAGGTTACACAACCCCAGCATTCAAACTATCCCCTACCTTGCTGTTTATAAAAAGTGGGGCCTGAAATTCATAACGTTCCTGGGCTGCTCCAAGGGGACAGGAGGAGAGGGATGGGGAAGGAGGAGGAGGAGGTAAGAGAGGAGAGAAAGGTCAGCTCCCTTTTTAAGCATTTCTGAGCTTGCTGGAAGCTTTCAGTGTGTGGGTGGTAGGTGTATCGGCTGACATAGGGAAGTGTAAGCGTGAATCTGGCCACCCAAGACCTCAGGGTCACTGCTGACACTCCAGATCTCCAAGCTGGGGAAGGCACCTGCTCCCTTGCCAAAACAAACCATCTCCTGCTATGGGCATACTTGAAAAGACCTGCTTTTGTCAGCCCAGGGGAAGAGGGAAAGGGAGGGGGGGAAGGGGTAGGAATTAGAGGGATGTGGGGGCTTTTGGTTTTACTTAAACAGTCTCAAATAACCAGTTTACAATGCAGCGATGTTCTTCAGAATTTATTAAAGGGGGAAAAAAAGAAAAAAAGAAAAAAAAAAAAAAAAAAAAGGAGCTGAGGAGACCTGACTCCAGATCTGGTGAGCATTAATATGCATCGTGCTAGAATTTCATGAGGCAAGCGAGTTTTGTAGCCCTTGCTCTGGTGGTCCTCTGCTGACAGGATCTCAAGCCGCTATTTGTTATCTTTAGGCCTGATAAGTACATCTGGTTTTGATTCAGGTGGCCGCGAGCTTGTCTCAGAGTTGAAAAGGGTGCTTTGCTCAAATTGAATTTTCTCACAAATTTCAAACTGGGATGAGAACCAGAAGAAGCTGGGCCCTGTCACACAAAACTCCCGTTTTGCTTGCTCGGCCTTTGGGCTCGTAAAAACCTGGCACAAATCAGTTTCACCTGTTTGGCTAAGTGAGTACATGCTAAAAGTAATAAAGCTATTAGTGCAATCAGATATTTCTCCGCATGTGTTCTGATGTAAAAAGAAGGAAAAAAAAAAAAAAAAAAAGAAGAAGAAAAAGAAAAAGAAAGAAAAAAAAAAGAAGAAGAGGGAAAGAAAGTGGGGAGGTGAACTCTTCTCAACCCTGCCTGTCACATATCTTTCTGTGTCTCTGTAAATTAGTTGCAGAGAGGCTGCTGCTGGTTCTCCATGCCTTTCTTCTTGGGTATCATAGACTAGCAAGGAGACCTGGCTGCAAAGAGCAGTTCAACTTCCACTGCCCTCCTTAGAAATGCAATTTAAGTTGCTGTCTGAGGTGAAGAGTGAAAGGGACTTTTTCTTTCATTCACCATCTCATACTTTCTGTCTCTCTTTGTACCAGCACAGACTTGCCCCTGGTTTTAGACAGCAGTGTCCCACCTGGCCCTCCAGCAAGGACAGCTTCTGTGCCTGAGCAACCTGAGTCCTCCTGACCGCAGGTACAGTCCCTTCCACTGGCAGGATGGGGCCTGGGTCATTAGCTCCTGGGATGCTACAAAGTTTGAAACAGCACACACTTCTGACACCATTACCCAGCACAGTGTGTCATTGTGTCCTCACACCCAATGTCTTCCATGACTCGTGGGAAAATTAGAAATGAAAGAATTTTAAGAGGCATCTGGCCCCAAAAAAAGATCAATGACATCTCTAATTAACTCCTCTCTGGCAACACATTTTATTACCCAGGCATTTGTGGCATTCCAGTGGTGTCTTCTGCTCATGCGAGATGCTCTGTAAAATGCTCTGGGAATCTGCTAGGCAGAAGATACCGTAAAAGCACACTCTGTAACTAGTCACCCTGTCATTTGTCCGTGCTCTGTCTGAGGAACTTTCAGGACAAAATATAGGGGATTTTTTTGGTTGATATAATATCTGTTTTCCATATCCCTTCTTTTCCATTTCATAATACTTTGTTGCACATTTTTTCTTGTAGTGGCTTCTCTTATGTCTCATTTTATAAGAAGCTTTCACCTGCAACAGCAATTTAAAAATTATATTTCTGATACATACTTGTCATGCCATCCAAATCTAGATAGGTTCGTCTTAACAAAATTAATAAAACAAGCCCCTTTATATTAAATAATAACCCTCACGGAGATATTTAAAAATTGTGTCAAAGCAATTCCTTAACTTACATACAGCTGGAGGAATAAAAAGAATGATACTGTTGGCATTTTTCATAACTATTTCTCCATATTTTCCAAAACTAAAAGGCTACAAAAACGTAAGCCATCTGTATAGCTTCTTGCAGAGAAGGGTGTCTTTCTAGGGGAAAAATTACCCACTTTCCCTCAGGATATTTTATATGTTAACATCTTAAAAATAAATAAATAAATAAATTGATTGGCTGTATCAGTTCCCTCTCCTAAACCTACAGAGCAAGAAAACTGACTGCTTTCTGATATGAAAGATCAAGACAGTGAGAAGAACTATGTGATACCCATTTGCTCCAACATTTAATAGCAAATATCTAACATGCTAATTCATATACTATTTGGGGTTCTCAAAATGTACCTCATTTGCGTGTTCCATCTGTGTATCTGAGGTCTGAGAGGAATTCAGCTTTTGAAAGAGTTCTTGTAACTTATCATGGGCCCTTTAAATTAAAGTGCTGAGTAATGAAGATATCATGCCTTGCTCTTGTGGATGGTTTCATGGAGCAA
The DNA here is from genome assembly GCF_000747805.2 of Chaetura pelagica. Classification (NCBI taxonomy): domain Eukaryota; kingdom Metazoa; phylum Chordata; class Aves; order Apodiformes; family Apodidae; genus Chaetura; species Chaetura pelagica. The sequence continues at coordinate 3,705,760 of NW_009953786.1, read as the reverse complement.
GAATTTCTGCCAAGCATATAAGCAGCCCAGCACCCAGTTGCATGACTGAGCTCTGAAAAAAGGAAGAGATGTGAAAGATGTTGAGAAGACCACTGGCCATAAATCACAGGAGTAACTGAATGCCAGAGCCAAAGTGTTTCTGCCCATTAAGACCCATCTTGTTTGGGGAAAATTTTCGTAAGTGTCACAGTCTTAGGAAGGCCGATGGAGACAGAAAAATGCAGAGTATTTGTGTGGCTCTTTCAGCCAATTCTAGGCCCCTTGAGTGCTTGAGAATACCTGTAGGCTCTCTCTTCATTGTCTTCATGGCTGTAAGGGGTTTCCTACAGCAGCTTTCTACAAGGTGGAGACTGCCACCTTCCTGGGATCCCCAGCCTTATAAATGTGATATGATGACAGGTCTTTGTTGGCATTCAGAGGGCACTGTGGAAATTAATTTCTGTGACTGTTCTGATACCATCAGGAAGGTCATGGGCCCATTCCATAGGACACACACAGACAGAGCTTTCAGACAATGCCTACCCCATCTCTTCAGGGTGTAGTTTTCCTTAAAACAAATAAATCAATCACAACTTGCTCTTAGCCATGTATCGATATGTGCTGTTAGGGTTGTCACTTTGAGTCTGCTACCAGGCTGACTGAGTCTACAGCATTACGTAGGTCATGGTTCTCTTCCACTCACCTTCATTTACTTAGCAGTGAGTTGGCCATGTCTGGGACACAGAGGCAAGATGAGGATAGATGCATGCCCTCAGCATGTCCGGTTTGGATGTGGTTCCGGCATCCCTAACCATACCAGTCTGCTCTACTAGCATCTCATCATTCACAATTCCTACACATGGGAGTAAGACATTGGTTGCCGTAAAGGCAAAAGTCATAACAGCAGCATTTGTGGCCGGGTAGTACAAAATTGATTCTTGATTTCCACACTGGCTTTCCTGAATACCTCCACCTAGTTATTTCTCAAACTGCCAGTCAGACTTTCCCAAATTCTAAGTGAATGTAAGTTCTTATCTTTTGTCCACTCCTGACATTCTGCTTTGCCTTTGCACCCGACCTAGCAAAATTCTCCTCATTCTTGCAGTGTTTCTCTAGGCTGCGAATCACAGAAAAGAATGGAAACAATCAAAAAAGAAAACATGCTCAATTTCTACTGGTGGGATGCTTCACTCCACTCACACCAGCCTTGTTTAGGTGGCTGTGCACATAGTATGGCCCTATCTAAGCTGACAAAGTTCACACAAGGGCAGAAAAGCCAGCTCACCACAAGGTTACCATCAACTTAATGTCTACGGCATTTCTTGGCCCCTCTGTAAGACTTTTAGTGAAGAGACGGATCAAAGGGAAAGCCATTAAGTTGCCTTCTAAGTCATGGGGACAAAATTACACCAGCTGAAAAGCAGCAGCAGTCTTTGGAGCATCATTCAGTGCAGGCAGGCTGGAGAGAAAAGGAAGGGTAAAGCCCTGGATCAAGTCAAAGCCCCTGTGCCTGCAGGACCTGGGGATCACAGTAGCAGAGCAACATGGGTTGGCTCATTTGGTCTTTGTGCTGCTGCTGACATAGCTCCACCAACCACAATTTGTCACCTGCCCTCTCTCAAAATCCACCCTAGTGTTCACATCAGCTCTGAACAATTTTTCTTAACTCCTTTCTATTTTCTCAGCTAAAACATAAGAAGGCAGAATTCATTTAAAAACCAAAATCTCAGTACTTTTTTTGTTTTTTCAGTAAGCTATTTTACAATGATGTATGCTTTTCCTCTTTACCTTTCTCATCTTTCTTTCCACCAAATATTTTCCAACAGCCACAGTCTAAGAATAAAATCAAAATATTTAAAGTATCAAGAAAAAAAACATCTGATTTTAAATGGTTGAAATAGATCACAGCTACAGCAAGCACGTAGAAGCAACAAGAATGTCAAAAGCTCAGAAGAAACATATTTTAAAAATTAAGGAGTTGAATAAAACAGGTTGGAATAAATAATCTTTTTTTAGAGGTTCTCACTTTTAGGTTCTCTCTGTTCAAACTCTTGTGCTGTTGCCTTTTGCTCTTTACATAGCTTTATACATATATTTTATATATAATGTGAAATTCTGTACATTTAGAGCTACAAATACATTTTTTACATTTTGTATATTTTTTTGTTTAATAAAATAAAAAATACGTAAAAAAAATATTTCTTTGCATTCAATATTTTAGAAAGTTGCTGGAACTGGCAAGATAAGAGCAGGAAGAAAGACAATTTTTTTACTTATTCTATGAAGGAATACATGCAATTAGTAGTTTTATACTGATTTTTTTAAATGGTTTTAGTACTGGGAAGTGCTTTGAAAATTTTACTTTATTTCTTTTTTTCCCTGAAAATCCACAAAGGTTTTACTTTTCTCCATTTTTTAAATAGATCTTTAAAGTTAATCACAAGCTTAATTCATTTTTGAAATAGGATTAGTGTTAAAATGATCTATAATATTTTTTAAAGTGTTGAATAAATCAGAAGTTATGTTGGGGAAGAAACGACCCATTTGTACAGTATTAGATATCCAGAAAGTTTAAACATAATCAGTCTTTAATTAGCGTACATCTCTTTCTCTAGCAAAAGTGCAATGGATAATTTAATATGTCTAAATTAGAGAAGAATATTATAACAGGCATTATTGTAAAGTCAACAAATTTTAAGTTATGAAAGATAAGAGAAGGTAGAAAGAAATATATTTCAAAATGTATTTTGTTCCTTTAAAGATGGATATTCTTGGTGCAATCTTGTGGTCTTAGAAATTTCAGGCTCTATCTTTCCTTTTATTTAATTTTCTATTTTAGTTTCCCAGCCCACAAATAATCCATACACAGACTGTGATTCAGTATATATTTTGCTTACTGTTTTCAGTAGAAGTGTTATCCTAATTAATTCTAGAGACATTTATTATAGTCCAGATCTCTCTTTCCTCAAAAAGAGCTTTCTTCACAAATGTTTGATTTTTTCCATTGTCTTGAATAAGCTGCACAACCAAACAGCAACCTTGATCTCCTGATTATATGGGAATATATTCAGAAGCAGCTATTTTGCTGTAGAGCTCTGTGAAACAACTGTGCAGACTACCCAATGATTTAACTGCTTTATCCATATGAATAAAATAAATCTGACTATGTTTGAGTGAGATACTGAGCTATTCATCTTGTTTTACAGGAATAGAAACAGCCTCATCTACACCCACCTGAGCCACACAAGTGGGAGTGGGAGCAGAGCATCCCAACCTCACCTACATTCTTTGTGAAAGTCATGGAAAAGACGTGCAACGGATGCACAAATTTTATTCAGTTTCTAACCCTTACCCACCCTTCAGTCTATGATTCTTTTTGCTTTACTTGAAAATAGGTATTCTTCTGGTTTTTTTTTTCTCCCCTACTCCTTCCTTTGCATCTCCTCTCTTCTACCTGTGCTAAGTTTCATATGAAAGCACCAACAGAAAATACAAGCTTTCTCTTTGAGTACTCCCACCTTACCTGGAGTTACCCGCAACGGATGCACAAATTTTATTCAGTTTCTAACCCTTACCCACCCTTCAGTCTATGATTCTTTTTGCTTTACTTGAAAATAGGTATTCTTCTGGTTTTTTTTTTCTCCCTACTCCTTCCTTTGCATCTCCTCTCTTCTACCTGTGCTAAGTTTCATATGAAAGCACCAACAGAAAATACAAGCTTTCTCTTTGAGTACTCCCACCTTACCTGGAGTTACCCACTACTGCATGTTGAGTAAGACATTTTTTTCCACACTCAAGGATCTATATCATTCAGAGAAACTGCCAGGGAACACCTTGCCCTATAAGTAAGGGTAACCTACTTGCCTATAAGCTGCACCTAAGCTACTATATTTGCCCTATAAGCTACACCCGAATTTGTCATTAGTGAGCCTTGGGGCTCTGATTCATGAGGGGCTGGCATGGCTGTTGCAGCTGAGAAGAAAAGAGTCCCTGCATGTATTTATCCCCCATCCTGTGTGTGGGAATGATTCATCTACATGTGAACAAGCCCCAGACTCGCTGCAATTTCTACAGAGGCATTGAAAGGCAAAATGATATCGGTGAGGTTGTCCCTTAAAATACCTCATGGCAAAGTGCAGCTGTGTACACGGTTCAGCCATCTGCAGAGTAAAGGCTGAGTCCTAGTCCAACCGGCCCCATCTCCACTTTGCAAATGGAGGCACAGGCATATCTATCCATCACAGATTTTAAAGCCAGAAGGGAACACTGTTGCCATTTTATCCCGACCTCCTATAGGAGTCATAAGGCAACCTCGCTTAGCAGACTTACTACAATTAAACAATGACTTTTTTCATTACATCTTGAACACTTACCCTCACAGAAGAAAGTTAAGTATGTTTAACAGGCTGCCCAAGGAAGTGGTCACCATGCCTATTTAAAAAAGCTATTTAAAAGACATGTAGATGTGGTGCTTAGGGACAGGGTTTAGTGGTGGACTTGGCAGTGTGCTGGATTAATGGTCAGACTTGATGGTCTTAAAGGTCTTTTCCAACCAAAATGGTTCTGTGATTCTATATTGACAAAGCTGAAGTTGCCACAAGCCCTTACACCGAGTTCTCAGAGTGAAGTGTAGCACAGACTGGAGCAATTTATAGATGCAGAAGTGTCTTGTAATTCCTGTATTCAAACAAAAAGACATTCATTTTCTGATGCTCTTTTATGGCACTGAGCTCTTTCTGCTGTCAATTTTGCACTGTAAAAATATTACAATAAATAAGTATAGACAGACTTATTGAGAAAATAATCTGTGGGGTACACAATTTGAAGCAATGAAGAGCCCCTTAAAGTGAATGGCAGCTGTGGCTTGAGTATGCCCAAAGGCATGATATTTGAGGGGTTAAGGCTGAAAATTTGGGTCCTATGAAAATTTGGAAGCTCTTAAACCCAAATCTGTTCCAACCAGATACACACTAACCAGTTTTTTCAAGAGGTGTACAAGAATCTGACTATCATTTTGGGGCAGTTGAAAGAAAAGTAGTGGAATAGTATAACTTGTGCACTATAAACCTGCCTGAGTGTTTCTGGCATTATTGTTAAATTAAAGTTATATTAAAATGAAACACTTCACTATTTAGCTTTATGTCTGCCTGGCAGGTTTTGCTACATAAATTGAGTTGGAGAAAATTGGCCCATTTGAGTTAGACATTGGATATGCCATTTCTGCACCATCAAGAAAATGGCTACACATTTTTTTAATTGTTTCTCTCACATATAGTTTTTAAACAGTCTTACAAAAATGTTTTCCTTGTTTCAATCCCCACTGAATTAAGAATGCACATGAAGAGTTGCCAGTTGGCCTATGTGATAGTCATTCCAGCAGGCAGCAGTGAGAAAGTATGAAGTGGTTTTTGGAAGTACTACCTTTCTTTGTAAAATGCACTAGGCTTTGCATAGCTTGAAAGAGATGCCTTTTATTCCCTCCAGACCACTTCCTTCAGCTCAAGAAGAAAGAAGTATTTCCTAACCGGTGAACACAGAGGATAAACATGAGAAGTCTTGCACGTACTACTTGTGATCTGCTTTGCAAGTAAACAAACTTTTGCTATTTCATTGAAATTTAAGTGACTTGTAGTCTCCAAAGATCTTGACTGTGCATCAAGATTGAAGTCTCTTGTTGCTGTAGGCATGTATGGTATTTAATTATCTCTTTGTCCCCTCCAGACTCTGCCTTTCTCACAAACACGCATGTACATACACTTACCCATTAACACACCATTAATTGCCATGTAATTACTCGGTTATAGTTCCTTTTAGGGGGTTAGGGGAAAGTCACGGTTTCCTGGAAAGCATCATCATGCTGACACACAAAATTATGACTGAGATGTATGGAAAGTAAGGACAATGTTCAAAATATTTTATGTTGCCAGCTTATCAGAGAAAAGCCATACAAAAAGGTGCAAGTGGTGCTTCTGTTAATAGAAGAAATAGAGGGGAAATAAATTAGCAACATGGTCTTCCCTCTAGCCCTACACTTGCCACTGATGTCTCTGGAGCTGTTCAAAGGGAAAAGATGAGGAGACAGCTATTTTATTTCATTGTATGAAAAAAAAAACCATCTCAAACAGTCTTCACAAACAAAGGCAAAAAAATAGAATACGGCTTGTCGGATGGGGAAAAAAAAGGACAACTAGCAGTGAGCACAGGCAGGACACTTACATGGTCTGACCAAGGCACCAGACTTAGACCAGGCTGTAGGAGCTCCTTGCTCTGCTCCACCGACCTCTTGCCTGGAGGGCACAGAGACTCCCCGGGGCCCCTGGGGCCACTGAACAATCGCTGGTTTGTTGCAGGGACTGGCTGCCCAGGGCCGCCAAGCCCAGCTGGAACAACACTCCCGACTCCCAGACTGGCCTGGGGAGCTCCTCCGCTGGGTAACACCAGGCAAGCTTACAGGAAGTGTGAATAATTGAAGGTTCTTAGAAAAAGAAAATTTAAAAAAAAAAAATTTAAAAAAAAAAAATTTAAAAAAAAAAAATTTAAAAAAAAAAAATTTAAAAAAAAAAAATTTAAAAAAAAAAAATTTAAAAAAAAAAAATTTAAAAAAAAAAAATTTAAAAAAAAAAAATTTAAAAAAAAAAAATTTAAAAAAAAAAAATTTAAAAAAAAAAAATTTAAAAAAAAAAAATTTAAAAAAAAAAAATTTAAAAAAAAAAAATTTAAAAAAAAAAAATTTAAAAAAAAAAAATTTAAAAAAAAAAAATTTAAAAAAAAAAAATTTAAAAAAAAAAAATTTAAAAAAAAAAAATTTAAAAAAAAAAAATTTAAAAAAAAAAAATTTAAAAAAAAATAATAAAAAAAAATCCTCACAACTGATTTTCCATTCTGGCACTCGTTGCTTTCAGCTCTTGAGTAGCTCTGAAAGGTATCCATGCTATGGGACTAAAGCCCAATTCGGATCTCAGCAGAAGAACAGGGACCTCAGATTGATTTTTAGGAGTACCTACTACCTAGGAACAGGTCCCTGCCCTGCCCAGCTCCTCACCCAGTGAAGCTGGTTTATTTATGAGCACCAGAACAGGGTGAGTGCAACACCCACAAGGGACACACACCTTTGTCCCAGGTTTTTGAGCAAATCCAGGGTTTGCTCCAGAGCTCCCAGTCTACAATATAGGCACTGTCATCTTGCTCTGTGTTTTATGAAGCTCCACATGGCACTTGCAAGAGCTCCCAGAGAAATGCCAGGGAAACCTGGAAAAGACACATTTTATAACGTTCTTTTCTCATTTCTGCTTTTGAGGATTTAGTTTCATTCTGCTCTGGACTGTGTTGTCTGGCAAGAGCTGGCTTTATCTAGATCTAGTTGTTTTCTCAATTAAGCCTAGGGAGTGACATTTTCCCTCTTGTATTGCAGGGCTCATTTTAAGAATAATTTAGTGGCTTAATTTAGTGATATTAAAATTAAATTTTAACTTCAGTTTCCCCCCCTTGTTCAGGAGTGTAATGAAAAAGTGTCCCCCTGGGAGGGGTATTTCTCTCCTCTTTTTCCTTAGTGGAGAAGACACTGGGGAGTAAAGAAGTAAGAGGTGAATAAAAAAAATAATCTCTTTTTGTGTTTGAACCCTAATTCAGATAATTAAGACTAGGCTAAGAAAAATACAAATTAATCTTGACATGCCAGTAGGTAATCAAGAGCAAAATCTTCCTGCTGCCACTAGGCTTCTTCTACCCAAATCAAGCTGTGGGGAATAAAACAAACAGAGAAAGTGTCTTTGATTGGTATTTAGAAACACAGCACCTTGGGCCCCCTTTTAGCTTTAAATTAGGTAGTCTGAAGCATGGGTAGCGTGTTCCTCTCTTTCCTGGCTTGACCTGTGAAGATGATGAGCCTGTGAAAGGCAGATCTGCTTGTTCCCTGCTGCACCAATGGCCCCCAAATGCAGAAGAATAACATGTTAGCTGACTTGGGCTATTTAGTTTTACCTCTTCCTCCTTTAGGTTCTGTCTCCAGTTGCCCCCACACTGAACCCTTCCTCCATCCTTTTCTTCCATCCTCAGCACTGCCAGGTCCCCAGCAAACCCCCATGGAGCAGCCAACAGAGAGGTCCTGACCCAACCATTCCCACCAGCACAGAGAAATCCTGTGGGTTACTGGTCATTCTCCCATAAATACTGCTTCTCCAGCCAATCCCAGTCTGTAGTCCTTCAAAGTTAATAATTTCACTGGGATCTGCGGTGTCCTGGAAGTTTCCTGCATGGAGATGCTGCTAAGCACCCAAATCTTGTGCTAATCTCTGATGTGATAGATGATTTTTGTTTCTGAAAAGCAGGGGGAAAGGAGGGAACAGTTCTGGAGGAGCAAGCAGAGAGTCACTGCTTCTTCACAGGAGGACTGGAGTTTTAAGGGGATTTATACTATTATAAGTTACTTTTCTGTATTCTATTCAGTTCTCTTTTCTTAGGCTTTGCACAGACAAATCTGTTGGCTGCAGCTGAGGTCAATGTGAACTTTGTCACACATGCATGTTAGGAACATTGAATAGGGCTTGTTGTTCCCCTATTAATATTTATTTTTCAAAACATACACAGACACTTCTTAAGCAAGTGACAATACAGCTTTAGAAAAAGCTGATGAAGGATTAACATCCAAAAAAACCCTGTTAAAATCTATTACAGAATGGCAATTGCTCTCAGAAAACTAGCACCTAAGGGTTGTTATGCAATGACGTGGTTCTACTACTACTGTTACCAAGGACTGGAAAACGCTCAGGTGGCAGCTGTATTGTAAAGCTTATATATTGATCTCCATATTTGTAAAGCAGATTTCAGTTTGTTGGGCAATGGTTTTTATTTTTTTGGTCATGTAATTCAGAAAGTGTAGATTATACTCTTTTTTCCTTATCTGAATCTTTACCTCTATTTTTAAAACATTAAGACTACTATTAACACCCACCTTACAGAATTGTTAACAATTTTGTCTTCTGAAGACACTTT
>NW_009953786.1:3690260-3696722 GCF_000747805.2 Chaetura pelagica | reverse complement strand
TTCATATCTCACCCCTCCCACACACAATCCCTCACTCATACTACACATACTGATGTAAAAAACAACTTAGAAATGGTAAACTAGGCTTTTTTTCTCAACTTCAAGAGTGAAAAGCTTTCTAAGAATTCTCACTAAAGAATATACTAAATCTGATCATTTGAATGTCCAAACATTTTAGAAATAAAGTAATTTGAATTACATTTAAACACAACTTTTATTTCACATTTGAGTCCTAACTGAAATTATTAATGTTTCTAGAGGTTGTTTTTGTGGTGTTTTTTTCTCAAATGCTGGATAATTCAAAATTAAACCTCTCAGTATTTAATCAGTTTATTTATTTTTTTATTAAGAAAAAAATTATTGCCTCAAGAAAAATCTGTAAGACTATTCCTTCATAATTCTGTTTGCCAATTTTGCCTGATCATACTTAGGACCAGTTGTGCTTTATTTCTAAGTGTGCCATTAGAAATGATAACTATAAAGATCAAGGTTGGACTTTAAAACTGAAAAACTGACACTCTGTTAATTTCAAGCTTCGCTGCGTAGGCTGAGCCTGTTTCGTGTTGAGTGCTGCACAGAAAAAAGTCAGGCAAAAAGTCCCTGCTGCGACTCTCCAAAGGAGCTCCTGAGATGATCCTGCCTCGTAAGTACAGCCGTTGAGTCAGGAGTGCTGGATTCAGAGTTTCAGTAAGGCATTTTTGCAAGGAATGGAGAGATTTTTGTCCTTGAGAATTCCATGTGCCTCATAAATAAACAGCTTTCAGGGTAATGTTTCACACTTCAGCTAACTGAAGAAAGGAGAATATGTTGCTTCAACTATTTCGAAGGAAAAGAGCTCCTCACGCAGCCTTGTAAAATACAGAAGTGCTTTCTGTTGAGTTTCGCCTCCAAATGACTCCGTTTCCTTTGGTGTGAATTAATTACTTGTGTATTCTTTGCTCTCTTAAGTCTTCCTAGTCATGTATGTAACTATGATTTTATTACTGAGACCTCAGTGTTTGCTGGTTTCACCCTCACTCCCTTCCTGTAGTGTTTCTCAAAACCCTCAACACTTCTTTTCTGGTTTTCGCTTGGTTTGGGTTTTTGTTGGGTTTTTGGCTTTGTGTTTTTTTAAACGTTTCCTATTTCTTTTGATTTTGAATTCCCAGCTCCATCAGAATAGCAGAATATACATCGCAGTCACAGATCACACATATGTCTCTTCCCACTGGGCATGAACAAGAATATACCAAACATATCCTTTCATATTAACTTGTAGTTTAAGCAGCAGTTACAGGGAACACTATAAAAAAATTCCTACTGCAACTGTTGCTGTTTGCCTGCTTAGGTTTTTATTTTGTTCAAGATATCTACCCTGTTACAAGAGAAAAAGGTTTTATGTCTCACCTTGCTCTACAATTTAAGAAATGTCTATGCTGCACACAACATTCCCTTTCGGTGTATGGTGGGTCTCTGCTCAGGAGCCTGAGCTACAATTTCTCTGCAACTTCTGTCCACTTTATCAGATTCTAAATCAGGCTGAAGTTATGAGCACTGTGTTTTCCTTTGCTGCATACTGCTGCTTCTACTGGGGTTTCTTGACAGTTTCTCAGCTCCTAATTCAGGCTACCTGTGAAATGCACAGAAGCGTGTTGCAGGAATCAACTGGCCACTCCTTTCCCCTAAGATGAAAACAAGCAAATAAAACTAATATTTCTGACCAAAACCAAATGTTTCAACTAAGAATGAGAAAAGGCCATGGGGAAAAAAAAAAAAAAAAAAAGTGACAACACATTGTTTTGTCTTGCTCCCTTTTCTTCTGCTGCTCCTAGTCTTACTTTCTGGAATTTAAAATCTGTTCAAACTGTGGTGTCCCATTCCTGTGTCTGTGCCATGGGATGACAACTGCATATTACAAACAGCTGCTCACTTCTTTACACTACAGTATAAATTGTTGATTCACATCTGTGTTAGTGCAGATAGAGCAATCTTAATTAACACGTAGCCCTAAAGCTATTTGATTTTTCACATCATCAGTCAAAACACAATATTTCCTTCATGATTTTCACTTTATCCTGCAAATAATATTTTTTCACCCTGTTGATATAAAAATTTCATTGTGAACCAGTTATTTTATTAAAGGCATTTCATTTCCTGGATTGCCTTGCCCATTAAAATTTCATTTCAGTAAATTATATCTTGAAATATTTTCCTTTTCAGAAGAAAAATGGAGATGTTTTAGTTTTAGAGTGTCATTCCAGTACTGTGAAGCTCCCTCACATTCTGTGGAGGGGCGTTTTTTTCCCAATCAAGATCCTTCACCAAAATCTGGAAACAGAGCAAACATCAAGGATCTGGCAATTACTTTTAAGCAGCGGTTAAACCTTCTGGCAGGATTTTTCACACCACCCCTGCCCATAAAATTTTGAGTGCAGGTGAGCTAAAAGAGGGTCATTCGATGCAGAACAAAAAAGTCAAATTGAAGAACACAATGTATGGAAATGGTGGCACCTCACAGGAACAGAACACAGCTTTTCAGGGATGATCCCTTTGACAGTGAAGCTTCAAAGAGAAATGGGGTTTTCTAAGAGGTGGCTGTATCCATGTGCCATTTTACAGCAGGGATAGGGTTTCTCCCTTAACCTGTGGCCAAGACACAGAGGAGGGAAAGGGGCAACGGTGGCTACCGTGGTGGCGGATGCCACTGTCCCTTAGTCCGAGGTAGGGTGAAGGGCTGCTGGTGTGGTGGTGGCCTCAGCTGGCTGGCTGACCTCCCCCTGACTCAGGGCAGGCAGAAACAGAAAGATTTTGTGCTCCAGCAGAGCTAGGCCTTCCCGTGACCCTGGAGAAACCCTCCAGCCGCTTTCCCACAACGCTGTGCTGAAGCCTGGCTGCAGCTCTCCGTTTATTTTTTCAGGTGAGTAGAGGCTGTATCAAGTACTGGTTTCTCAGTTGCTTTTAATTAAGCTTCTGGAAGCTGTTCTTTCATCTCGGGCGAAGCCTGCGTCACTTCGCTCCAGCTATTTTCAGTCCTAAAGCCGTGGGTTCGCTTTCATGCGGCTAATTGAAGGCACACGGGAAAGCAGAAAAGGGCTAATCCCAACGATTTCAGATATTTTATGGCTAGGGTAAAACCGCACGTTTTTTAGCTGTAGAACACCACTTTCTGAATTTTAACCTCGCAACCACTTCCCTGAGGGGAGTGATTCATGGGAGAAACCGGCTGTATTGACATGAGAACCCCATGGGGTCCCACACGCTGTTTGGGTCAGGCAAGCAGGTGATGGTGACCTGATGTGCAGTAATAGACTGTCTTTGTTTCTAAATTCGTGCTTTTCTGGTCATCTCCTCCTCATGTCCCAGGTAAGGAGGTGAAGAAAGCTGGAGGAAATCCAACAAAATGCCAACTAAACTTTCAAGGCGCCGTGCAGGAACATTCAAGGCATGTGACTGCCATTAACATTGGCTGGACTCCTGTGATGGGAATTGCCTTTGTGGGTTTGAAAACGAAGTAATAAAAGGCATTTCACCAGTTTAGAGGTGACATTCATAGTTCAAGTTTTTGGCTCTAACAACTAAGCCACATAAGACCTTGGCATTCCCCGCCCTGTCCTGCTCAAACCTGCTGTATGTTGCCTTGATGAGCAACAGCATATTGGTACTCTGTAGCTGCTGCATGGTGTGGTGTGTTGCTGCAGGTGTTGCTGGATGTGTGGTGTATGTGGTGTGTGTTGCTGGTACAGTCACGTGCACACCCACAGGCAGACACATGAATCCATGCTGCGCCTCTCTTGCTCAAGTACTGCATGTAGCACAACTTATGGACAGCCATCATTAACAAGACATCATCTCTATTTCTCAACACATGAGAAAATTGCTCTGATGACAACTTTGAAGCTATGCTTGTAGTCACATACACTTTAGAGGCAACTGGGTGACAGTGAAAATTTACTTAAAATGCATGTACTGGGCATGAGTTTGTATCTGTTGTGAACAAAGCACACACTGATACATCTGAAACACCTCATCACAACCTTCTGCAATGAGAGTCTGTCACCGCATGATATAGTTGCTCATTTTCTCAGAAGTGCATAAGAGCTTTTTAATAAGGGTTTCTCCTGTGACATCAGCTTCCAACATGTAATAGCTGGCATTCCTTATTGAACTTTGAGGCAGAAAACTCAGCGCAGTACTTTTATATTTGATATTTGTATATTTTACAATTTGTATATTTTATTTATATTTTATTTGTATATTTTACATTTTATTTTGATATTTTACATTTGATTTTTAAACAAATATATGTAAATACATATGTATTTATACAAATGTATGTACATACCAGTTTGCAATTATCTCTTCATGTCACAATATGTTTTGTGTACTGGTTGAACATTTAGCACAAGCAGTTAGGAGCAGAAATATCTCCTGCCCAAAATATGACAGCTCCACAAATTGCCAGAGAAGGCCCACAAGGGTTGAAGAAACTGCCATTTCCTGCCCTGGCTGCTCTGCAGGCCTTTGCTAGCTTTTGTCTTTCACGCTGTTGGATTCACATTTTCTTTTTCTGGCTAGCTGGTGCACTATGCAACAGATCAACCATGTGAGCAGCAGCGAAGAAGTGTGATGAAGTCTAAGTTTGGGCATTTTTTCTTCCACTGGCAGTTGAGATAGCTGCAGGAATTCAGGCAAGAAGCAAGTTTATATTTACTACACCTTGATTAAGTTATCTAGATGACTGGGCAGAGTTCTGCTGCTGGTTAATTTGTCCCTGCACTCCCTACAAAGCATGGGACAAACTTTTCCTTTCCAGAACATGGTTGAAACCCCTTGATTCACAGTTCTTAATGCCTGTACCTGTTGGAAAAACATCTCTCTTCTCAGGCGTTGGTGGTGGGAATATACGCAGAGCAGTGGCTGTGCTCTGGGCTGACATGACCAGCATGACCCCCAAGGCTTGCAATCCAAAGGATGCAAATGAGTGGATGGTGCAGGATAGGAATATAATAAGGAGGCAGAGGGGTCAGAGTAGTAGTCAGCAGCAAACACAGTGCTCTATGTTTGGTGTTTCTTTCTGAACAATACATTAGCTAAAAAATGCATTTCTAGGACAAGGCTTTTTACAAACTTGGAACTAAAAATAACATGCTTGTGGGAAGATTTTAAATTGTTGAAGGAGTTTGTCCTGATAGTCTTATAAAGCAAAAAGTTTTGGAAAACCAAACCTCTCTGTTTGAAGGCTGAAGTGACACTGTGACTTCTCACTGAAAAATGACATTTTTCACCTCAGAGGCAATCTACAGCTTCTAAAGCATTTTAAAAGGATTAAGTAATTTGAAACAGAACATAAATAATTCCTGTATTTTACTTTTCAAGAAACTCTGAAAAACTCTGCTTTGGTTTAAACCTAATATTTTTTCCTCTGATACTTCTGCTCAGCAACTGAACTGAAAACCCACTATTCATCAAGACCCTACATAGGTAATTGCAGTTTGAAAATGGGAAAGGTTACATAAATTATGCTCAGTACTCCTTCTGCTTAATTATTTGCTGGCTATTTTCTTGTAGCTTCCAAGCACAAGTGGCTCTCAGTGCAGGATTTGAACGACATGAAGGCATAGGGCTAGTTTACAGTGGTTATGGGTTCATATTTTGCATATGGAGCCATTATTCCAACTAATAGATCACCACCAAGAGAAGCCATTTAAAATATGTTTATGGCCTATGTCCTGACAGAGAAAGAGCTGTAAAAAGGTCATAAACTGTGCCAAGAAGCATAAAAAGAAGTTGGTGTTCTGCATTACAAGAAATGCAAGATAAGGTACTTGCATGTTCCAAGCATGGTGGGTGGGTGGGCAGGGGGCCTAACAATATCCAGATGGGCCCCAGAGCACGGGCTGGATGTGGGCTCTGCAGAGCCAACCCTTTTTGTCTGCCGTTTATCCAGGTCACTATGTCTTCACTCCTGAGTTTCAGCTTTCACCTTGCCCAGCCTGCCCGCTCTTCAACCCTGGCTGGGCTTGCTGCCCTGTGTCCCTCTGACCTCCTTCCTTGGGTGTCTGGGCTTTTCCTTTGCTGTCCCAGAACAGCCAGAAGGCTGTACCCTCCAGGCCTTTGCTCTTCCTGCCTGCTATGCTACAAAAGAGACCACAAACCCTCTCTTTGTCCTCTGCCAGAGCAAGTACCTGCTACCTCAGGGACTGCTTCAGGGGTGGCACGTAGGACAGAGGAAGTCAAAGGGGTGGGCTGGTTCTGCAGGAGTTTCCAGTTGCTGGCCTCAACCTCTGACAGCAGGGAGGCTGGGGATTCGGTAACCGTGTCTAAACCATGCGCCTACATCCTCTCTCAGTTCCCCCAGGGAGCCTGTAATGAAAACCCTGTGGTGGCTAGTGGCTGAATAGAGTTTGTCTGCTTTTGCACCACCACAGATTTCCAGGCAGGACACACTCAGGTCCCTGCAGGGTTTAGCCCTTGTGCATAATT
>NW_009953786.1:3651166-3689711 GCF_000747805.2 Chaetura pelagica | reverse complement strand
ATTCCTGCTTTGAATTCTGCTCTCTCTCTTTCAAGAAAAATCTTAATTTTGAGTTTCTAAGCTGACTAATATTTGGATGTTTTAAGAAAGCTTCGGTGCCCTCAATTTTTTTTATTACTTTTTTTTCCTGAATATACTTTTCCCAGTATTAACTAAATCTGTCAATGGAAACAGCAAAAGGACAGACCCCCATTTATGCTGTGACATTTTTACCTTATGCTGCCAGTTTAGACAGACCATATGCTGACTAAGTTGGGTCCCAGACACTTTTGAGAGATCGCAACTGTGCAAAAGAACATGAGTGTAAATAAGAAACAGGCATTAATGAGCAAATGTTTGGGTATTAATTCAGTCTTTACTTTGGCAAAAATCTCACTTTGCCTTCACTGAGAATTTCCGTAAATGAGAAGGGAACAAATGCTATACGCCAGCTTTCATAACCTTTGTACATGCTTGTGAACACTTACATAGGTGCTTGGTCACACTGGGATGGATGCTGTGAGGAGTTGCTCACCTTCCTTGCTATAGTTTGCAACTGTCTGCTTCCAGTAAAACACATAAAGACCTTTGACTCAGAAGGAACAACATGTCCATACCCAGGCCACTCAGGGCTTCCCCTGTTGAATTTGGTCTTCTATAAATAGCAACAGCTGAGCTCTGATTATAGCTGTTCTTACATAACTGCTGCAACTGAGATTTGCTGAATCCAAAGTGGCAGAGTCAGCTTTATGCTATGATTTGCTGGAATATTGCACATAAACTCTCTTCTGCAGAGACTTGCAAACCTGCTAGTGCCAAATAATTATTCCTTTTCAGTCTCTTCCCTCGCACTGCTCCTTGCCAGACCGGTAGAGAAGACTTAGCCAGCACCGAGCTCTGCAGGAGAGCGTTGGTCTCAATACCTACATTTGTTTCTGACAGACCTCAGCCAACGTGCCTCTCTTTTTCCAGCAAGAGGGAAAAACATAATTTACCATTTCTAGCTCTGCACCCTGCTATGCTGTCTTATGAGCTCTTTGTCTGATGTATATATTATATAACTATCATACTTACGTAATGACTCCACTGGAGCCAGGGCCAGAGGAAGCTAATCCAGGGATTTAGGTTCGTTATGGTATGGGATTGCCTGGAGCCTCTCCTTCCACTTGCAGTAGAGACTGCCAGAAAGCTCCCTCACTCTGGTAAAGGTGGGCATTGTAGCCAGTAACACCCTTTCTCCAAATGCACTCTAAGCACCAAGGAAGCGTATGTGGGACTGGAGACAAGGATAAGCTCATTTTGGATACTACCGTAATTGTAGCTGGCATTGAGGATTTAGCTTTGCATGATAAGGCTCCTGGTGAAGTCCGAGGACTCAATCTCCAAAGGCTTTGCCTGAGGAAAACACACTGGACTCAATTTCAAAGGCTCCAGAGGCTTAAAAACCCAAGAGTGCCTAAAGCCACTGTTTGGCTACTCCCCTGTAAAGTCTCTTGTCACATCTGTTTCCAACACCGTTATCTTCTAGCCACGTAAAGTTCAGGCTTTTAGACAGACTCAACATAATTTACTTTTCTCAAAGCAAGCCCTCCACACCTGTGGCTTGCCATGATCCAACAACCAACTCATTTATCCCTTGCCCGTTTCACTTCTGAAGTTGATCTTGGACACCCCAACTGGATAGATGCCAACAGAAAACACAACCAGAGAAGGTGGTCCCCCCTCACTGTCTTCCCCAAGAATTGAAAAGTTAAAGCACTCACTGAGGATCTGGGAGACCTTGGTTCAGATCTTTCCTCTCTCTGCAGTAATCTGAACCTGCATAAATAGCCAGTGTGCCAGAGAGAAAATGAGTGATAATGTCACAGGCCACACACAAAGCCTCCCCTTGGGATAAATGATGCAGATCTCTGTATTCCCACACAAATACCCTGACCTCTAGACCTCACCTTCTCCAGTCTGGTGAAGAGTTATTACTGACAAAGTGAAACAGCTTCAGTGGCTGGAAAGGCCAGGCCTGCAGTGTCTTACACATCCTGGCTCACAGGCACCTTCACTGGAAGTAGTGAAGTGAATGTGCATTCAGATCCCTTCAGACAGAAGCAAGAATTAAGCTAAGCTCTGACACACCCCACAGGACCTTTCAGTGATTCCATCTGTGCCTCAAGGTCATGATGGGGAAACTCATCTAAACTTCTAGTGCTAAGGATGCCCATAAAGGCACTGCAACAAATGCCCCAGCACCTTACAGACAACTGCACTTACCAGCCATTGACTTCCCAGCAAGCAAGTAGGGACCACCACACCTACCAGCTGTAAGAAAGTCCTGGCTTAGGCAGTTATGGTCAGAGCTGCAAATCTCAAACTGATGTGCATGCTTTTCAGAAAGTGCATGAAACGTAAATGACACTGTCCTGAACAAGGACATATCAAGGAAATATTTTTTTAGAATCCTTTGGGTGTGGAGAGGTAAGAGAGGCAAAAACAATTTCTGCGATATCCTCTCATAGGACGAGGAGTGATGAAACAGAAAGGTGGAGCCTTGCACACTTCTGATCCTCTTCAAAATTTCCTCTTTTGTACATGTGATGCCGGAGTCACTGTCACCACAGGCTGAGTCAGCTGGGCTTGCCTATGCACAGGCCTTTATATAGGTTAACTGTGTCCCATGTAGACACATCTAACTGTTATCCATTTTGTGTGAGCATCCAGCACCTTCTGGTGAAGGTCAGATACAAACACAACTACAATCCTTCTTGACTCTGAGGAAAATCCTGTACTTAAGGGGGGTTGTGCATTAATGAAGAGTATTTATGTATGTACACACAAATCCTTTTTAAAGTATAATCCTTTTGCAGATGAACATCTTCCTATTGACCAGTGTGTTGTAAGGACATGCAATACTCAAATGATACTAAAGAGAACAACCTCATTTTCATGTTTGGACTATAGTGAGTGACAGATTTTGACCTCCTTAATGCATAAAATTTGGAGTCTTGGGTTTTGTATGACATCACTTCATAGATTAATGCAAAATGACAACCAGAGCCCCATGGGAGAACTGAACTTCAGCAAACTGAAAACCAAAGGCATGAGTTTTACATGCAATGTTGCTTCTAAAGAGCTTTTATGTTTTCTGTGTTCATTGCCTCTGGTAAGCAAAGTAGATCACAGAAAAATGGAATAGTTCATGGCTTCGCTGGACTAATCACCAGCTGTGAATTTTAGCCTCAAAGTCATTTATTTTCATCTAATTTAGCCATGGTATCTTAAGAGCAAAAAAAGTGTGTCAACAAAAGAGGAACGGAGCCTTCCTTTTTTTCCCCCTCATCTATTTACCCACCCTTCTAAAGAACTGGCTTTTGGGCAAGACTCTCTGTAACATGGCCCCAGAGCCTGCAGTCAGTGAAAAAAGGTATCAAGCAAACGTTGAGAATGACCTTCATGTCTGATCCATTGAGTCGCAAGCTGTAGCACACTCCTTTGCAGTAAGATGTGGAAGGGAATAAGGGAAGCAAGTCTTTGTCCCTTTCTTCATATATGCACATAATTCTTGAAGAGGGGGTCTATGTCACACGTATAGGTAAAACAACTCCCAAATACACATTGTTGCCAAGACAATACAGTCAGAAGCCTGGAAAGTTAGTTTGTGGACAATCAGTAACAGCATGTTAAATTCCTTGGACATGGAGAGTTAATCTAATGTCTCATCAGTAATTTATGGCTATTTTCTACTCCTGATACTATTTCTCAGACATCATGCAGCTCCAGAAGAATGAGCCAGAATCTCTTCCACTTCTAACATCACCAAACAGTTCTAAATTCAGGCAAAAAGACCAAACCACTCCTTCAGTTATATTTGGAACTGGAGGATATGACAGAAAACAGGGTACAGATTTTGATTTTTGGAATCTTTATTATTAATAATATCTCAGATACTAGCAAAAGCTCAGTTCAATTTTTGAGATCCAACAGTGAAGCTAGAGAAAATTATCTTTCTATTTGTTAAACTATAAATTTAATTCCACATTTATTTCTGTTTTAAGACTACAAAAGCATGTCTTACTTTTCAGGGTATAATAGTGCTCTCTAAATTCTTGGGAAATTGCCTTTTCTTTTTTTTTTTCCTACCACCCCAGTCCCATTTAGCAACAGTTTTTAAGCAGAGAGCATGCCATAAAGTATAACATTCTTTTCTGCTAAATTCTTCGGTGATTATCTCAGATCTAAAAGCATCATTGGCTTCAGTCTTTGGTTATAGACTGCTCTCTATTGCTTCTGTGTTGTAGAAACATCATTTGCTCTGTTCTCTTGACTTTTCTGTAGTTTTGTCCCTTTGCATTTTAATATTTTGTTAGAGTTAGCAGAAATGACTGAGGGAGGAACACTTCTTAAGAGCTTCTTACATGATTGATAGACTGGGAAAATAAGTATTCACACATTGCCAAGACTGGAAGGTAAGGAGAGAAAGGGCATGTTTTGGGCAAACTTCTTTGGTAGGACAGGGATATTTCGTGGTAAACTGTCATTCTAATCCGAGGTAGTTTAGACAAGACAACTACAGCTGTTGTCAAAGAGAAATGCTCCTCATGTCTGCTGATCTTGCAGCTTCAGACAACGTGTGTATTTGCTGCTGCCAGTAAAGCAAGGGGTTCTTCCAGAGGGCACTGCTCATCTGGAGGGCAAAGATATATATAAGAATTTTTGGTATACCATGATATGTTGGTCCTAAGGGAGCTCAAGCATTCAGGAAAGATTGAAGTTAGAAATGTGGGTGGAAGCTTTGCAGCCCACAGATATTTCTAAAGCCAAATGACATCCTGAGGAAGTGAGTCTGGAAAGGGACTTTCTCATGCGGTATTCTTTCCCAGCTATTAACAGCTTTATGTGCTTCGCAGCACCAATCATGCACCAGATATGCAACCACTTATCAGAGATTGAGTCTATTTAATCTGTTAAGGAATTCAGCCTTTGGAATAATGCGTGGCATGCTGCTGATACTCCCTCTCCAAACATTATGTATTGCAGCCATAAATGGTGACATTAGGCATGACAGATTGAGATGTGCAGTCTAACTGCCTGCCAGACGGGTTGGAGTTTTGTGCAGCCACCCACACTTTTCAGTGGGTGTCCTTGGCCCCTCAGACATTTTAGGTATAGCTGAAGTCATCAAATCTTTAAAGAAGTCTATTTGCAAGAGATACTGGCCAAATCTGGGCACTTACTTCTGTTTTTTGACCCAAGCCTGAGTTACTAGCAATTGGTGAGCCCAAAATTAATTATAACAAGTTAGCTAGAGTAATATTTCCTTTCTTTGACTCTTAGGTGAAAATTTCTTTTGGACTCTGTTTCTTTAGACCACTCTACTATCAAAATGACAGTGTCTCTGTCCTTGTTCCAGATATCCTAAAAGCAAGGCTGTTTACAGGTTCCGTACGTTAGCATCTCATCTCTCTTCCCACCAGGGACACAAAGTACTAGTTGAAAGAAACAAAATCAGGGAAAAGGCAAAAATAACAGCTGCAGCAGAACAGGGAACCAAACATATGTACTGTTTTTAAAAATCACTTTGTCAAAAAGGGTTTTATAGCAATGCAGTTAGAGTCTGCAAAGGGCTGGGCTTCTGGGAAGATCATGACTTCAAAATGTGATGGTATTTCTGTCATGAGACCCCTCCTAGTGAAGAGGAACCAGCACCACGTAGATGTGTACTCGCAGGCATCACGCACACCTGCACACACACAGATGCTTTTTATCTGGAAGTCTTGGCATGATATCTTATTGCTTAAACTTATGGCACCCTTATGGCACCCTTATGGCAGAGAATTCATTCTGTTTTACAGATTAAGAGATTCAGAGCCAGTAAACCTGGTGAACCAGGAGAAGGTTAGAAGAAAATGGCTAAGCTGATAGGGACAAATACAGAAAGATACTACAGAGATGCGGAGACATATTGGAGTCAAGGTAACATCTAACTGTCATAATTCACTGTTGATAGCCTCATTGAAAAGGCTGAGGAGTTAAGAAATGTGCAAAATAAACTGTTCTTTCCCCATTTTAAAGATCTCCAAAGTGGAGATGAAGCCCCTTGGAAGGGCAGATGTTTACACTGCTGTGAGTGCTTTATTAAGATTTTTCAGTACTTACATTTTTCACAACAGGGATGTATCTTCAAAGAAAGGACCACCATCTATCTGCAAATGACTTAGTGACCTGTAAAAGAAAATGTATTTCAGAAACTCTTACGGGAATTGCACAGATTTTCTGATACTGCAAAGAGAAACACTGCTAAGAAAAAATGTTTTGTCATTCCAGATTCTATATGGCCTGCTGCTGAGCATTATGCTGAGCATATGGCCTGTTCTGAGCATTCATTGCTTGTCTTTTCAAAGGCTATCTGGTGCATTAATCCTTTACATTCCTTTAGTTTCATTAATATCCTGCCAGTTGTGGTCCTTCTCCATCTTCCTGTTATGCTATGGTAACATCTACTGATAGAAAAGTGTCTGCTACAGTAAATGACCCTCAAATAGCAAACAACCACTGAACAACTTCTATACCCAGTTCAGTAAGCTTCTTTAAGAAAAATAGTTCTAGGAAATGCTTTCAGACGGTGTAGATTTCAAACAAGAAATTAGTTCAGATCATACAAATAAACAAGAGGGTAGTAAGGTCAGCATGTTCCAGCAGAGGGGCAGAATTTATTTCCCCAGCTTCAGAGTTACAATAATATTCAGGGTTCCAGAGATTTTTCTGATCAAGTATTAAAATCTGGCTTTCTACAAAGCAGGACTGGCTAATTTTTATATTTTGCTCAAAAGTCAGGCCAGAGAGCTGGGAGAAAGGAGAGTGACGTGGTAGTGCTGGAGTCTGGTAGCAAGGAAAGAAAATTGTATCAGAACAAAACTTCTGTTAAAACGTGCTATTTTGGAAAGGGACTCTCACCAGGAAGAAACAAGTTTGTGGACACTGGTGCATCATTATGAGAGCCAGATTTCTTATAAATTTCAGAGGTCTGTTCAACTTAGGACATGAAGGTCTGTGTTCAGGTCAGGCACCTATGGGTAAACAGAACATCCGTGTATATATTAAACTATGTAAAAATAGAGGGATGAGAAGTGTCCTTCACCAAACCTTATGTCAAGAAAACGAGTGTGCTTAGGAGGAAAACCATACAGAGGGACATGATTTCTGGCTGTCACATAATCCCCTTCATCAGGCATGGGATGGCTGGGCTGGAGACCTGCCTCTCCCACTTGTCTTTGCTTAGAGTTTTCTGTCAGCAAGACCAATGTGACGTCAAATGACTCCTTCTTACATCAGAACCTGCAACTCTTAATGCAATGAGGATTATTTCTCTTCTTGCCCTCCAGGTCAGACCCTCCATGCCTCTGGTACATCCTGAAGTCCCTGATGGATTATTTCCCACTGTCTCCCTGCCCATTTTGGATGAAATGGAAAAAGCAGAAAAGCAGTTTTCTGTGTTGCAGAAATGACAAAGGAAACAACTTTCATATGTGCCATGGGGCTCAGACAGTACAGACTGATTTGGTGCTATCTCCCATTCACAGGTGTGGGTGTTTTTTTAGCAGAGAGGTGAGGCAGGGGGAACTCAACAAACTCATCTGCATTTTCTGTAGCTTAAGCATTTCTTGTCAGGACTTACTGAGGAAAAAAAACAACAACAAAAAACTAAAAGAGCAAAAGCAGGAAAGGGCCATTTGGCTTATCTTGTTCACTTCCTGAAATCCAAACAAACTTTCAAAAAAATCTGTATCACACCCTATCCATTCACCCTGTTTCCCTGCACTGAGGATGGGAGAGTCTAGACAAATCTGGGCTTTGGGAAACCTTTGGAACTTTTTCTGAAAATAGGTTCCAAATATTTTGGAAAACACTGGCTGGGGGGCTGAGGGAGGTTTTTTTGGTTTTATTTATTTGTTTTCACTCTAAACACCATTGCCAAGAGCACAGGAGAGGCAGGCTGGGAGGTCTGCGCCAGTGAGCAATTACTCACACGGGGCAGTCTCGGTGACTTCCTTGGGACACCACTTGCCAGCAGTGACTCAGCCAGTACCACGAGAAGTCAAGAGGCAGCACTGGCTGGATGTGACAGCCCCCCCTGCCCTTCCACACCAGGTGTCTTGGGAGAGTTTCTGCCTTGATCCATCTCACTCCAGGTGTGGGGAAATGGTTTTCCAGGGTCTACCCACCTGGTCTTCCTCTGGCTTAACCTTGTGGCTCCTCATTCGCTGTGAAGTCCAGCTGTGTGGCTCCTCTTTTTGGCAGCAGACTTCTGGCCCCTGGGGTGAGAAGCAGCAGCCCCCCTCCAGCTTCTGTGCCTGGTTTGCACTGCTTGGAAGCCAATTCAGAGAAGGAGGGGAGAGGCAGGTACTTGGTTTCAAATGAGGTGCCTAACAGCCTGTGTGCATCTGGGCTTTGCTCTTTGTTGACCCAGGGTGTATTTTAACTAGTTGGCTGGCAGTTTCTAGGCTAGAGAAAATCCAATTCTTCTTTACAAGTCAGAATAAATGGGGGGAAAAAAAGAGGAAGAAAGAAGAGCATAGGCAGAGCTTCTTCCACCACAATTTTGGAGAGGGAAGTTTCCCCAGAGCGTACGCCCACCTCCTTTCCCTGCTCACTCCTCCAGCCTTCTGCTATGGTTGCCAGCTAATAAATATATTCCCCTTTTCTTCAGTCTCACTCTTTGCAAATATTCTGTTCTTTCTCATGTCCTGCTGGAAGAAATGCTCCAGAAATGAGCCAGTCTCTCTGGGCCTCCTGGAAAACACATGGCTGCTAACTTTCTGCCATAAAATAGAAGCAAGCAGGGCATGGAGATACAACTGACAATTCACTGAGCTAAGTGATGAAAGCTGGAAGCCTTCATCATAGATTTGACTCCTTAATGTCTTAAGCCTTTCTTGTAAGAACGAGGAAATGGGCATGTTCCATTTCTAGCTGGTGCTTTATCTAATCAACCTATTTGCTTAAATGCAACAAAAATATATAGGAGGGTTTCAGAACACTTTTATTACCCATATCAGTCTTTTAGTTTTATTTGAAACAGTCAGCTAATCTTCATGCTGTAGAACATTTTTGTCCAGCTCCATAAAGCAATTAGCAACCTTAGAAAAGCAGTAAGTAAAAAATCATGGGGTGATACTTCTAGGAGACAACTAAGGATTTCTATCACCAGAAAGGAAACATGAAGAAAGTGTTGACCATTTCCCAGCTAATACAAAAATCAACAATCATAATACCGTGTTGTGACAATTGAAGTAGCCTGACTCCTTCCTTTATGTTATTTAGAAGAGGCTGGACAGCTTTGGGAAAAAGTTAGCTTACGTATTCCCCTGGAATACAGACTGGGCTTTGGGAAAGTGTGGGAAATGCATGTAAATGTTTTTCACACACTTCAGCATATCTTACATTTAGAAGTGGAAGAAGAGAGAGTGAAAACCAGGAGGGGTGAATAGGTTTTGGTGTATCTTTGCTTCTCAAATATCCAAAACCAAGACATCCTGGGGTACTTGTAAGGAATCTCTTTCTCCAATGAAGCAAGGACCAGTTTCTAGCTTAGCCAGGCAAAGTAACAAATTTGGCAAACTGCCTGGAAGTTTGAATTAAATTCTTAATAAATTAAGCCTCAGGAGCAGCCAAAATTCACATCTTGCTGCTAAAATCTGTATTTGATAGAAAAACCCTGTGGTTTGAAGGAGTAAGGCATTTTGTGCCAGTTTTATTTTGTTCTTTGGATCTGCACTTAATTGTCTCTTCAGGAGAGGCTCTTCTGTGACCTAACCTGTGCTGGGGCAGAGTGGAGGGGGGAGCACAAACCTCCCCATCCTCCTCCTCAGCCCTGTTCTGGCTCACACTCTGCTACCTTCTTTGTTAGCAAGCTACAGGGCCTGAGTGGACCATGCCTCATTTCAGAAAGAGGAAGAAAAATCCAAGGCTTGTAGCCAGTTTCTAGGAATTAAGGGGCATAAATAGTCTTGGAAATGCCTGGAACTCAATTGACTCCTAAGAAGGAAAAAATAATCAAGGCCTCAGTCCATCCGGCAAATGGAAGCACTAGTACAGAACTTAAAATTTCAAATGTGTGGTCCTTATGTTTAAAAAGAGGTCTTTTGCTCAGTGAAAAATATAGGAGACTTTTTTCACAGATTACATCTTGTAATATACCCTTGACAGGACCAGAAATAAGATTATAGAACAAAGCAGTCCAATACAAACTGTGGTCTCTGAAAAAAATGAATCCCCAAATATTGCACCATGGGCCTTCCTGCTTTCCTGGCCAACAATCCCTTTAGATGGATTAGCTTCTGAACACCCTTCATCTGATAACAGAGATTTGGTAAGGTAAATCTCACTGAATACCAGAGAAGCATTTGGATAGATAAAAAAGGAGAATGTGGGGAAAAAGGCACAAAACCATTTTTTTAAATATGGCATAGGCCATCTGCTCCCCTCTGTAGACTACCACTTTTGACTTCTGAGCCAGTTCTATTGTACAAATACGACCAAGCAAAAATGACCAGGCTGGCAGAGCCTTAACTTTGGGATAAAGGGAGACACTGGCATTACGTTTTGCTGTTTTCTTTGGTTTCTTTGTTGAGAAGGTTGTGGGGTTGTTTGGGTTTTTTTGTTCCTCTTAGCCTGAGCCCCAGTGATCCATCCATCTCTAAATGTTGACACTTTAACCTGATACAAATCCCCCTGCCTAGCTTTCTGTCTTTTCCATTTTCAGTTCAGATTTCCCTTGTGGACTTGCAATTCACTCTCAGATCATTAATATCCTTTGCTGGCAAATCCCTCTCGATGTATGGAGCAAGAGCGCTTGCCATCGACTGATCTTCCTTCACCTCTTACTTCCAATAAAGAATGCAACCTCAGCTGCCTTTCGACATTTCCGGCTCCTATTTTTCTACCCCTATCATTCATAGTTGCATAATGGGCACTTTACCTCAGTTATCAAGGCTCTTCACGTCTGCTCACTTGTTGCTGATATTTGCCCATAACCTCTCTCTTCTAGAGGGTTGGCAGGCAGGAGGCAAGACCGACTCAGGCAGCTGAGCACAGGCTTTTCTGACTATCCAGGATGTGGCATAAGCCAAGAAAGCTCCCCCTCCTTCTGAAGAAACAGGGACGAGGGGGTGGAAAGAAGCAGCAATCAAGTCTCAAGACCAATTTAAGCAGAATGAACGGGTCTTTGTTCTCCAGAGCAGGGTTTGCATTTATATTTGCTGTGTTAGCCAGGGTTGTGATTTAATTGCACATCTTAATGACTTTTGGTGTTTCCCTTAAAGACCCAGAAGCTCAAATCAAGGGAGTCCATAGGGCCTCTGCATTCATTCAGTGCTAAAGGTAAACCTTTACTTTTGCAACAAAGAGGAAGCAAATCCTCCCCAAAAGGCTCCAAAACCCAAAGGAAAATAAAAGGAAATTGACATTTGTTGGTTTTTAAGAAGTCTCAGGATCTTTAAGTCACTCTCAGAATTTTGGAAGGCGTGATGCTTTGATGCTCAAAATTGACAATGCTGCCTTTATGTTGAGTGTGCCACCACGCATGAGTTTGGTCATGAAATGAAGAGTAAGGACCCCCTCCCTCTGCTTCAGCAGCTTTTTCAGCTTGTTTTCTTATTTTCCTGGTTCAAGTGGCAGCAAAGAGGGAGGACATCGCCCATGTCACCCTCACTGCCTTCTGAGATCGCCCAGCCCTCATGTCATGGCTAGTAAGACACCCGTGATATCTCACCGCGCCCAAGAAAGCTGATGTCACCGCACGCTGCACAGTGCAGAGCTTTTTTCTTATTTAAATGGAAACACATGAGCACAGGGTTGAGGTTCACCGGAAAATTAGGCCAATGACTGATTTCTCACTGTCCTGGGGTGAGGTCTTTCCCCACAAAACAGCTCAAACAGAGACCCTGACTCTGTCTAGCAAAATTGCCCTGCCATAACTTCCGTGGTGATCACCATGGCAGGGAGTAAGGTGTGAGTGGCATGATCTAAGCTCTCTACCTCCTACTGTCTGTTTTTGCCTGTTTGTAACAATCTTCTTTCTGCGGCCTTTTGCCCTCCTCTACCCATTTTATCCTCCAATCAACTAACAGATTTGTCACTGACTGGGTTGCTGGGGCTCACTTTTCTCAAGTGAGGTAGCCACATTCCCTGTCTGTGCTGGGGAATTGTGCAGGCAGCATGAGCTGAGGCTGGGATAAGCACCAGAGACTTGGGCTGAAGCTCTTCCACAGAAGGTGTTGACTGGTCTACCAGGCTGCAGCTGAGCTGGCTGTGGACATGAGGAGCTCACCCCAGCCCTGGCTGTTCATTGTCTTCCCTCTGCCAGAGCTGCTTTTGCTAGTGTTTATTAGCTGCTCCCTGTCAGCATGAGCTGGGTTAGCAATGATCTACTGCCTGAGCTCAGTTCTCGCTTGGGAAAGGCTGGGGAGCACTCACACTAGTGGTGAAGCAGCACACCTGGGTGGCAGGGGCTTATAGCAGTATGGGTGCGTGCTAGGCAGCAGCTGGGCATGTAGCTCGTTTTGACAGGACTTAAGAGGACATGTGTAACCTAACCTGGAACAGGAGTGGACTCTGGTCAAGCCATTTTGTACCTTTGGTCTCTGCTGCCTTTGGCTTGCTTGTCTGCTTGGATTGTAAACTGTGAAGGTAAGGGACTCTCTTAGCTGTGTTTTGGAATGACAGCTGAGGAATTTGCTCTCCGTTCTCTTAGGTCTTACTTTAAAACATTCTGCTGACCTCTCAAGAGTATTTTTTTCCTCACTGGCAAATATGATATTGATGGACTTTATCACTCCTACCCCCATCATCATCATGTGCTTACAGTGAGCCACATTTCTGATTTTTCTAAGGCTGGGTTATTTCTACTTCACTTTGTCACTACCTGTGGATGTCTTCTTACCCTGGACCCTCACAAACAAGGCCTTTCTTGATTCATGCTTTATTTCTATAACAAGTTTCTTCTTTTGACCATATTGATTTATTTAGAATTTAAGCTCTGATTGAAAGAATATTTATCTCCAGCCATTGCTGGCTGGGGTGAAAACCTTTGGACCTACCTGAGACAGTTTTCACATGGGTTCTTCAACTGACACAGAGAGAGGGCAAGGCCACTCATAACAAATGGACACTATTTATGAAGCCCGGTGTTTGATACCTACAAATTAATGTTGTTGACCAGATGCCAAAGGAAGGCAGGTCCTGCCTGTGGACTGGGAACTTCTGTCCTGGCAGCAGGGAAAGCCAGGCACTGGGAACTGGCAGGTCACAATCTAAAGTTAGTGACCTCATGGTGATCAAGAGTGTGGAAACAGGCAACAGGGAAATTAGTACGAAGGACTCCATCGAGATGACAGGCACTGTTAAGGTGTGTTGTATTGCAGTATAAGAATGGCCTTGGAAAACCAACATATACATACACAAGAGACTAGTGAGCATGATCCAAACATTTTGTGGTGAAAGATGGGAAAGGATAATCCTGCTTACCTTGCAAAGAAGGTCAAGGGGAATCTTGGACAATCAGTCTAGAAGTACTTTGATGATAATGAGACATTTGCTAGTAGGGATTTGTTCAGCCTGGCAAGTATAAAACAAGAGACAATGGCTAGAAGGTGAACAAAATCAGACAAGAAACAAGATTTTATTTTATTTTTTTAACAAAAAAATGTGCTATAGTTCAAAAAGAAATTAATTGCCAGAGGTCTTATGTCATCTAGTGTACTGAAGATCAGACAAGGTCATCACAACAGTCTTCTCTGATGGTATAATTTCTGGTTCTATTTTAGCTTTCATACAAAGGGAGAAAGAAGTAATTTGTGGAACTTGAGACGTCCATTCTTGTCCTTTCTCTCAGGACAGCAACAGGACTTCCATGCACACAGCAAAGACAGGATAGGTGTTTTAGTACTAACCTAAAGAACCAACCCTAGTATTTGTCTAATGCACTCATGTCTGAATCAAGCCAGTAGAAGGGAACTCGTCATCTCACTTGATGTGTTTCCTGCAGAATCTGTTTCTCAACATACAAACCATGTGGTGCAGAGATTTCTATTTTTAACAGGAATGTGCAGATTTCTTCATGCTTTTCTATTTGTGCCAGCTGATTTATACGCAAATCCTAAATCACATCTCTTTTCTGTTTGTTTTCTGCAGAGGGCTTAAAGTAGTGCTATGGCTAAAGGGAGAATGGTGTAAAATGGCAGCAAGTAACAAGAACTCCCAGCTCCACTATTTATTTCCCCACGTTTGCCTTGGCCAGTCTCCATGTTGCACATACTCTCTGATCCTTTTCTGATGCCCTTCTAATGTGTTATTCTACTTGGTGTGCTAAGAACAGACTTGGGGTGGGGAGAGGTCAAAAGCTGTATTTAGCACAGCTTGTTCCTGAAAAATAGTGTTGTATTAGTCAGAGATATTTTAAAAGTCACCCATCTCCATGCACATGGGCTGGCTAAGTGGTCCCTAACTGGGGTCTGGGAGTGCCACAAAACTACATAGCCCAGACAGCGCTGGCACTTCGGTGTGCAACTTTACTTTTCCAAAGCAGCCCCTCAAGAACAAGATGTACGTGACCATTTTATTAAATAAGAAACAACAATGCTGACCTCTCGTGGCCATACGAGCCTTTTGCAGCAAGGTATCACAAGTGGCATCTGTGCACCAGCTGTAGGCAGCTGTCAGGCTTTGCTGGGTACCAGGACAGACGCTCCCTGGCCCTGGGGAGGAGGCACGAAGGGAACAGGCACCTGACCCACACACCGTGTCTTGAGATGCTCCTCCTAACGAGGGCATCACCTTCCCATTGCTACCAGCTACACCCAAGTGGTACAGACTACTAGTTTTGGCCCCAGTTCAGAAAGGCATCCATGGTCAGGACAAAACTTGCTGCTGTTGCATGGAAATTCAGCTGGCTGCATGTATTTTCTTGTCTGCTGAATGATGACCTACCCTGGAGAAGGCTGATTAGGGATCACTGGGCACAGCCAAGTGCTGCTGAAGCTGGAAGTACCATTGCAATGCAACAGCAGCAGCAGAAAGAGTATTGGGACAGCAGGTTATACACAAGATAAAATTTTACTACTAGTTAGTGTAAAATAATTCACAGAAAATATTATGCATCATTTACGTGGCAGTGCCATCCAAAAATATATATATGTAAACCTGCATCTGTATGTAACATACCCCATTTTAGTTGACTTCTGAACTCTGCTTTATTCTCTGCGCACCAATGAACGTAGGCTGAAGTCTAACACTTCAGGTCCTCTGAATAGCTTAGACAGCACTTCCACAGAAAGAAAGGAAAAGAAAAGAAGAAAAGAAAAGAAAAGAAAAGAAAAGAAAAGAAAAGAAAAGAAAAGAAAAGAAAAGAAAAGAAAAGAAAAGAAAAGAAAAGAAAAGAAAAGAAAAGAAAAGAAAAGAAAAGAAAAGAAAAGAAAAGAAAAGAAAAGAAAAGAAAAGAAAAGAAAAGAAAAGAAAAGAAAAGAAAAGAAAAGAAAAGAAAAGAAAAGAAAAGAAAAGAAAAGAAAAGAAAAGAAAAGAAAAGAAAAGAAAAGAAAAGAAAAGAAAAGAAAAGAAAAGAAAAGAAAAGAAAAGAAAAGAAAAGAAAAGAAAAGAAAAGAAAAGAAAAGAAAAGAAAAGAAAAGAAAAGAAAAGAAAAGAAAAGAAAAGAAAAGAAAAGAAAAGAAAAGAAAAGAAAAAAAAAGAAAAGAAAAGAAAAGAAAAGAAAAGAAAAGAAAAGAAAAGAAAAGAAAAGAAAAGAAAAGAAAAGAAAAGAAAAGAAAAGAAAAGAAAAGAAAAGAAAAGAAACAACAAAAAAACCCCCAAACCTCCAGCACTCAGAAAGCTTCCTGCAGACCCTGAAATGTGTGCACCTGCAGAGATTAAGAACAGAGTAGATGAAAGCTCATTGCAATAGATTTTTCTTAAGTCTGCACAAGTGAACCATGGCAAAAAGTTAAAGCTAAATGCAAAATAAAGAAACGTGCCAAATGCCAGGGCCAGTTAAATAGCTCCTTTCAGCACTGTGGTGGTTTGGCTTGCTCAAGTGTTACCTGTGACGTGAGCTTTGTCAGTGAGGGATCAGAAATCTGTTACGAACAGCCAGATGAAGCAGAAGGGTACCAAGTGGCAGGTGACACAACACTGCAGTAAGAACACTCCATTGCTACAACAAGGTCATCACATTTTAACAAGACCAGACCCTTCCATGTGTTTCTAAATTGTCTCTGGCCCCTGAAACCACACAGTCTGAAATGTGTTTGATAGGTCCAAGGAGTTGTCTCTGCTCCAGAGCAGAGGGTCTTGGTACCCTCTTCTTTTATGTAATGCTGTTTCTGAAGGACCAAGATTACCTTGAAGGTCACTTGTCACAGCCTGGTTTGAGTGGTCAGATATCATACCTTATGGACGTTACAGAGATAGCCACAGATAAGAGTTTATGAAACAGTGGCTGGACATCTAAAGCAAAGAAGGGAGGTGCATTAAATTAGCCAGTGAGGAGTGGACAGTTCTGGAAAAGGACAACTTTCACCTGCCCTTTCTCTTCCTGATCTGTGCCATGGTCACAGCCCTGTGTCCAGAATGGACAACAACAGTATGTTGTGACCTGAAGCTTTGTGTTCAATTTGTAGGCAGCAGTGAAGAAGTTTGTCATGCACTCACTGGTGATGGGTGCAAGCTGGGAGCCTGAGGGCAGACCTGGCTAGCTCAGCACAGCAGTAGCACTGCTGGGGGCAGTGGCCCTTGCTGCTGCACCCAGAAGAGCCTGAAACCCATGACTGATGGAACAAGCCCTCCAGCACTGCCTCCCTCTGCAGTTAGTCCCACCACCAGCGGTGAGGGAAGACCCCCACGTGCTGCACTTGCTTCAAAGGTAGGGATTTAGGACCTGGCCCAAAAAGGGTGAGGGTGCTCCTCACTTTCTGCAAGCTTTCTGACAGGCCCTCAAGTGGCATAGCCTGGAGCTGTGAGAGCTTGGTCCTGTCCATGGCCAGGCATGCTTGGTTCTCACTGCAGTCACTCAGAGCCAACAAGGGTCTGGCCCCTTACCTCCATGAAAATCACCAGCCTGCACTCCCAGTAGAAGGTGGCTTAGCTCCCAGATGAATACCTGTTGTATGCAAGAGATGTGAATCACCCCTGATTAAGTGATTTTTTTTTTTTTTCACCCTCACTTTTTTTGGATGAGGAGGCTTCAAGAGGGGCATTTGGAAATCTTCGGTTCCTTTCCAAAAGCTTTCATTAAAAGAGCCCATAAAAGCAATCTCTGGAAACTCTAGGAGGCCTTTAAGAAAAAAAATAAATTAAAATTAAAATTCAGTTTTATTGAACAAATGGGCAGCACTGAAAATACTCTGAAAATTAAAATTAATTTGAAAATAATTAAAAATAAGAGAAGCTTAGTGTATGTTTCCAAGTTCTGGGTAATATTAAAGTAGCATTAAAGAACTGCAAAGGAAATTTACTGTGAGCAGGTGTTTGAAATAATTGGGGGAGAAAAAGGGTTGACTATTAATTAATGAAAAATTATGAATGTCCCTTGTTGGACTTTTTTTCCTGTAGTCAACATATTTTTAACCACGTGATCTTAGCAAACACATTTTAAAAGTGTGGAGTTGCTTTACAGACACGTACAGGGAGCTGAGTGTTATTTTATCCCCATTCATTTTATTTTCACCAGTGGCAGGCATTTCACAGGAGCTGTTGAGAGGACGGAGGTACTAGGGCAAAGTCTTCCTCATCAGCCATAAAGCACAGATGTTAATATGTTCAGGACAAAAACTATGCCAGGGTCAAAGGCACTGAAAATTCATATACAGGGACTGGTTTCAGGAGAGGCAAATGAGGAGCAAAACGTTTAAGGTCTGATAACACACAGGAACTCACTCTGGGGTTTCAGCGCAAAAGATCTGGGGACCCCTACTGAGCTCAGGGCCCTGTGCAGACACACACCGGAGCCTGAGCATGGGCTCAAGATGTGACTACGGTACCAACATGAGGTGTTGCTACCAGCACTGATCATGTTGGTGAGCCCACCAGAAGACATTTTCTAGGAGAAAGGGGAAAGGTCTGTGTGAAGGCTACACAGGCCACTACTTTGGAAGGGAAATCTCTCACCTGCTTGCAAAGGAAGGATGCCAAGAAGCAGGCTTTGCCTGGGCTGAGCAGCTTGGTGCTGTTGAAGTGATTGGTGGTCTTGGGGCTGTCTGGGGTGTGTGCAAAGGGATGCAGCTGCGTGTCCTGTGCTTGGCCATTACAAAATTGTTCTCTGGGCTCTTTGCTTCTTCCAGCCCCAAGTTCTGCCAGCTGCGATGTGATGCTTTGCTCTGTGTTGGTGAGGAGCACTGAGCTCCAAGGGTAACTCTTCAGTGTAACTCTTCAGTTGATTCAACTTACAGCTTCTTCAGGAGGGTGTCTTGTTGCATGCTCAGATCTCCCACCTGCAAAGCTTGGACTCATCAAATACAGGTTGATATTAATTGGGAGCCTTCCAGTGTTAGAAGCCAAGGTTGCTCCTCAAGCCTGGTGAATGTCTCGAGTACTGCAAACACAGTTGTGAATAAACCATGCAAAAAAAGTGCTACTTATTAAATGTAGGCCAGTACATCTCACGGGTTTCTTCCTGCTTTTTCAACCTTTAACTTTTTTCTCAATTTTTGCCTCACTCTTCATTTTTTCACTAGCCAGTCCAATTTAAGGTTGATTTAACTCTGCAGGAAACACTCCTTCCAGTTTCAGGCTGGTTTATTAGTCAGTGAACTCCTAGATGTGGTAAGGTTAAATTGAAATCTCCAAACAGCAAAAATTAATGACAAGCCAACAAAGTGTGACAATTTAGGGAGAAAAGAATGACACCAGGTCCCTTGAATGATTGAGCACCAGAAATTTCAATAATCTCTTCTTTCCTCCCTACTGACCTGATTCTAAGGATTGCAGCAAGATTGCAGCCAAGCACCTCAAATCCTACTTATTTGCAGAGAAAGCTGAGGCTTTCTTACAAGGGGTGAGTACAAGCTGTGAGTCTGAACAAACCTTCAACGTGGTTATATATTTGTTTCAATAGAGATTACTCTTCCTTTATCTTCCTTACCTTGTATCTAGAAACAGCAGTTGGGAAACAGGCTGTGTTTCTTTCTGTGACTTGCTAGTATAAATGACAGGCATATTAAATACAACAAACAAAAACCCTGGAGTAAACAAAATCAGCATTTATTCCTTAAGTCATCTTTTTACAAGATTGCTTCATGTGCTTCACAAAGGAACACATACCAGAGATAAATGATGTAAGCTACAAAACCAGATATGCAAACCAAAGCAATATGGTACATGAAAATCCATGTGCTTCATAATTTAGTCGTCACATGCCTAACATCTAGGTTCATGAGAGGTTGCTGTGGGATACACAGACATTAGTTGTGCCACACCAAAATGTGATCACTAACTCTATGGACATAACTAAACAATATATTTACAAAGTGTTATCTCTACCACTCCTCATCTACGATTTGAAACAGGTAGGTAGTTGTTCAGCTACCAAACCTTCATGGAAGGTGAAACAGTCTAACGTTCCTAAATGGATTCATGCAGTGTTTAGTTTTATTTGAACAAGACACAAGGACAAGTATCTAGTGACAATAAAAGTAGTACTTGAAGATGCAGCATCCTCCTGGAAGGAGTTGGGAGCATCAGTGTTTTTTCATCTCTGCTGTGGGTTTGACACTAAGCAAAACTGCAATCGTTATCACATATGAAGCATCCACAAGCTAAGAATGGCCCTGCTCATTGGTGGGGCCAGGGGACCCTACCTTGATTCTTACTGCAGCAAGTTAGCCATTGCAGAAAAAGAAAACCTTGTATCTCGATGGATATTCTTTAGCTGTTAAAAAAAAATAAGGTTCATTTTATATTCTTACTGCTTGAGACTGGTGCAAAATACACTTTTTAATTTTGGGGGATTAGGGGGAAGGTTAAACTGAGCTCCTGTGCTTCTCACATCACACAAAAGGTGGACCAAGCACATCCCTTTTCTAATTCTGTGGAGCTGCACTGTAATACCTGGTTGGAATCCAGTTATAGCAGAACTTAACTTAGGTTTTAACTTTATTCAACTTCTGAAATCAGAAGGAATATGAAAAAGAAATTAAGAGGTAGCTTCTGCTGTCATCTCCAAAACGGATTATCACAGATTTCCAATTGTTTATGCTGTGAGGGGACTCAGAGGAGCAACTGGCTGCAGGTGCTGACAAACATGGATAGGATAGTACAGACATCTTTCTGTGGTAGAGATTTTTACCCATTTCATAGCCTCCAGGATGTTCAACAGGTAAAAAGAGTTGGAAATCCCTCAGTGTCCCACCTTGAGACAGTAAATTTGCTTCTAATCCTGATGCTAATGTTAATACCCTGGTGTATCTTGGGCAACACTCTTGGAAATTTTATCTAGCTTGATCTCTCCACTGCACCTATATAAATGGAAATAGCAGCATCCTAATTCTGTTAAGTTCCAGGTGAGAGCTATCTTTTAGTGCCTGACAAGTCAAGTTGTGCTTTTCTGTGTGCAGTTACCTATGAGACCAGTAGAAAGTTTGTCAGTTACAGAGTGTCTTCAGCTTCCACTGACTTCCTGGAGGTCATCCCTGCAGACAAAACCCTATGGAACACTCCTGCTAAACCTCCCTTTCCAAAACAGAAAGCCCCCTCTCTGCCTTTTTCAAGTCCAGAAGGGATTCTGTATGCAAAAGTGAGGGTCCGATCATCACCAAGTATAAAGCACTGTGTTCCCATTATATGGTCTTTAATTTTTAGATGTCAAGAAGAATAAAATGGTGTGTAAGCAGATAAAATACTGCATCTTGACACTTTATCCCTTTCTCCACAACTGATGTTTCTGTGTCACTCTTGTAGTACCTGCAGCCACCTCTGACCGTCTGTGGGTACACAGTTAAGTGGAGTACAGCAGCTAGTACAGTGCATTTCACATCTAAACCTGATCACAAGCACAGTTATTTACAGTTTCCAAATTAAATCACATCAACCAGGAAGCAACAAAAATTGTAACAAGCAAACTCACAGAGATGCAGCTGAATTATTAGAACCTAGTCAACTTACTATTACCTAGTAGAAATTAAATAATGCTGTGTCAAAACAAATAATTTAATATAGCATTCTCTAGCTATTATTCATTACAGAACATATTTAAGGAAAAGAGAACCAAACCCAAACTTGCACACACACACACAAAACAGCATACTGTGTGAAGTTCAATGAGACAGAATTAGAAAGCCACTAAAAAAAGAAGATGGGTCAAGTTATTATTTAACAGAAATTACAGCGGCCAGAAAAGATACATTCAAACATCCCTGGAGACATTTTTCTCAGGCACACCACCACACATCCTAGTGATAATTCCACAGCAGTATACTTTTTTTATACTTAATAATGACAATGACCTCAGAGCCTCCCTTCTGACTCAGTGCTATACTGTGTGAAGTTCAATGAGACAGAATTAGAAAGCCACTAAAAAAAGAAGATGGGTCAAGTTATTATTTAACAGAAATTACAGCGGCCAGAAAAGATACATTCAAACATCCCTGGAGACATTTTTCTCAGGCACACCACCACACATCCTAGTGATAATTCCACAGCAGTATACTTTTTTTATACTTAATAATGACAATGACCTCAGAGCCTCCCTTCTGACTCAGTGCTGCATATCTAGAGTCTATGGGACAATAACAAGAAGTATACTTGGGATTTTTTCCTCCTCTGCCAGGAGGAAAGAGGAGGCCCACAGCTGTGTTGAACTCTGAGCGCCAAAAGGCATCTTCAGTCACTGTAGAGACTCTCTTTGTTCAACCTCCTCCAACTGTCCCCACCTCGATCTCATCCCCCAGTACAAGAGCTGCTCCAAGGATGAAACAGTGGGATAATTTACAGATAAGACTCAAGGCTGTGGCCATCACTATCTGTGTTAGTAAGAATGAAAATTCAACTGTTCGAGTATATCAACACACTGCCCTATTGCACAAGCAAGGGGCTAGCAAGGCACACCCTGCTCAACTCATGCCTTCTGAAAGAGCCTAGCCACCTAAAGTGTGTGAAGTATGTCTACTTCCACCCTCCCCGGTAATTCCTGTGTGCACATTTCTGACAGAGAGCTCTGTGGATGCGTGTAACAGAGACCATGTTCTCCTACAGCTCCTAGAGGATTTGTGTCTGACACAGTGCAACACACTCTAACACAGGGCTGATCTTTATGGCACTATGCCCTTAATTACTACTCAGGTGTATATATTCACAAATGATAGATCTACTTATTTCAACTGAGCATCAAAGCAGATAAGACTGTAGTCACACTGTTACTTTAGTCTAGTTAATAAAATTCAAAATGACATGCACTTTATTCATACCCATGTAAATCTACCACAGGAAAAACAAAACTCCCAACCCAATCCTATAATACTGGCACTAAAGTGCCGATGAGATCTTGTAATTCCAAAGTGGTCTGCTGCATTTTAGTCTGATCGTTGAGTTGTTTACTGTACAAAATCTACAATACCTTAAAGGCAGTCAGCACAGGAGTGGGAACTCCAGCCCAAACAGAAAGGTAGCTTTTATATTTATTTTGCACAGGCAAAAATAAGCAGAGACTAAAAAATCAGCCAAGGTTCTATTTAAAAGTCATATGCTTGTTTTCTTGCTTTGAGACTGCTTATTTTTTCTTTTTTTCCCAAAGAAACTTCTCTTTCTCCTAGTAAAAGTTTGCTTCAGTTAAGACTACAAATAAGGATTTGATGGTGGCAGTGATCTACATGGTATCATATTTACATGGTGAGTCATTGCATGCTATAGGTCTCATGTATTTGCAACAACTAGTACAGCACATCAGTATTTCTTAGTTTTTACAGCTGTAAGAAGTCCTATTCATTTACAGGAGCAATCTTAAGAGTTCTACTACAATGGCTTTGGAACATTTGATCTAATGGGCTGTAGAGAAAGTGATGGCCATCCCATTAATAGGTCCCTTTTAATTCAACACGAATGCTATTCAGAAAGGACAAAGGCATGAAAAACAATTCATTGGGTGGTGATGGATAATACTGTTTTGTCTTTATGTTAATCCCATTTTTAAAAGACATAATTTAAATAAAAATACATATGAAAAGATACAGATAGATAGATAGATAGAGATAGATATGTTAATATGTAGTTTGATCAGAACTCCATTAATCAAAGAAAATCTGAAGGCATCACAACATGTCAGCATCATTGATAAAATACTCAATATAGTTTGTATTTATGTAGTTCTGAAACCAAGTAGTCAGAAAGTCATATACAGAAAGGAAAAAGTCTCGTTATTGTAACCTCACAGCCTAGGCTGTGTCACTTAATGACAAGCCATACTCAAACAATCTCAGGTAAAGAATTCAGCTGTTCTGACTCCCAGTTTTTTATCTAGTTCAGAATGAGAAAGGCTTGGGAGCAAGAGAAAAAAAAGAAAACTTTAGAAAACCAGAAAATTTTCTTATGGCCTGTACGTGGAGGTTGTAATGAGCAGAGGACTGACTCCTTTGCCAGTGGTCTTAATCATCATTTGCATTAAACAAATTAGCTGGTATAAAATCACTCTGTTAAAATAACACTGAATTATACTTGCATATTGGAGAACAGAGACTGCATGGGTATAAGCAAATACTGCCTTGTTTTCTTTCTTGTTTAACTCATCCAAGAGTATTTAAAGTGAACAGTAATTCATCAGGCTAAAAAATCCTAAAATGCATCATATCACACTTGCAGCAAATTCACCTATGTGCAAGGAAAGCCTCATTTTTCACTTGCATTGGTGTTACATTAACATGGCATTAACTTTGGTTGAGCTAATCCTTAGCTCATTTTAGTGTGACAGGAAAAACAAACTTCAAATCTTCTACATAAGGCAGCTTTAAATTGGCTGCATTTTTATTATTATTATTATTATTTTACTCCAGTGTCAAATCAACCTTGCCTACAGATATAACATAGTGAAAGACTGCTTTCCGTGCTGAGATGAGGAACAGTCAATTTAACCTGATAATTTGAAGCTTAATGAGCCTTTGATAAGTAAATGGGGATGTCAGACAAGATAAAGTTCGTTACGAATCCAAGCTAATGTAGCATTCTCAGACATGGAGAACATGGTGCTCCAGAAAAAAAGACCTTCCTGCAACCTGGAGAAATACTTTCCTTCTTTCAACAGCTGAACAGAGGAGAAGCAGCTCAGCAATGCTGGGACTTGTCCTGCAGCTGAAGTGCTGTTGGTCCATTTAGTTGAAGTCTCCGTCAAGACAGGGGGGTAAAGCACCAAGACTGCTGATATTTTCAAATCTCTTAGCAGCAGTAACCACACAGCAGCTTTTCTGCAAAATAAACAAAACAAGAATCCAGTTAATTCAGCAGTATACTTTTTCATTTGGTTAAGCATTCTAGGACAACCACATGGTGGTTTCTTTGTGCACAAGGAAAAGAAAGCAGCTCTGTAAGCTTCTTGCTTACGAAGGATTCTTGCAGCCACTTTATTTGTGAGATGTTTTATACAATATTAAAATAACAAGACCTCTTTGTTAATGGACAAATGGTCCTGGACATGGCTCTTGAAATGCAACAACTCTACTTCTTTGCCTTTCTTGTCATCCAGAATGAAAAGACATGCTGAAAACTTCTCCATTTATTTGTGCTACCACTGCAAGCATTTATGATGCCAGGCCTAAATCAACTGGCACTTGAATGTATTATTTTGGGTTAAATGTGGTAACTGTACTACTTGCCTGATAAAAATAGCTAAAGGGATTATTTAAAAACAAAGCACTGCTATGACTTTAGATCCACTCATTAAGTAAACTCAAATAAACTCCATAAAGAAAAACACACACAGAGGAAATAACACTGCAAAAGCCAAAACCAGGTTTTCCTGCAGGTTAGATCATGGGTAGGTTACTATGTTACAAAGCTATAAAAAGTTTATTTAAAAATAATTTTGACTGCTGTTGGACAGTCAATTTATCTCACAGTTGATAGTTGATTTTGGTTGTAAAAGAAAACCATGTAATACAGTGCTTCCTGCATTAGAGAGGGATAAATTACACCATTTGGTTGCTGTGCAGTTAGTGGCTTGAAATGGGAAATAGATAAAAACATTAGTCTTATAACAGCTCAGGAAAACCTCTTTAGAAAACTACTGTGTAGAGGCACACAGATGAGTGGACCAAAGCAGTCCTGTTCCAGCACCAGTGAAGTGGAGGTGAACGCTGAGGATCACAAAGAGGTATTCATTCCCACTGGATTCCCACTACAGAAGTCGATGCTCAGACACTACCATATCAGCTTCAGAGAGCAAATGGGATACAATAATTGTACCGTGGCCCTAACTGTCAGAGACCAAATGGGATACAATAATTGTACCGTGGCCCTAACTGTCCTCCAGTGTATCATGGAAAGGCAGCTTCACATCCTCTAGACAGCTCATTCAAAGATGATTAACTTCTGTGTTACTACATTACATTGTATAAAATCTGTTCTAATTCTATTTAGTCAAAACAGAGCAAAAACTTCAGCCTCTCACAATAGTTGCTTTTTTACAGGTTTCTGGACAAAACATATTGCAACCAAAAACCCAGTACATCACTAGCCCTACCAAGCAGATGATGGATGATGGCAGCATTAAAAACTCACTTGTGGTGAAAAGTTAACTACTTTTACTTTGGCATCCTGGTTGTTACTTATGACGCACGACTAAAAGGAAGTGGTTTTGCAGTGTGTGTGTTCTCAGCCTCGTTCACATCTTGACCCCACTGAGTTTTGCCCCAGAACCTTTGAGTGGTTCCCATGGTTCTTCAACAGAGGCACCAACTTCTGCGGTAGTTGGTAAAAGGGGCTGAGGGAATTGGTTACTGGTTTATGGAGATATGTGGCTGCTGGAGGTAGCCTGATTTCAGAGTGGCTGAGGGAGTAGGCTTTGGTCAAAAGACCAGAGACAGAACATGAGAGCAAACTGGAGTCTCCCTGATCCCCAGGGAAGGAAATCAAGCCAGCCTGAGAACCACTAATGAAGTGTTTGTTAATGAAAGGGCAAAAGAGAGGCAGGACAGAGAAAGACAGTCTGTCAAAATTCTTTGGGTTGCTAAAATGGTAGAGAAGTGCCCTGCCCGAATCAGGTCCTCAAAAGTGTGGAGCAGCCTCTCTGGGACTCCTCTCTTGTTTCACTACAGTTAGTGGAGCTGCCCTGAGGGTCTGGCCTGCACCTTCGCTAAAAAGTAATTACTTTTCATATTTCTACCCTTTCTAAACCGTGCTTCTAACCACAGCATGAAAACCTGGAAGCTTTCAACACTGAAAAATTATTGGGTGAAATCCTGCCCCATGAGAGCCAGTGGGAGCATAACTACTCCCTCTCAAATGGCCATGGTTTACAGCACATATGGCTTAATATAAATGATTTTTTTCACTTTGCTACAACTTGGTATAAGTGATAGGGCCAGTTCACATTTTGAATGCTTTCCAAAAACAACAGGAATGGTGGTGGTGAATACAGTTTGGATGGTGCATTCTGGACTGCACAAGGTTTTCAGCTGCCCACTGATCCCTTCCCACAGGGGCTACAGTATTTAGATCTGAAGGAACACTTGGGACCCGAAACAAACCTTCTGTTTGGCAGCTCCTCCAAAGAGGTTATTTAGCTGGGGGTGCTCGGGGGACACCTTTAATGTTCTTCTAGGGGAAAAGAAAAACACAAAAGGAAAAATACCATTATTGGAGCATTAATTGAAGATGAATCACATCTTACTTCTAGTTAAGGTAGTGGCAGAACACTGCAACACCTGCATGTTTAGTTAAGCTATTTTTGTAAAGCACAAGATACCAGGAGAGAAGCT
The DNA here is from genome assembly GCF_000747805.2 of Chaetura pelagica. Taxonomy (NCBI): domain Eukaryota; kingdom Metazoa; phylum Chordata; class Aves; order Apodiformes; family Apodidae; genus Chaetura; species Chaetura pelagica. The sequence goes on along the minus strand of NW_009953786.1, from coordinate 3,662,799 downwards.
ATAAAGAGTGATGAGATTTGTAAGGTTTCTTATTAGAGTAAGGTTTCCCTAGCAGAAAATTGGTGATAGGAAGCAGCACAGCATGTAAGCAGCCCACGTTCTTGCAGCATTTGGAAAAGACAGCCTATTCCCCAGGTTGCAGAATCAGAGCTTCACTGGAGCCCAAGTAAAGGAGTCAAACGGTATCCTATGAAACCCTCTAAACAGATTCTTACCTCTGACAAACTCTCTTATTTTTACTGTGTATGAACACTTCAAAATCTTCTAATAATCTCATGGGCATTATTGTTCTGGAAGATTGTAACCAAAACTAAATTTCAATGAAAATTTTAACAATTTTTTATTGTTATTGTTTACCATTTTACAATACTTATTATCCTTACTTACATTATTAACAGGAACATTTCACAAGGACAAGGCTTCCAGGACACATCCTGCCCAGAACCTACATCATCTCATCAGCAGAGCTACTACTGCTTTCTTATAATCTTTGCTTGTACCTTTATAAAATTATTTTATTATTTAATACTATGGACTCTTAACTCTTAATTATGGCTGTAGTTCAAAAGACACCTTGACATCCCAGGCAATGCAGTACTCATTTTATTTAATATAAATGTGCTTTGCCTGCACAGGAGGAAGTGAATATGCACTACAAATGCTGAAAATATTCTGAAACCTGCTTAAAATTATCCCCTCAGGAACCACTGAACCACAGAGTGGACTCACTTAGCTTCAGCCAGCAGCAATCTCATTAACAGTGTGAATCTCTCAAACTCACTGACTACTTAACAGAGGAATATTCAAAACAATTTAAAATCTTGATTTTAAAAAAGTTGATCCTCCAACTCAGCCCAGTGGAATTGTTTGTGTGAACAGACAACTGCTTCTTTCATACTGACCACTAAGCTGGCTAGCCTCGAAGGGCAGGAAGGTGCTTAAGTACAAAGATGTGCAGTGGCAGAGTCTCTGCTGGGAAAGGTATCCCTTGGGAAGAGATAGGATGAAATCTAATAGCACTCATGGGGAACTCCAGAGAGAGCCTGAATGGGTTTTCAAGGCTGGAAGCTGAACCATCCACAGCTGGAAAACTCTTTTCCTATGGTAATTCAGTGCTTGTTTTGCAAACAGTCTCATTTTGCCAAGAAATGCATCCACTTCTCAACATATAGAGATGGCATGACCATATATTTCTTCCCAGACATGCAAGATCTGATGAGCAAGTGTGAGCATGAGTTATAACAGCTAAATAAAAACAAAGGGACAGAGGTGGCTCACAGTGACAACAAACACAGCAGCAAGGAGGACTCAAAAACAAAGCCAATACTGATGTGGCAACAAAAGAAGGCAACAGCAGATCCACAATGCACAAGGATATTAACACTTAGGGACCTGGAGTCTGCAGTGGAGCCTGTGGTCTGTCAACCATGGGTGTTTTAAGGCAGCAGTTGCACTTATTCTCCAGCTAAAGGAAAACCAGAATGCGATTAAGTGTTTTTCCTAGAATTTTACAATTCAACAAGCATTTCCTACAGGTCATGTGTTCTGCCATCATGCAATGCTGTCATTTCAGGACATTAGCCAAATGGCAGCTAATCCATAAAGTCTGGTTTCACAGCAAAAAGACACTCAGATGACTTCAGATCATTTTATGGACATCATGAGCAACAACAATGAAATGGCATTCTCATAATATTTTATGCAGACATAGAACACTTTGTCATGATAGTTCTCCAGTGAAGCAGTATAAGTGACATAACAGCATGGAACACACATTTCTAAGATTCAAGGATTATATACCATTTTTCCTTGATGAGAAGCTTTGAGATGAAATCTTTGGCCTGATCAGAAACATCTCGAAATTCCTCATCTTCAAAATCCCAGCTACAGGACAGGATATTGTTGAGGGTCTCGTTGTCGTCATCCCCCAAAAATGGAGACAATCCACTGAGGCTAAAGTAAAAAGAAATATGCTCAATCCTCCTGTCTTTCCCCATCCTGTATATGATCTCCAATGCATTACCTATGGTTATTATTATTATGGCCTATCTTATATTATTGTCTAAGAAAGTCTCCAGACCATTCTCATTCTCTCTTCTATTTACATATTTAAATAATCACCCTTCTTCCCTAACAAACCAAGCATTACTGTCCTTCATGGTGGGTTGTATTTTTGAGAACTCTCACCACCCTTGCACATATCCACTGGGAACTTACCAGGAAGTGTACATTATTCTGGAATTGTGATGTTCAAACAGTAATGAGAGATGTGAAATGACACAAAGAAGAAAAGCTCATGGTGACTGGGAAAGAGGAAAGATTACTGAATATGGATTTTGGAAAGTAGCCTACATTTTCTATTTTTGGTACAGATTTTGTCAATCTTCCAGTATAACAACACATCTGGATGACTGACATAGTTCAAACTAGAAACAGCTTACAAAGGAGATACTGAATCCTACTTACAGCATAAAAGTAATGACTCCTACACTCCACATGTCTGTAGAAAAGGAGACAAAGTCATAATTCACAACTTCAGGAGCAAGAAATTCTGGAGTCCCAAAGTTAACTCGAAGTTTTTCCCTGGGTTTATACCTAGGAAACGGAAAGATTAACAGAGGACATCAGTTACAGCTCTAATTAAAGTAGCACCATAAGCTGTCTAGCACTTAGGGGGATTTCAGAAGCATATGGGAAATCCAGCAGGAAAACAAGGACAGACAGAGGCATAAAGTAAAAAGAAATATACCTATATATAGAATGAAAATGTTTGCAAGCTTTATGTCATACTTTAAGGCAAAACACAACTGTTATACAAAGGAAGATATTCAGATTTCAATGACTCCTCAGAGCAGCTGTTATCATTCTTTTGGGACTTCTCCATATCACAGGCATGGAATTTTTACCCAGTAAATCCTTCACTGAAGTTATGGTACCTAATTAAACTAGAAAGTGATACAGCTTGGGATATATTGTAACAGCCCCTGGTGGTCTCTTGCGCTTTCTTTTGAAGAATCTCCTAACATTGCAGACAAGAGATCAGACAAGACATACCAGTGTGTTTGTCCATTTTAGGTGTTCCAAGAGACTTAGGTGCAATCTTAGGCAGAATCAGCTCTCCCTAAGCATTCTAGCTGAAAATAAAGGCTTCAAAATAAATATTTATTTTTTTTTTATTCAGCTCCGATTCCATATTAAAATATATCCCTGGTTTAAAGAGACACATCAAATTTCTCAGTAGGAGACCACTGTGTATCAGATATGTCACTGTAGAGATGCAATACTTTTTTTCACTGTTTCCTAATTAATTTATAATTAGCAAGAATAAATGCACGTACCTTCTTGCCAATCCAAAATCAATAATTTTTATTTTATTTGTTGCACGGTTCACACACAGGATATTCTCAGGCTGCCACAAGAAATCAAAAAACAATGTAATGAGATGCAAGTAAGCTAAACTGGGTTTTTAGCAAACTGTAGGGAGAAAAAAACATGAAAAACCACGCAAACATCTCACAAGCACCTTTTGCTCTCCTCCTTCACCAGATGGGAACATCCCCCTGCTATCACACAGCAGTTGGGGTCGTGTTCTGTGCTTTGCAACTGCTTTTCCTTCTCCTTGGCTTTTCAATTTGAGATAAGGCAGCAGTTCAGACAAAGAACTCATGAAGAGGAGTGGGACAGAGAATGCAGACTTCCAAAGAGGGGTTTCAGGATGCAGGCACCGTGATTTTACAGACCTTAATAAGCTGACACTAATTTTTTAAAAATAATAATGTTAAAATGTATTGAGCTTTGAAGTTTATCTTGCAGCTTTAGGTTTCTGAGTTCATTAATGTTCTGGCAGCAATTGTCTGACTGAACACTGATAATTAAGTTAGTCATATCAACTTCATGCTTTCCTCAGATATTTTAGCAAGAAGTAGGATTCACAGGTTTAATCCCCCTGGATTTTCATAGGGCCAAATGCTGTTCTTCACTTCCATGGCAGCAATCCATTAACTTCCTAGAATTACTCCAAATTCATACAGAAGGGACTGAGAACAGAATTTGGCCAATTGTCTTTGAAATGTAAATACCTAAAAGAGAGTCTCATATTCACTGCCAGCAGTTTTATAGCTACTCTGTCTTGTTGCTCATTGAGTCCTCTTTGAAACAAAACAGTCCTCAACACTTAAAACATTAGTTAACCTTTGCCACCATTACTAATTCATTTTACATGTAGGACTTTCAAACACCATAGGACTTTTAAACACCATCTGTCCATAGTTTCTGAGGTCCTGGATGATTATGGTCAGGATTATTTTCTTACTGATTCAAGCTTTCTTTCCCAAACTCATCCGTTACTGACAGCAACCTATGAACAAGCAAAATAGAAGGGAGAAGCTATAGCTGGCAAGCACATGAAAAGAGGTCTCTGGGAAGAATTTCTTGGACTGTATATGTAACTTTTGTCAGCACCTTGACCTCATGTTGAAACTGTGTCATCTCCAAGAACATAATTAATGTGTCCTAAAGAACTGTGCAAACTTCTGCTTGATGGGTTTCCAGGTAACTGGATGTTTATAAAGAAAGTGGAAAGTGACCCTGGTCATTGATTAGCAACTGAAGCAGGTCCCAACAAGCAACTGCTCATTTGCAAAACCACTGCAATATGTATGCTAACAATATTAAAGGTGTACTACATTAACTGCATTATTATAAGCCAAAAACAGCAGCCGTGATAAAAATCTCACCAAAGAGAAAACCATCATGTGCACTTTTTCTTTTTGCTTTGTTGCAAAGCTGAGGATCAGTAGGAAGCTTTAGAGTCAGTCATAAAACTAAAGGCATCATCCCATTTTATTCCTGCACTAAACAGAGGTAAGAAACAAGTCTATTATGTGAATAAAATATTGGATTAAAGGAGAAAGAGCCAGCTCCAATGTACAGTGGAATGAAAAATACCTTTGCAACAAATGCTTCCTAAGGGGTGACAGCTAACCATTAGCAGCCCAACAGAGGTAAGAATGTGCAGTCAGTGGATTTGTTTTTAAAAAGAAATGAGGAAACTTTTTGTGTATGAAGTTTAATAGATCAGATAACTAAGCGAGCACATGGTAGAGAATCTGCTGTTCTTCTCTGGGCTTTCAGCTGCACTAGTAGCTATTGTCTAACCCAAAACAGACATGTTGTATTTGTTACATCAGATATTGTCTATTTTTATTTCTTCTATTTTAGCAAGTTCATTTTAATGAATTTTCCCTTAAGATGGCTATCTATTGATGCCTTTTCATGACAATGACAGTGTAGTGTAGTCCTCAGAAAGATGTGCAGGGTCTCCACTTATCCTGAATGACCCACGAATTTAGTTCCACTCATTTATGCCTCAGTTTCTGCTTGGTAAAAAAATGGGTATAATTCCCATCCTGTGCCTTATGCATGAAACAGATCTTGTGCAGCTGACCTGAATAATATATTTGCACAATATCTTGAGATCCAAATCAAAGAGAAAAAAAAAAACCCAAGGCATTTGTAGTCAGCTGCTGGATTTCTGTAAAGTCAGTTTGTGGAAAATGCAAGCGCTGTGAGGCTTGATGATGTATGACCACGGTTCTCATCTAATTTACTTAACCCTGGTAGTAAATTTAGCTGATCTCAGAGTGGTTAAAGTAAATACACATTGGTCTAAGGAAAGCAGAATAAGCCCTTTGTTGTTTCTGCCATGGGAATCTGCTAAGGTGTATGGCCTACCATTAAAAATAAGAATTTCCACAGCCGTCACGGCATAAAACATACATCTCAATTATTTACCTTGAGATCCAAATGAAGAATGTACATTTGGTGCATGTACTGAATTCCCTCACAGATCTGTTTGATGAATAAGATAGTATCCATCTCTGTCAAGTTGTAGTTTTCATCGATAATTCGTTCAAATAACTCTCCTCCTTCTACACTGATGAGAGAAAGACAACAAAGTTTTGACGAAGTCCAAATCAAATCCCATGCAATTAGAGTAACATAGAATGTATCCAACTGGATATTTTAATTGTTCACAATCAAGTTCAGTAAGGTGCATCTACAATATGAGCTTGCACTCCAATTTCAACTTTTCAAGAACTGGGTTCTGATGCACAGTGGCCTGAACTTCTTCAAAGTCTGAAAGTCCAGCCTCCCCTCCACTGATGGGTATGAAAGTCTTGAAATTTGAACCTGATGCTGTTTTGAGCCTTCGCATTGTACTAGTGAAATGAATGAAGTCATGTGGAAAAGTAAGACAGTGTGCTGAACAATCTGAATTTAGAACTGCGGTCTCCTCCCTCAGAGTTTAAGAGCTACAGAATCCAAAATTTCAACTTGAAACTATGTGAAGTCAACAAAAATTACTTCTTAATTTCTCATCACATTTCAGAATGACTCCAGCTTACCCATTCATAGCTACCCAGACATTTACCTTTAGTATTATGTTAATCTTGTATACCAAGTCTGGATGACTATTTGAGAACGTCCAGAATAGCCAAGCTTACAGGACTTTGAACTTCATTCCATGCCTTTCAATTTTTCAGTTATGCCTATTTTGGCTTTCTCAAGACAACATCTGTTTAACTTGACAGGCAGTTATTTCGTGCCTAATTAATGTGATAAACCAGCACAAAAAAACAGGTTTGTCCATTCAGCCTCCCAGTATAAGGATTAACCTTAGTATAAGGATTAGGCACAACACGTAAAGTTGTCTCCTCTTCAGTACAAGATATCTTCTCATTTGCTTCCCAGAACTGGAGATATTCTGAGATGTCTGTTTCTTAGCTGACACAAATTAAAACTTGAAATGAACGTGAAGATACACAATACAGCTCTATCTTCAAATGGAGAAGTGGCTTTACAACACCAGGAATTTGGCACATTACTGGAAAAATGCATAAATGGCTGCACAGGAAAACTTTTCTCCAAAATGCCTTTTTTGTTGTTGTTCCTGAGAATATCTTTCATATGCTCATTCCACCTGTAAGATGCTTGCCCCAGTTACACTGTGACAATGCTTTATTTCTAATTTCAAGAGAAAGTAAGAAATAAATGGACAATTCTAGCAGAAGTAGTAAAGACCGAAAGGGAAAGAAAATAACACACTTACTATTCCATGACAAGGACAATGTTATTTCTTGATTCAAAGGCATCATACAGCTGGATGAGATTCACATGATTTAGCTGGTTCATTATATTGATTTCATTCTTTACTTCATCCTGTAAAGAGTCATGCGTATTTTTTCAGAAGCCTATTTTGTAAGAAAGCTACATGAAACAGGACATAGTTTGAACTAAACATCTACATTATCTTCATGTTTTCATTCACGGCAACCAAACCCAAGGTTTCCTTTGATTGCTCCTGCAGTGGTAGATGTCAAGGCTAATAGGAGCTACCAGACTGAACTCACACCTCAAGTGAGGAACTACTTTAGTAATAAGCTACTTGCAGGGTAAAGGAAGCAGAGTGTCCACACAGACAAGTAGTGGGTTCATAGGGTTGCAAAGAAAAGAGAGAAGCTGAAAAGGACCTGGTTCAACCAGCTGTAGGTATACTAAATCAAGCTGTGTATGAGAAGACCAGGACAGTTCTCAAAACCTCCCTTTGCAGTCAGGGGAGAGAGTCTGGTCCCTCCATTCAGCCCAACTATTTTAAGTGTGCAGTTTAGGATGGGCTGAACCATTCTCTGATGGTGCCAGTCTGTCTTCATTGACTATCAGAAGATAATTGGTGATCAGCTTGGCCACAGCTACACCTTAGCAACCCCAGTTAGCTGAGACAAATCCCACCCTTGAATGTCATTAACAATATTGCTGTCACACAAGGGACACTCTGCATGTCTTTCCTGTGAAAGCAAGCCCCAGATGGCCATGGGGTTTGCAAAACGGAGCAGACTAATTCTTCTCATCTGTATTTGTGGTGATGTGAGAAGCACAAATCATGCCTCTTATCAACACCCCTCACAGTGAAATCAAGTCATTGCAGCAAAGGCTACGGTGTGCTTGGCAAAAAGAAACACAAAGAGTTGAGAACATCGTTGAAAAAAAGAAGATCTAAAGAAAAAAAAAAAAGAGAGAGATAAAATCCAAAAAGAGGATTTTGATGAGTTACTAGAAGATCTGGAGAAGAAGGAACTAGAGCCAATGGTCCTTTGAGCATGAAGAATTTTCAGCCACTTGATCATAGTTTGTTGTGTAGCTGAAGAACACTGTGGGATCCATTGGGGAGCAAAAGACTAATATCACACTCTACCAACCTTCTGTTTAGGACCTTTGGCTTTTATAATTTTGGCTGCTAGCTTGAGACCTGTTGCTTTCTCTTCACATTGGTGCACTTGACCAAATCTCCCTCTAAGGAAAAAAGGAGAAAAGAAAATCATCCAGTGGTACTGGTGTCAGTCCTGAATGTAAACTAGGTAATTGTCCTCTTCCTACTGGGTTCCATTTCAATTTCTCTATTGATGCTCTTTTCTTGTGCAGATTAGATTTGCTGCTACTCATTTAGGCACACCAAAATCACACACTGTTCTAGCTGATATTATCCCACTTGTATGATTCACTATACTCACCTCATAACATGCAGTGACTAATCCTGGGAAAGTCAACAAACTGTGAGGATAACAACTCACTTATATGCACAATCTGCCCCTCTCAATCTCATCATTCTCCTCCAAAGGGAGAGTTTTCATGATGAAACAAAGCCTTACTCAAGACCACGTTGCCATCAAAAATGGCAATATCGCTCTCTCCTAAACAATGTCAGCATGAGAGATCAAGTAAGGTCACCTATCAGATTAGCCTGCTGATCTATCTGAAAATATGCATGTGTTTTCAGGGATGGAACCCACCAACAGAAAGCAGTCTACAACATGTCTCTATGTCCTGCTGGCTGCAGCGTGATGTAAAGTATTACAGCATCCTAGCAGCCCTGTCATAAAGCCTGAGGGCAGCTGTCTGACCCAGAACAATACCAAATACAAGCCAAGTCTGCTGGTGCCAGACTTGGAGCCAAAATTCACTCACACAGTAAAATTAGTCTCCTGTTGTCACCCCTATCTAAAACACTGTTAGACTTCCTTGACTTCAGGTCTAGTGAGGCATGTGGCTTCCATTCACCTCCAGGGTGCTTGACTAATTTTGTGCCTTGTTTTCCATGTTGATTGGTTTCATTTGACTTACCCTCCCAGGATTTCATTCTCATTGACATTATAGTAATTGCTGATCTCCACCCTTTTGGCTGAGACAATCCGGTGATCAAATGGTGCTGGTGGAGTAGGAGTGTTATCTACAAAAGACAAAACAGACAGATAGCATGAGCAGTCACATGCAGTGCTTTTTTAGCTCCTGTTTTAGTTCCTCTCTTCCCCAGATAAGCTCATTTAAGAACTGAATACACCTACTGTAAGCTTTATAGACAGGTCTTTCTCTGTTATTTAGGAAGGGTTTTATTCCAGGAGCTCTGGCTCAGAAAACAGGGTGTGGTTGGAGAACTACACTACTATGACAAGGACTGCTTTATTTATTAAGTTAGGATCTTCTGCGTAACAGTAGAAAGAGGCAAACTGAAGACCACTGAACTAAACCAATGTAGTTTCATAGCCACAGAGGGCCTTAGCAATTCATTTGAAAGGAATTTGGTTGATCTTTTTCTTCTTTTTTACCTCAGGGATTGTTAATAAGCGAGTATGTACTGTAACTCTCCAGCAGGGTAGGAAGAGAAACTGAGCTCTCATCTACGCCCAGCTAAAAGAGGCTATTTCCCAGCTTTTTCTGTTCATAGTGAAGTAATCCCCTTTTCTACTGACTGACACAACTTGTCACTCTCCACCTTGTGGTCAGGACTTTCAAAGATCACATTCAGAGCTCGTGCATGTGAAGGAGTTTCACCCTGGCAGGCAGCACCTGCAATTTCCAGCATGGCTCAGGACCCAGTCTGGTAGGACATGTGGCAACTGTCATGTGCTCCTCTGAAGAATTTCTGTTCTTAAAAAAAGATCAGACGTAAAGGGGGCACAGAGAAGGAATGGGTTCCCAACATCACACTGCAGCAGCTATGGAGTTTCGGCATAAATGCAGGCCTCTGGTGTTATTGTCCAGATCTCCACATGCTGGAGCAGTCTGCCATCCTGTTGTCAGAATTCCTGCTGGAGACCAGCCCTGCATGCCTAATTTCCCTTTGGATTTTTTGCAGGGTGTTGCGACTACGATTTCATACCCACGTTGTTTTGCATTTGATTGATATTCCTGAGAGTGACCTTTGGCTGACCAAGGTGACAAATACTTCTTCAACTGGTTGGGAGGGCTACAGCCCCAGTGGTTCAACATGAGCTCTTTGGTTTGGAATGCCAGCTCCCTTTTTTGTGAGGCTTGTTGAGCAATTTTAAAACTGTTCATTACTCCAGTGAAAATGATTAAAAACACAAACAAAAAAAGCCCTGTGACAGCATGTAGCTGGCAGAAACACTTTGGTCATTAATGTTGCAGTAGATTGTCTGCATTCACAGTGAATGTCCATTTTTCCAGGACACCAGCTGTGTACCTAGATTTTTTATTTTTTTTTTGACAGTGCTAATAACTTACATGGTCAGGAAGTTAGTTCATGGTCAAGAAATTGTGAAAAGCTGGAGCTTCTGGAAGTTTGCCACCTACTTGGGATGCTGCAGAGTCTGAATTGCATGGCCTTAAGTATGAGCCTTTACTTGTTCCTGAGACCCACAAAATGCCAAGAAAGCCTCTAAAAGCAGACATTTACTATAATAACATGAACTCCAAGGGCCCTAGCATGTGAGAATAAAATATATTTCTGAAAGCTCAGCTCCCGAAAGTGACCAAACTTTGGGCAAGGAAGTGTTCTTTAAAAGATATCAGAATACCTCTTTAACACTATGCCTAAGTTTTAGCCTTCAAGATTTTCCCAGTGATAGACCCTCTGTTTTTCTTTTCCTGAATACCAGGGGACATTTCTTCCTATTCAAGAACGATCTGCCACTACAGATCAAAGATGCCCCAAGAGAGACCCCACTCTAACCTCAGTGTCATCCCTAACTATCTGCCAGAGCTCAGGACAGGTTATGGAGTATATAGTTTTAATACACTATCTCCCATTTTCTGCTACAAAAATCTAGCACAAACATTGAATGAATGTTTCTCTCTTCCCTCTCCCCCCATTCCCAAAGCAAAGAAATTCATTCTGAGTCCTAGGAATGCACACACACACACATATCTCAAATCCTTCAAGCCATCCTCTCATGTCCCATCATTTCATACACAGGGATAGGCACTGAAATTCTTATTCTAATATTAGAAACCTCTGCTTCACCCTAGTAAGCACTGCTTCAGAGTTCAGTGCCTTGGCAGCATTTATCTGACTGTTCAATAACATCAGTCAGGCTTCCACACAAAAAATCTGCATTCCTTTCTTGTGCAGACTGCAGTTGTTCTCACTTCAGATTGCAGTGGTACGAGTATGAGCAAGCTGGTTTTGCAGGCTACATCCAGAGCATTGCAGATTCTGTACTAACACATGTTCTCAGCACTTCCACAGGTCAACCAATTTTGTCACACATGATATAATTTCTCCCACCACTCTATACTTAGGAGTTTCAGCTCTGTTGTTAAAAGAGGAGGGAAAG
>NW_009953786.1:3640309-3651062 GCF_000747805.2 Chaetura pelagica | reverse complement strand
GGAAAGAGGAAAGTATTAGTGGACTAGTTGTGGCAGAATTAAATTAGTAGCAACAAACATCTGCCAGAACAGAAGCCTCTAAGATGGAAGCAAACAGAACCATGTTATTCCCCATCAGCTTAGGATATGGCCCAAGAACAACTGCTTCCCATCAGAGCCACCATGCACACCTTTTTATCCTACTAATCACAATTATGAAATCATTCTCTTCTACAGATGTCTCTCTGGTCTTCACTCTAATAGCAGTGGAATCAAAAGCTTTTCTTTTGGGAATACTTCCTGTGAAAGCTTTCTTAGTTTTTACATATGCCATCAGCATTTTCTTCATCTACCCTGTCATCTTTGTTTAGGCCTTCATCATTCACTCGATGCTTCATTCACCTCCATGCTCAAATTGTCAGATGAGAGAACTATAATATCCTGTACCTTTTTTGCAGCCTTCACACCTGCAAGGATAAAACATGGCATTAGAGTAGGGCACAGCAAAGCAAATTTAGAAACACAGGTAAAAACTGCTAAGACTTACGTTACATTCAAATAGTATTAGATTATTTGCCTCATAGTGTAAAATAAACTGGTTTAATCATCACTTTGAGAAACAAATATGACCTCTAATTTAATCACGACAGCGAAATGTTTCTCCATTACTGAAATCCTCAACTGAGTTCTTCTAAATTTAACATTTGGCTACCAATCTCACCTTTACAGCAATGGGAGAGCACTGGGATTTCTCTCTGCTCATACAGGTTCCTGAGAACTAATATGGTTTATCCCTGAAGGACTATATATCAATGCAGCAATGAAAGAATTACAGTAACCAAATTTATCAGTTTAATTGCCTGGGCAAAGTTTCACAGTTTTATATTACCATTTAAGTTACTTCATTTTGCAGTAACTTAATTCCCAAATGGTGCACAGCCTAATCTAACCTTATTTTGCTCATAGGTTATATGATGCTACAGTATATAAACATAACAATGGGAGAATTCTCCTCAGAAGTGAAGAAAAGTCTATTGCCATGTTCCTAACCTATTTCCCAAGCAAACAACCAAAGCACACTGCTAGTACTGTGTATATTGTCTATTCTTTAGGGGTATAATTTCAGCTTAGAGCTCACATAAGAGAGACAAACTCATGTGACAGTTATCTATTGGGCTTGATTTTTACCTATATTTATATTAATCAAGATGCTTTGACTTGAAGTTTTAACTACATATTTTTCTAACGCATGGGGAACTTAAGAATGTGCAGCCTGAGCTCCAGAACTTACCTTCCTTCTGGTACCTCCTCTTGATCATGGGTTTCTCCTGCCTCATCTTTATTTTGAGAAGGAGCTGGTGGTTCCTCATCGTATTTTTCAGTCTTATCAGCATCTCCCTCCCTTCCATTCTCCCTCTCCTCTTGTCTTTCATCTCCAGACACTTGATGTTCCTCCTTACTCTCCTCATCTGCTGGGGACTCACTCTCTATCTCCTGCCCAGCTATCCTTTGACAAACATTGTCAGCATCTGCTTCTTCCTGCTTTTCTGTAGTGAGTGATATCTGAACAGAGCTTCTCCTTTCTTCTTTCTCCTCTGGCTCTTCAATAAGAAATTTGGGAGGATCGATTTCAAGCAGAACAGAACTTTCCCTTTCAGCATTTTCCTTATTGAGCTTGTCAATGTCTTCTTCTTGAGAGCAGGACTGGCTCTTCTGGATGGCCCCCTCTGTAAGTAAACAGGTTATCAAGGAATCTGTCAGCAATTCTCTGATAGTCAGTAACAGTATTAAAGTAGGGTTGCACATTTAGCATAACTTCTGTTGCATTTTGAACAAGCCCTTGCTTGTTTCTCCCACTTTCAAGGTGTCTCCTAAGCAAGAGCAGACTACTTCTTTAAAACTGGGATATTATGGGTCACAAACTGCTCCTTCCAGACAAGTTACTGGAAAATGTTTTCTCACTGATATTTATTGTCACTCAAGCCAAGGTTAATAATCTCCTCATGCAAAGCACTTCTTTGAGCAGTTTGCCACCATGTCCACAGGAACATGAACTGTAGGTAGAGGTTCCTTGAGCAATTTTTACTCACGCTGATGAGCATGCACATAACCCAACCAACCTGGAGCTGCTCAGGAGAGTAATAGCTATTTCTGTGCAGTTGTACTCTTAGGAACTAAAAGCTAATCAGAAAAAAAAACCAACAAAAAAACAAAAAAAAAAACCCAAACAAACAAAACTTCTAACCTGTTGAATCTGGTGGCTTAGTTTCTCTTGTTTCTGTCTCATTCAAATGTGATTTTTCTTGGATGACCTGTGGAGAAGGCAATTGATGTATTAGTCAGTGTATACAATGTTCATGTTGTATTGTTCCTCACGAACAGTTCCTCTCCTTACAGCCTGATGTTTTTGGTCAACTCAAAGTGCTCTGTGTTCTAACACACTTTTCCTATAAATTATGGCCCTTACTTCAATCACTACCAAGCTGATAAGATGGGTATCAGTGCAAAGCAAGTGAAATTATCTCTGTTGTAGTCAATAGTAGTGACAGCATAAATGGCCCAAAAATGATCAGGTTTGAGTCTCAGGGACTAAAAGAGAAAAACACCTGGAAATGAGCTATTGCCCTGCACTAGCTTTTGCTGTTAAAAACTAGGTTGGTTAAACCAAAGATAGGAATATATAATATCCTAGTAAAATGTTCAGTAACAGTCTTACTGACAGATTTCAAAAAGTCTTTTGCTGTTAATCAACATCTGGTAACAGCATTTTTAATGATCCAATAATTTATTATAGGCTGATGGAAACAGTTGCCAGGAATTGGAGCATATAAACCCTCATGTCAGTTTTGTAGCTTCATCTTCTCTACATTTTACAATGTTACAGTGACACCTAGAGGTGATTCATACCAAGCCAGTTCCTCATAAAAACTATTACTGTTCCATTTATGACTAGTTACTCATATTCCTATGTCTTTTGCTCCATGTGTTCTTTCATCAGCCACACCTAAACTAGAAGTACGACAGTGACCACAGTAAACCATGCTTATCTGTGGTTGCTCAGTGCTCCTTTTCCACCTGTCTTCCTCCTCTCATGCTACTATGAAACTGGTGCTATCATCAGATCAATAGATCCACTAGGTGTGAAAAATGCAGATACTTCCAAGTATTTTCCAGAGAGACTACTTTGTCTTTGAGCTACTGGATTAAGCAGTGTAATACATATTTCAACAAAATATACAGGGCCAGCCACTTAATTTTGTCTGTCTTAATAATGCAAGTAGTCCCACAGCTTATTCATATTGTACTCTGGGCATGAATCTGTCCTCTTACTAAACATTGGTTCTCGTAAACCCTCTGCATTTTTTATGGTGTGAGTTACTTATTTATTTATTTCATCAGACTATATAGAGAATAGGCATGAAATTAAAGCAATGTGTATCCACTTTAAACACTGAGTTCAAGGGAAAGAAAACTCCATGAGAAACAAAAAGAGCTGAGAAAAACTGGATGAAACTGCATTAAAGGATTTCATCAGGAATTCTTCGGAAAATCTTGATCTGCAAGGGACAAAGAAGCTGTCATATAAGCAGGAGAATTGAGACTGATAGCTACTTGGGATCCAATTGTTCCCAGAAAGCTGCAAACCACAAAATGAAAAAGGCCTAAACACAGCTAGGTAAGTACCTTTGAAATATGAATTGGAGCCTTGTTCACACAGAACTTAAACATAAACTTCACAATTCCAGATGGATCTTAGGGAATCAACTCATGCTCACTCTGTGTTTGTCTTGGGTTTGGTTTTTTTTTTATGGTGAAAAGCACCCAAAGAAGTAGGGAAAAGCCTCAGACTTATTCGTTCTGCAGTGTGACCGCAATTAGTCATGCACTCGGATTCCTGTAAGTGTGTCAACCTCACCGCGCCACTGAGGACACCAGCTCTGAGCAAATACAGTCAGCTGAGCAAATAACCAGAGAAATGGCCTCCAAGGTCTTTTGATGCATGGGTCCAGGTTTCGCTTCTGCGTTCAGAATTAATTGCAGGCACACAGTGCTTCCTACTAAATATTGCTGTAGTTTGCAGGTGTGAAATACAGAAGCCAGCTTTTGAAAATCCACCTAGTGGAACGCTGGATGATGCTGAATATCTGAAAGTGCCAGAGCATTACATAAATTACTACAGTGTTTATTCAAGCATCATTTCTCATCTCTTACATTTTAACAGCGGAGGAGGAGCTCACACTAATTTAATCAGGAAAAAAACCCCAAACAAAACAAACCCCAAAAAACCCAAACAACAAATGAAACATTTACTGGTATCCTTCAGAATCAACAAATACAGTTATTTGAAATAAATACAGGGTCAGTAGGGCACCAGAATAAGAAATACAAATATAAAGACTAGATATTGGACTATTTGTAGACACATGAGTTTTCTACATGTGAGCATCCTAGTTTTCTTCATGTTTTGCTATTTGTAGCAAGATGTGACTTCAACATGTCAAACCTTGGTCTGGCAATAAAAACACCCACTTTCACTCATTGTTTCTTCCTGTAAAGAGTGGGATTGTGCCAGGTTGACACAATCCGGAGCTAATGGAAGCCAATGCATCCCTCTGGAATGGATGCATGCCACAGGAGGCACAAAGATGTCCCTGCAGTTTGTCAGGGGCATGTGCCCATGTGATGTCCAAACCGAGGCAGCCAAGCCAGCTGCTCTGACACTCCACAGGTCATGAGCACCCAAGGCCATCAGATTCTTTGGAAAATCTCAGCCAAAAGGTGTGGTGGTTTGTCAATAACATCCAACCCTCCCCCCTACTCTTCCTTCAGTCTGTTAGTAGTGCTTTCTTAAAGGTTTATTGAACTTAATCCTTAATGGGATTTTATTTATGTATTATTCTTCATAAACTTCCATGATATGTGACTTTTTCTAGTCTCTAATTTCTAAAATTATAGGAATCAATATTACTTAGTGGAAATTATGACTCCACCTTATTTTCCCCCCTTTCTTTAATGACTTGAATATGCACAACAAGATTAATGGTAATACAGTCATTTTCCCTACTTATACAAGCCAAAAGCTTTCAATTAAGTTTTTATTTTAGTTCCACA
Source organism: Chaetura pelagica (assembly GCF_000747805.2). NCBI lineage: Eukaryota > Metazoa > Chordata > Aves > Apodiformes > Apodidae > Chaetura > Chaetura pelagica. The sequence goes on along the minus strand of NW_009953786.1, from coordinate 3,645,971 downwards.
AAAGGTTAAATATGAAAGGTTGTGTTGTGACCCTGCAAAACATACCAAAGCAATAAGGTGTATCTACCTACAGAAGTTGGTATTGTGTCTTCAAAATCACATTTCCCAGACTTAAACATAGTATTTCATATGGAGTACTGCTAGATCATAAGTAACAGAGACAGAATAAAAGCTCACTTGATGATAACAGAACAATGCCAAATACTCCAGAAGCTAAAATTTCAGTATAGAGCAACAGAAAAAAAAACCAAAACACTTCTGGAAAACTGACTTTAGAAACCTACATAAATTATGCAATAAGCAATTGCATATATAAATATAATATATTTTAACAGAAATTTGAAATGCAGTGAGAAATTAATGTTTTTTATAGACATCTGACTCCGTTTTAATGAGCTTCTTTATACTGCAGCAGTTCTACCCTTGGAATGTTTTCCTAGCTAACTTTCAAGTATTTTTTTATTCACCTAAAAAAACTCTGCTGCTTTTTTTTTTTTTTCCTATGGCAAAAAAATTGTATAATGAATGGCCTCACAAAGCAGCCCCAACCTTTTAGTTAGAAATCCTTTATTACCCCATCACATTTCATTTGATGTCAAGACATTATTCGCAACTTTAATCAGCCAATACCAAGACCTAAAACTTTGCATATGTCTAAACCACATTTCTTATTCCATGCCTTTTGTTCTTCAGGTGCCTCATGTTCTTTAGATATTTTGCAGAGCTTTATTTTGTCAAGATACCCTGGTTTTGTGTAAGACTTGATCACCATCCATTTACCAACACAATTAAGTTATTTGAGCTTTGTGATGAATTAACTTCACTCACAGCCAGAAATCAGCCATGGGCTTTGCCACCTGAACATGGTAGTGTGGGTGGTACCAGTATCACTGCACTGGTATGTGGGAGAATGCTTCATACACAACCTTGGGGCAACAGCAGGTGCTATCACCCAGGGCTTGGAATCCATGCCTTCCTTCCCTTTTGTTTTCTTTTTTAATACATCCACCCCACCACCCCAACAATGTAAAAGAATCAGTGAATGTATTTCTGATACAAACTTACAACTGTAGAAAAAGTACACTTGGGAATTCTGCTTTTACTGGCAGGTGGTACATCTGCTTCCCTGTCATTATTTTTTGCTACAGTACACAAACTGCTGGCAACTTCAGGCAAAGTTTTTGACTCTTCCATAATCTTTATAGAGCTCCTTGAACTAGATAAAGAAATAATTCTTCCGTATAAATCAAACTCATGTCGCAAGTATTGTTTAATCACACACAGAAATGACCTCTGAGCCATGAGAATAGTAACTCCCCCACTAGGAAATACAAGAGAATTTCCATGTGACCTGCTGCCTTGAAAGCACTTTGGTAATGAGGTAACAACCTCTGTATCAAAACGTATTCTAAATACTGAAAAATCCCTTCGAATAACACCATCCTAGGTGTTATTGTACTAACAGTAACAGGTTGCTTTTAAACATCTTTACTTTCATCTTGAGGTCTAGGCACTGTCATTTAACAGTCACCATCAGACATAAGAAGAGCTTCAGAGGTAGATATTTATTTTTTTTTAACTCAAATTGCCTGATATAATTTTAATGCCTCTGGAATACACAGAGGCCTGCGATAGTGACCAACAAATCTGAGGCTACAAGACCAGAGCATTCAGCATTACCTGGCTTTGACACATGTCCTTTCACTGCACCTGGGAAATCAAATCAACCTGTTACTATCACTTTTGAATTTCTCAGCTGAAAAATCAGGGGTAACATCAGGCAAGCACAATCACTGGAGACTCTGGCTGCTTGTTTAACCAACATATTAGACATCCTCACATCTGACCCTCTTCTCACTAGTAACTAGCAATAGGACAAGAGGAAGTGGCTTCAAGTTACACCAGGAGAGGTTTAGGTTGGATGTTAGGAAAAACGTCTATACAAAAAGCATTTTTAAGTGCTGGAACAGGCTGCCAGGGAGGTGGTTGAATGTTTTTTGTTTAAAAAATCATAGAGATATGGGGCTTCAGGATGTGGTTTAGCAGTGGGGCTGTAGAGCAGAGGTTGGCAGAGTTATGTTGAAGTTTGGACTGGATGATCTTACAGGTCTTTTCCAACCTGAACCTTCTATGATTCTATGATTTTATGACCCTTCTCTATACTGCTCAATGACCTCACATTTGTAACAGCTGATGGGGTTCCAAGTGCTTCAGAGGTGCATATGTGCCTCGTATGCACCTGTGCCATACACTCAAAACTTTTTGGTGATATTCTTCCATATTTTCTCCATTGCCATTACATGGCTTATGCTCTAAAGTGGGCTCCATTATTGTCACAGTGTGAGAAAGGAGGGGAAAAAAAATCTTTGGCTTGAAAGCCAAATCAGTGGCAGAGCTTTTTAACTGCAGGCATAAACCACCCATCTGTCAAACTACTCAGGCAATGTTTTGCTACAGTATCAGTTAAGTACCTTCATTGTTAAGAGACTGTTTCTCAGCTTTACTAACTACTTGAGCTAAGCATGCGGTGATACAAATGGCAAAAAAAAATTCTTGAACCACTCTTCCTGAGCTGCTTTTGAGATATCACACTGCTGGAAGATTTCCAAAAGCTTACAAACTTCAGAAGTCATCCCTGACAACTTCGATGACTCAATTTGAATTAGGCTCCAGAAACACAGGTTTCTAAATTACTCACTTCATTTCATGAGAAGGCAGGTTTGGATGGAGGGGAAAGACCTGGGTTCTCTTTATTTCCCCTTTATGGACCTTCTTCTGTGGCACCTCATCATGCAAGCAGCACCCAGTGAGTGGAATGTGGTGGGACTCCTCCCAGGCCCTGCTGGGGCTGCTGCCCAGCCAGGCATCACAGCTCCTTCTCTTTGGTGCACACATGCACAAAACCCAGGGTGCTGCCAGGATGGCACCAAATTACTTGCATTCCAGAGTAGCCACCCTTGTCATCAAAAGTCATTGTAGTGGAGACCCCACATTTAGTTGCAATGGCACCCTTCTGCTGGAGGAGGCACTCAAGCCTGGTACCCTCACTACTGGCAGATGTATCTGACAGGGGTTGAGAGAAGTCCTCACCTGAACACAGACTAAATGGGTAGGATATCTGATGACAAAATGTGGATTTTAGATGACTGGAGTGGGTGAAGACCTCTTGCCTGAGCAAGTCCCTCCTACCACTGGCTTACCTCTTCAAGGAACCTTCTGCTTTTACAGGATTGCTCTCTGCTAACCTTCTTGTCTTGCTCTCCTGCTCTTAACAGTTATCTCTTCATCATCAGGTCTCTCCAGTTTTGCAAAGGAATTATAATGGATTCCTTAAATGGTAACTGTAACATGTTGGTGTTAATGTCATGCCCATAAGACATTTGAGGTGGTGTGCAAGTATTTAGAAATCAGCTGTGGCTGCTTTGGTTCCATAAATTCCTCAGAGCTGCAGAGAGAGCAAAACCACAATCGTGCCTAGGGCAGGATCCTACCCAGGGAACATTATAGAGCAGGCAGCAACTTCAGAGGCCACATGAAAGAAAAATGAAACAGCATCCTGAATTGGAAGGGCACGAATGAACCTCCTGTGTCAGTAAGAGAGAAAATGGAACAAAGCAAGATGAAAATGTCTTGTTTGGAGAAAACGTACCAGTTTTATGGACAAAGAAAGTCAGAGAGAGAGTAATAATTCTAATATATTGTAGCTCACTCAAAAACTGAAATAACTCTACCAAGAACATATTTAGGTAAAGCCATCTGTCCTGAGGGGAAGAAGAGCATTCCCGAGTATACCAGGAGGTGCTGATTGGCTGCAACCCCCAAACAGTGGACAACCCATCTGCCAGTCCTCTAACCTCAAAACCACCACGGACGGCAGAAACTCTTGCAGGCAGATGAAAAAAATAATAATAATTAAAAAAAATTAAACAATTCCTGCCTATTCGGCTGGAATATGAAAACTTCACAGAACATGGACAATCTGGAGAGCATTTAAATGATGCATAAGGGACCCATTAGGATTTGTAGGCAAAATGAAGGAATCAGAACAGTTATAGACTGAGGCTGAATGGATATTAAAACACACATGGCAAACAGCAGTTTCATTGCAACTCCTAAAGCAGTCTGTGGGTTGCAACTGTAGTGTGATGCCTGCACAAAAGGGACAGAGGGTTCAAATAGAAAGCACAGCTCCCACTGCTGGGGTGTTTTTAGTGAGGGAAACAGCCTCAAACTGCTAATAGTTATTAGTCCTGTGGGAAAGCCTGTAAAAATGGCAGGAGACCAAAGATACAGCAACCTACAGGCAACTGCAGAAAGTTCAACACCACTTTACAATGGCAACAAAAGGGACTTTCTGACTCTGCAGGTGAGTATATGCAGGTTAATGGTATAGAATCTCTAAACTGTTTAATTTGGAGGAAATAAGTGAATTTCTTACTTTCTTTATAAGTGGAAGGAATAGGACTGAATATTGAGTAATTTTGTGGGAGGATTGTCACAGACTACTTAAAAAGGTGAATTTGAAGAAAAAGTCAAGACATTTAAAGACCCATACTGTAGATCTGCTGATTTCCCTGGGTGGTAGTAGTGAGAAAATAACTTAAAATGACAAGTAATACATGCTACCTCTTTCAGTCATGTGGTGACAGGGTCACACTGCACTAGGTGGAAAATGGCTGGCAGACATTTGGCAGCACCAACAAAGCAATAAGTTGTCTGCAGGCTACACAATGTTATAGCTCCAACTCAAAACAGAAATAAACTAACCTCCTGTATGAGGCAGTGGAGGTATTTCAGGATGGCAGTAAAGGCAGAAAAGCAGACATTTTCCTTCAGAGGAGAGCAATCCCTATATTTTGCAAGAGTACAAAAAGTCCATGTGAAGCCTGTGATTTGGAAACTATTCCAGCTGCTGGTGAAGTCAGAAGAGACATTACACACCCCAGTTGCTTATCACCTCCTCTTTACCCCTCTCCCATTCCCCCACTTCCATCCCTGTTGTTCTGCCTTTTTGCTCCTCTGCTAAATCCAGTTCTGTAAAATAAGCCAGTTAGGAAAAATTTAAAAACACTCCTACGATTAATAAAGCAAAGAGCAACACCTCTCCAAAGAGGAAAGGATGAGAAGCAGTATGTAGACAAAATTCACTGCCTTATCCAGTTGTATCCATGGCCACCTATTGCACCATCTACTAGTAATTGAGAATGATCAAATTATTTTGCAGAGCCAGGCTGGGGACAGCCAAGTGTTTGTCAGACAGCTCAGTCATTAGAAGAAAGAGGTGGCCTTTGCTCATAGCTGGGGCAGGGTAGATGACAAACAGGCACATCATCCAAAACAGATTATTATCTCCAGCAGTGCACAGAACTGGATACTGACTTTCTGAAATAACTGTAGTGAGTGGATCACCTTGCTCATGGCTGAAAGGAAACAGAATAGGACTGTGTGTGCCTGAAGTGATTGCAGGGCTGCTCAGTGCTGCCATACAGGGTCCACCTTAGATGAAAGATGTGCTGGTCTTATTGCCTGGCAGCTAGCACTCCTGCAGGGTCATAGATTCATAGAATCATAGAATGGTTCAGGTTGGAAAAGACCTGTAAGATCATCCAATTCAACCTTTAACTTAACTCTACTAACCTAGCTCTACCAGCCCACTGCTGAA
>NW_009953786.1:3618844-3640182 GCF_000747805.2 Chaetura pelagica | reverse complement strand
TGCTGAACCATGTCCCTCAGCACCTTATCTATATGATTTTTATGTACATTCAGGGATAGTAATTCAACCAGTTCTGCGAGCAGCCTGTTCCAGGATTTAATAAAGATGTTTTTTCCTAACATCCAAGCTAAACCTCCCTTGCCACTTCCTCTCATTGCATCAATAGTTACTGGTGAGAAGAGACTGACCACTCCCTCCCACTGCTGTCCCCTGTTGCCCCCAACCTCCTTTCAAGTAGATGCAGAGAGTCATAAAGTCTCCCCTCAGCCTCCTCCTCTTCACACTAAACAGTCCCTGTTCTCTTAACCACTCCTCATAAGGTTTGCTTTCCACACCTTTCACCAGCTTTGTTGCCCTTCTCTGGACACGCTCCAGTACCTCAATGTCCTTCTTGTAGTGAGGGGCCCAGAACTGAACACAGTACTTGAGGTGCAGCCTCACCAGTGCTGAGTACAGGGAGACAAGAACTTCCCTACTCCTGCTGGCTACACTATTCCTGATACAAGCCAGGATGCTGTTGGCTTTCCTGGCCACCTTGGCTCACTGCTGGCTTTTATATTCAGATGGCTGTTGATCAACACCCCGGGTCCTTTCTGCCAGACAGCTTTCCAGCCACTCTTCCCCAAGCCTGTAGCGATGCATGGGCTTGTTGTGACCATAGTGCAGGACCTGACACTGGTTCTTGTTGAAGTTCAACATTGCTCAAAAGTCAGCATTGTTCAAAACTGCTGTCAAGTGTGGATTGGAGGCAGTGATAAGGATTGTGTTAAGAGAAGCAAGAATTGCTTTCTGTATAAACAGGTATGTTTGTTCATTGTTATGCCACCTGGTATATTTCAGATGTAAAACTCACATGGGTGAGATCCACCACTTCTCTATTCCTTTGCTGTTATTTTTGCTTTTGCCTTAACAATTAAAAAACTCATTTGTAAATCCAGTTTGAATAAATGGCAGGCAGGGGCACAAGGGACCAACTTCACAGTCTCTTATGGACCACTCTTTTTACCAACTTGCTCAAAGGTACTGTTCCTACCCCCTCAAGCAGAGGAGAGTCTGTTTGCCCTGAACGCCAGTAAATACTGACTCCTACTAAACTGACAGCCAAGCTCAGCAGTCTCTGCTGAAGGATATCATAGCATGTTTCATTATTCTTAATGCAGGGCTGAATTCAAGTCTGTTTTTACTTAAACCCAAGATGACTAAGTGTTTACTAAAGCCAGCTGTTGTTCACAGGATAGCTTGATAATTTTATGGTGGCCCTTAACTAATAAATCATATGCATGGAGAGGAAGGTAATGACAAGCTAACATATGTATGCTATCTCATAAACCAAACAAAATATTAACAATGTAATAATATCACCAGTGTGATTCCAGACACCGTCTTTCCTAAACCCTCATGCTAGATAAGCTCCTACCAAGTCTACTCAACATCACTGAGAGTCTGACTAAACAAAAATAAATCAGTGAGGGGATTACAAATGGAGCTGCTGTTGGGAAAAAAAGCAGTGACCCCACTCACCCCTCTCTTCTTTGGATCTTTGTGAGTAGGCTGCCTCTGTTTCCATCACATTCAAGCCCCCCTTCCCCCTGTATGTCTCCACCCTTCTGGCTCCTCTATGTGTGCCTGAGCACAAGCTCATCCTCTGACCTGCCCCTTCTGCTACACCCACCAGCTCCCACACGTTTACCAACAAAGTCTGCATGGTCCCTTCCTTTCTTTTACCCTGTGTTTCTAGCTCAGAGAGTTTTGGACCTACTCTGGCCTCCAGAAGCTGCCAGTTCATTAACATCTCAGCCCTGATTCAGTTTATATTTATAAATAGTTTAGATTAAGATGTACTTTCACTGTGACAGGTAGAGCTCTACCACAAACTGCAGTGATTGCAAGCATTACAGACACGACCTATGGGTCTCACTGCAATGGGACTTTTAAAACAGATGTTTTCACAGAATCACAGAATCACCAAGGCTGGAAAAGACGTTTAAGATCATCAAGTCCAGCCTATGACCTAACACCCCCACATCTGCTAGACCATGGCACTAAGTGCCACATCCAGCCTTTCCTTGAACATATCCAGGGACGGTGCCTCCACCACTTCCCTGGGAAGTCCATTCCAATATCTAATCACCATCTTGATGTTTGGAACAGCAAAAGAAGCCCTAAACTCAGATGCTCAAAATAATCCTTTCTCAACAAGTAATGGTGCAAAGGAAGAAAACTTATCTTTTGTTAAAACTCCTTTATTGAAACCAGTTAGAACTGGTGTTCAAGAAGGGCCTGCAAAACCCAACTTGTTGTTGGTCTCCTTTGGCAAGGTTGCAACTTTTCCCTTCATTTAATGATGTTCTCAAAATAGGTTTGCACATTCTATATCCTTACATAGAAGCAGATCAGCCAGTTCTTTACAAGATGTTTCTCTGCTGCTCCTCAGCACTGACCACTATTTTTATAGTTTCCTAAGATGATTCAAAAGCTCCTTGTCTACCTGAGAATTGGGGCTGCCTAAGAGTGACTAAGCTGAAAAGCACTTGGTTTGCTGACCACATCAGTCTGAGTAATATTGGGCGCTTCTTTTTTTCAAGGAATGACATTTCCAATAATACTTTCGTATGATGCTTTTCCAGGTCAAAAACTTCACAAAAACAAACTCAAGAATTACTCTTCAAATGTACCAAAGTGTTAATGCCTGTCTGTGACCTTTTTGAATAGAAAAAAAAGTAACACAAAACAGAAAATAATATAAAAACAACTTTTTTTTGTTTCACTGTAGGTTAATTAAACATCAACACTCTTTGTCAGAAGAAATTCCTTAATTTTCTAAAGTTACTGGGCTTCTTTACCAAACAAAGAATGGTCCAACTGCCTTACAAGAGCCTATTATAATCAATGGAGCCTTTCAGGAGATTTTTGTGGTCTTTTAGTAAGACCTGTAAAGAACATGACAAAACTCCCGTTATGGTGACACAGGCATTTTTTTCCCCCGAGGAAGTTTACACAAGCTGCAGCTCCAGTTACAGTAACCCTACCTCAGATCCCAGTTTAGAAGTCCCCACCCATCACTGATGTCAGCAGAAATACCAGATCAGAACATCACACTTAAGTTGTTCTTTGAAATAAAGGACATACATACGTACATGCCCTGACTCAAGAAGGATTTTTACCAGTTTCCCTAACCTCTAGACCCCACTGCATATAGCATGACTGCTACAACTTGACTCCCCCAGATAATTCTAAATCCAGAGAGGATCATAGCAAAATGCACAGCCAGAACGAAGGCCTCCTGAAGTCTGTGTCAATCTTTGTCACCCACATTTGTTTTACAATTGTAACAAAATCACTAGAAAAAAAAATGAAGGTATTTATCATGCAGAAGGCTTTCTGTATCTTCAGATATGTTTATATCTGAAACTTGCTCAATTTGTTCTACTGCTTTTCATTTTTATAGCATATTGATTGTTGTCTCTTAAATGTTAACAAAATGAAAAAGCCAAGTATACAGTAGAACATATCCATAGCTTGCAACAATTCCTGACAAGACGAAACACAAACCTGGGCTCACCTTTTCTCTTTTCTTCTTGAGCAGGGCATCAGCTGTTGTTTCCGAGAATACGTGCATCTTAAAATGTTGTCCAGCTCCTTTTCTATAATCACATGCCTTGAAAAGTTTACGTTTTTTAACATGGTATTTTACACTTGAATCATGAATTACTAATGTTTTAACATTCTCAACCAGAGACCCTAAAAGCTTCTGTAATCCAGAAACGCTTTGTTCCAGTCCATCAAGTCTTTTAACCTGCTGCTTTGCATTCCTGTTTATAACAGAAAGAGATTTTTCCATTTTAAGGCAAACTATCTTCATCTCATTACTCCTCCGACTTTTGTTTCTTCCCATTTTCGATCCAGGTTCAGATGTTTCTGCCTTTACACTCTCAATGTCTTTTTCAATGCAACAGACTTCTTGGGAAACACTGTTAAGCTTCTTAAGGACACTGTCTTGTAGAGCCAAAAGCTTGTCTATTTTCTGTTCAAGGGAGGCAAATTTCATATCCATCATGGTAAAACTTTCAGATGTGCTCACATCACTACTTGCAACATGAAGAAATTGGAGGGGTTCCATTCCATTATCAGGCCCTTGGTCTTGCAAAGCGTTTGGGTCAAATATTTTGGCCAAGTTGTTGACCACAGACATAGAAAAGCTCTGCCTGCTGGATGTGGTCATTTTGCTGGTTTGGGTAGGGGAAGGAAATGCTCTGACGATCAGCTGCTTGAGGACAATATCAGTTGCAAAGGCTTCCCATCCAGACTGCTCAGATATACAGCCAAGTTTGGCAACTCCAGCTCAACTAATTTATAAAATACTCTAAAATATTTGACTTAAATAGAAGAAATTATTCCAATTATTTAGAAACAAAAATTGATTTTGTTCCATTCCTTTATGGATATACATGTGTATATATATTTTCCCAAATGCAGTGAATTAGCAATGCACATCCTAAATGCACTTGGTTCAGTGACATCAGCCCTACCAGGGACTGAACTGTTTGCACTCCAATGGAATTTGACAGCAAAAAGGCTATGTGACACATGAGAAGGGTTGAGACACTTTGGCAGTGGTGTTGTTGCATTTCGAATGCCTGGTATGTAAGGTGATCCCCTGCTCTGAAGAGAATAAGGGTCCTTACAGGGACCTTAAATGTGGCTGCTTGAAATTACTATGTCTTAAGGTGAGCTTTTCAGATTAAAACCTCTATTGCTTGAAAAGCCTGCTATGCCAGGCAGAAAGTTGTTTAAAAAAAAAATAAAAATACATTAAATAAAGTAAAATACAAAGGAGACACGGGAACGTAGATATTTGAAAAAATCAGAGCCCCTTTCTCTACCCTATATTTCAGCTACCACAAAGCTGGTACCACATACTCTTTATACACAAGCAATTATTTTCATAGCCAATATCTTAATTTACAAGACTGCACTGATGTGCTACAAATTAAGAGTCTCTTACGTTCTACTATGATCTGGTCACACAATTCCAAAATACAAAGTTTGACAGAGAGACTCAGTTCTCTGCTTTGTTTGCCTGCCAGTAAATGTCTCAAAACCAGTGATCAGCACTCGTAACTCAAAAAACACTCAAAAGGCAAAGGGCTCCAATTTCTTTCAGAAAGACAACAATGGACAATGACAAAACCTCATGACTGGGAACAGGATTCTCATAGGAGTATGTCTGAATTGCTGAACGTTTTTTATGATTGTTAGAAAAATAAAAACAGAATTAAAAATAAAGAACAAAACCAGAATTTCTCATCTTAAGTCAGATATATTCCACATGAGCAAGAAACAAATTAGTATGGGTCACCTTGATGGAGAAAGGCTGCCTCTGAAATATGAAGAAAAGGCTACCTTGGACAAATGACTGTCACAGATTGACCACACATAGGGTCAGTCTGCACTTGTAGAAAAATCAACACGTAAAGTCAGCTGGCTGACTTTACAGCTGCTGCTGTTAACAGCCAGACTGCTGCTCTACTCAATCATCAAGAGCTTCTTTTGTGATCCTAGAGAATTACTTTGTTTGCCAACCTCAGTTTCTTCATCCTTTAAATGTAGAGCATGAGGGATAATAAGATAGAGCATATAATGAATTCTGATATTCAACACACAAAATAGTCTTTGAAAAATGCATCAGTTCACTAAATGAAGAATATGAAAGGTCTTTTCTTCTTTTAGATGCCAAAGATGTCTTTTAGAGCCTGAATTTTTCAAAAGTTTCCAAAGGCATTCTCCCACAGGCACTTATGAATCAACATGTAGTCAGTGTTTATAAGCTAATTCAGGAGAATGTTCTCTGATTACCACAGGTTAATATAAGAAAAATGTTCCTAGGTACATTTGTCACCTTCTGAGAGCAGCATGTTACTGACACTGAAAGGTGAAGTGTGTCCATGACCCTAAAACATGGATTGAAATCTCTTTTTTACATAACAAACATTATCAACAGGTGACCACCACATGTTATGGTGCATAGCATATTCACTGAGTGGATTGAGAAGGTTAAATTATTTTAAAATAGGAAAAAGGAGAAAAAATTAAAGAAAAAAAAAAAAAAGGGAGTTTAGGGATCCCTATTTCATTGAAAGACTAACACACAGAACAGCTGTTGAAAAGAAAAAGAGAAGACAATACTAAAGCAAAGTACATCATGCTGATTCCAGCAGAGACTTGATTATGTTTGAATCCCCTTGCCTTCTTCTGGTCACCTCTGTTAGAAACATAAACTAAACTCTCTTGACAGTTCCACATCTGCAGAAGCCCCTGTAAGACCCAAACTTCCTGGACAGGTGTTTACATGTCTGTGAAATGGCCAGGTTTGAAGAGCGATTTATTTTGGATTAAACATCCCTGTAGGAGTTCATGGTGAGCTTCCCTGTCCCCCAAACTCCCTGCACAAAAAAAAAAAAAGGTTAAAGGTTTATTAAACATTGCCACCCATCCAGCTAGGACTCCTGCTCTGGGGGATTTCACAGGCAAAGCCTGACAGCCACAAGAATGCTCTCCAAAAGGAATATAATTTTGGAAATGTGTGAAAATTATTTTTAAAAAAAAGGACATACAGATAGTAATGGTAAAATCATCTGTTATATTAGAGTGCACAGCCACATAAGTCAAATTTTTAAATCTCTCCTAACTGTTGCCCAGGGTAACGTTATGTGAAACACCTCAAACCAATACTATAAACACTAGTAAAAAATGTAAGCTCTGTGAGGTAAGATCCTATTATCAAGTATCATCTGTAAAGTCCTATTGATTTAATATTATGCCATGACATAAAAAATGTCAGACACTTTCAAAATGTAGAAAGAAAACTATAAAAATGCTTCATTAAAAACTCATCAGTATGTGTTAGTAGTTCTGCCTGAAGCTGAGGTGAACTGGAAGAGAGAACTGCTGTGTAGTGGCTAGAAAATAAGAATAAATGTAAGAAAGCTAACTAACATCGGATTGCTATCTGGATTCAGAAAGCTCTTGCTAGTAGCTTCTTTGCAGCTAGGAGTCTGTGATCCCTAACTCTTGCTGTGTATACTGGAAATAACCTTACATATTCAGATACCTTTTAAGAGTTCAGTAAGAATTAATTACTTCAGAGAGGGCTTTCTGTAAAAAATATTATTATTCAAGGTATTTTAACATTTCTTTCTTTGTGTGGTAGATTACTATTGCAACCACTTTATGAAATTAAATAATAGTGCATCTGAGATATTTTTAATAGGCAAATACCTGAATACACTTTTACTATTAACACTTAAAATAAGCCCATAAAACAACTTTCTTATTTTCATCTCACAAATTTTAGTGATGACTGGTCATTGGATTTGCCCAGCACCAAAACTACTAAGAAATCTGATGGAGTTCAATCATATGAGCTGCAGCAATTGTTACCCTTCATGAACTGGAAACAAAGGAAAACAACTGACCAAAATACTGAAGAAATATACTTTAGAAATAAAAGAATTTCATTGGTTTTGAAGATTACTCAATTATCCATATGCCTAACATTGCCTAATATAACACTTCAGAATTCTAACACTAGGCCACTGCACCATGGTGGTGATGACAGGATCAGCCCACAGGCTGCTGACACTGAACCTGAGAATTTTTGCATACAGGTGTAACAAACACCTGCACTATATTACATTATGCTAATCAACTGTGAAAATGTATGGTGTTTAATAATCTGCCAAAAGAGTTTTATTTCTTTCACACAATCGCTGCTCTGTCGATGTTGAATTCTTTTAACTAATTTTATATTTAAAAAATTGACCCATATTTGGTATTTTTATTTAAAGTTCAGTTGAAAACCCTTTAAAGAAGCATGTGTAATTTCAAAGTATATACTATTGGGAAGAAACAGCAATGAAGCAGCCATGGATAAGTTGCTGCTACTGCGACTTTCACAGTTTTGACATGTCTGCAGATATGATACAATGAGTCTGTAAAAGATGTGATAAAACACCATACTTTGGATAGCCACAGCTGAAGGGGATAAGTGAAGACTGGACAAGCTAGAGAAGTCTTCCTCATGCTTTCTCTCTTGAACTCAGACTGCAGTCAGTGTCACCTTGTCCTCACACACAAATATGGGAAGCTGGTTAGCAATAGGAAATTATCACAAGCAGACAAGCTTGTCTGCCACCCCAGCTCTGTTAGCTGTCTGCTTCTGAACAGCAAGCCTCCAGTTCAGAGATGCTCATTATGAATGACAGCAGAACCTCAAGTCCCACAGCATCTGGATATCAGCCAGAAATGTCAGCATGTCAGAAAAACATCTTTTAAAACCCCATCTCATAGCCCAAAACATTCAAACATTCTCTAATCAGTCCAAAGAGGTAATAATTGTTTTTTTTTTAAATTTCAGGTGACAAGTTACCAGCAAAAAAAGAAAAAAGAAAAAAAGAAGGAAAAAAAAGGGAAAAAAGCCTGCTTTCTGTTTAAAAATGTTGTTCATTTAGTTTTTCACAACTCTTGGTCCTCTAATCATACTCCTGAGATGTTAACTGCCCTGCTTTACCTCATCTTCTTCTACTGAATCCATGTTAAAAGGAATTTTCCTTCCCTTCCCCATTTTCTTAGCCTGAATCTTTTCAGTTTAGTTCAGTTCAGTTATTTGTATTTCCTAACCATTAAAGGCTGAAACAGAGATAAGACTCTGGAGAGGACCTTGCAGCGACCTTCCAATACCTGAAAGGAGCTTAAGAAGGCTGGGGAAGACTTCCTGTAGCAACAGGAAAAGGGGTAATGGTTTTAAGCTAGAGAAGGGTAGATTTAGGTTGGACATTAGGAAAAAGTTCTTTAATATGAGGTTGGTGGATCACTGGAATGTGTTGCCTAGGGAGGTGGTGGAGGCCCCATCCCTGGAGACATTCAAGGTCAGGCCTGATGGGGCTCTGAGCAATCTGTTCTAGTGTGAGATGTCCCTGCTTATTGTAGGGGGGTTGGACTAGATGGCCTTTAGAGGTCCATTCCAACTTCAGACATTCTATGATTCTATGATTCTAAAGTCAGCTGTCTTTATGCAGCTAAAAGATATTGTGGAGCAAATTCAACTCTTGGACTTGTATGAAAGTTTGTCTCATACACTGAGTATATTCTTAAAAACTCCCAGTGCTGCAGCTTCCAAAACGTCTCTAAACAACCTGGTGCAGTGCTGACAATTTTTCTGTTGGAGGGTTTTCCTAAAGCCTAATCTAAATTTCCCCCAGTGCAATTGAAGTTGATTTCTTCTTGTGCTATCCATGGATGACAAGAACAGCTTATTCTCTCATCCTATACATTTAATGCATTTGAAGTTTACAGTTTCATATCCATGTTTTCTCAAGTATATAGTTATAAATGAATATATTATAATTTTCTATAAGTGATCAGTATTGAGAAAAAAAGGGGAAAATATTTCTTTAATATTTTTCTGAAGAACTTGCCTTCCTATGTGAAAAGGAATTGAAGATGATCTGTGAGCAGCCATGGACATACAATAAATTCCTTTGTTTAAATGGTACTAGTTAACATGCTATGCTCTGTCTTCCAGAAAACAATGTCAGAATTGGCTTTCCTTTGAAAATACTGATTTCCTCTTCTAGTAAAAAGAAATTCCTCAAATTCCTAAAATAAAATATCAGGACAGATAAAGGAAAAATGTCAATTCATAAACATACAGCAGAAGTCAACTTAGCAGAAGCTCAGGTAATAAAATTACTACCTACTCTTTTTGAATTTTAATAACTTAAGACCTTTGTAAGATTATCTACCACTCTCTTACTTTCTACTGACCTTTCATTTCTTTTATGCCTTTTAGTGTCTGCTTCACACCTGACATATCCCTGCCCTATATACGTGAAACTGCCATGTTTCCCTTCCTTCCTTAAAAAATTAATTCTCTCCAGCAATTTTGACCACTTTCTCTTTTAGCTGACAGTGAATCTGTATTCATCCACTTGATGAAAACTCAGTCATAAGCTAAGAAAGAGTAGGCAATATATGTTCCCTGATAGGCCATAAAGATGCTCATTTTGTGGTTGGACTGTCCATAGGACCTAGAAGAGAAGTTCCAATAATATCTTTTATATCTGAATCATCAGACGTGTTTTACAGATAAATCATGTCTTCAGATTTTTTCCCATTGTGATAGTGGTGATAAACTGGAGACATCCCTAGCAAAGAAGGCTGCTTCCTTTAATCGTTTGCAAATAAGGTGTTTTGAAGAAGAACTGAATCATTTACAGAATATTTCTGTCGAAATCTCAGTAAGATTCAAACCTCAATAAAACTTCAAAGAGAAAACAACCTCAGATTTTGGGGAACAGGAGAGTCCCTACCTAAAATATTGAAGGATTTGCTACATGCTGGTCATGAAGCAGCAAGTGCTGCATACAGTAGTGCACAATTGAGAGCTAAGGCATGTCTGGTCTTTCTCTAGTACACAACAGCAACCTGAGAAAAAACATAAGCTTACAGCTGCTCAGCTCTGAAATAGATTAGAAAGCAAGCATGAAGTTTACTGAAAGTTCACAGATGTCCATGATGCTAGAAAAGGAAAACCATTCTCTTCTCCTCCTCCCTCCTACCCCCCTCAACCAAAAAAGACTCATCAACACGGATCAGGGAATTTATCCAAAATTATACATGTCTACAATCAGAAGTCATGTTGGACTCTTTCACCATGGGGGCTGAAATAAATGTATGTCTAAGATTAAGTGACATACTGTGTCATAAGTGATATAGCTTTATGCCTCCCCTGGGGTATGCCCAAAACCCTAGTCTGGAACTCTGCTTAAGGTCAGAAAAGGAAAGAGCTTCATACAGGGCAGGAGCATACAGCAAGAAAAGTCTGGCACTGAACTTCATGAGGTAGGACTAGGGAATTTACTGTTCCACAGGGCTCTCTACATACAACTACTCTACGACTTGTTAATTAATTATGAATTCTGACTTCCTTTACTATAATGACCTTGGAAACTAAGTATCCTGGACATACCTTAGCGATAAATCATGAAAGCAAGTTCCTGAAACAAACTACAGAGAGATCCTGGTTCCAGTTCAGCAACCAGCCTGCAGGCAGACTTTTAGATATACCACTACCTTCAAATTTTGAGCCTCTCTGTAGGAGTTCATATGACCACTCTTTTGTGGTGAAAAAAAAAATAATAATTGAGCTGTATACATTTCTGTAGATGTTTGAAGACTAATCCGATAATGGGAGACACTACTCGTGGTCTGGGGGTGATACTTGTAGTCTGGAGTTCTGCAGGTCTCTTTCATGCATTTGCACAGGAGAGGTTGCACAGTGCAGTGTCCATCCAGGACAAGCACAAATCACTGGTTCAAAGCACTGCACTGTCTAAGCACACAATGTTCTTTCACTGAGCTTTAATTCCGCTGTCATCATCTCCTGCTGTCCAGATATCACATCAAGAGTATCACCTCTGCTTAGCTGTCCCCATTTTACTATACCAAAACCAAAACAAACCACAGAACCCAGAGTTTCTTAAGGCTGAAAAATACTGTGATAAATTACACATTAATAGCCTAAAACGCTATTTCCAGGAAGCCTGTTTAAAGGAAAATTCCTGACTTTCTGAGGCTACAGCAGAGGTGTCATAACTCTGAAACAGAGCAATGAAAGAAGTACTGTCTCCAGGTGCAGCAGGAGCTGTACCTCATTTCATCTGCTGGGTAGACTGGTTTAAAATCTTTGGTAGCAATCCAAAACTTTCTGGCAGCTAGCATCCTGTATTAAAATTTATAAACCACAAAAGGCCTTTTCTTACAAAAAAGTTAATTCAGGATGGATAGACTGAAAAGACTTGAAAGGGACAGTCATCAGAAGTGGTTATATGGAAAATTGGATGTAAGTAACACCTTTCACTCCATCAGAACATACTAAAAATACAGCAAATGTAATTTCAGTGAGAAAGGGAAACTGCATTGATTAAACATCTTTAAAAGAGGTGTGGATAAGAGCCCTGAAGCTGCCTGGCATATTGGGAGGTAGAAGTTTTACAAAGGATGTATTATCTTCTTCAGAAGAAACATACTGATAGCTCAGCTTCCTTCAAGCTGTAAAACTTACCTACTGTCCAGTCCATGGTATCAGAGCCCTGGTCAGAAACTGTGGACATCCTCTGTGGTGGCTGCCCATCCAAAAGGCAGTATCAATGGAAAAAGCAGTTGAGCTCCATGTGTGTCTCAGGCTGTCACTCTGTGATCAGCTAGCTTTACGAAACTAACCTTTAAAAAGCAAAGGCATGTATCTTAAGAGTTATTAAGAGTTAACCTATTTTCTCTGCTGTAAGAATACTGCAGAGGTACCAACACCCAGGCTAGTGACAGTCCCAGCGTGGAATCGAGGGGTATGTCCTGCTTTTCTGCTGTATTACTACTGACACATTTTCATTCATAGTGGTTTGTTCCCCGCTGCCTTCTACTGTGAGACCAGCTACAGAAGTGCAGAACTGGGAAGTTTGGGGATTTTTGCTTGTTTGGGTTTGTTTTTTTTTAAATAGCAGCATACACTCTCCACAAGTACTATTAGCCTGTTTCTACATCCTATACTCACTAAGAAATTATTTTATCCTACTCCACTGCTAAGACACTGCTTCAAAACCAGGAATCCACTCATTTTGTAGGTGAGCCAAGGCATTAGTTATTTATCCCAGCAGGCTCTGCTGAATCAAACATTTTTCTATCAGTATGACTGCAACTAGAGTTGGAACTAAACAGACTTCAGCTAAGTAAATTGGCACAAAAAGCTGTGTGCAGAAAATACCTTGACCCATCTCTTCTTCTTCCGGAAAGTCTAGTGTCAAAAAAAAGTGAAATAAATGCCACATTCATATTCAGCATGTGTCAGCATCCAGGACTGCACAGAACACGAAGAGAAAAAGCACCATGAAATGTATATATTGGAGAACAGTGTTTTTAGGGAAGGCGTAATTTGAGTTTATTTTATTTGTAGGGTTTGCTAATTCTGTCAAATATTTGTTAATATTTTGATAGATTGTAACTTGTGCTTGGCAAGTTTCCATAGCATACCTTTATGCTTTAGGGATGAAGAATTCAAAGGAAGGGTGTTACATGAAATATAACTTTTGAGCTATATTAAAAAGCTCTAAAATTCAGGAAGTTAAGTATTACAGGTTGTCTCTAGTTTGATCTGTTCATTTTATACCAATACAAACAGCCCATTTTGCTCAATTTCATATGACAGAATGAATGAATGAATGAATGAATGAATAGAAGGTAAATAAAGGTCACAGAAATCTTCCCCTCTGTCTTCCTGCCCTGCCATGGGTGCATGCACTAATACCATCTTATGTTGGTGGATATTTTCAGTGACAGAAATGCCTTTTAGCTACATGCCTTCATTTGTAGCTATTTTCTTCCCTCTAGTGAACTTATTCCAAGATGAAGCATGGGAAATTCTCAGCCTTAGAGCTGAACTTGGAAAGCCATCACAATTACCACCTATTTTTGTCTCCTTTAACCCCCACATATTCCAACTATATGATCATTCCAGATGCCCATCCACTTGGCTGTAAAGATCAGCCAAATCTAGTGCCCAAAAAAAGACATTCAGGAAATTAACATTATGAACAACCATTACAAAGACCCTGTGTTCTTCAGTTTTCAAATATCTGATGAGATCTAAAAGGTGATATGGTAGCTGGCAGGACACTAATATATCAAACAAGCTGAGATTCACCAAATACCTTCTATAATAAAGCCTTTTTGTTTTTATTTTTCATGCTTTAATACTTCAACTTGAAACTTCCAAAAATTAATATCGGTATTGACCTTAATGTTCTGAGAAATTTCAAATTAAATTATTTCCAAGAAAATAAGACACTTAAAAAGATGTTTCATGTGTGTTAAATATATTGTCACTTTTTACACAAAAGCTGGGGAGATGACTCTTGCTGATAATTACCTGCCTTTGCTAACTGAATAAAAAAAACAAAACAAAACAAAAAACTACTCAGACCTCTCCAACTTCTAAGGCTCTTACACCAGGGATTTAATAGAGTTTTCATAGCTATATGCAAGCTGCATGGAACTCACTTTCCTGAAGGCCATCAAATTAAGGGAAGACTTTCCTTGCAGATGCAGGGAGACCGGGCAGAATTTACCTTGCAGATGCTTCTCTTGCCTTCGAGAGCCTGCAGTGGCACTGGCAGATGTACCCCTGACATCTTTTCTCCCGTGCTTTCACTTCACTCTGTGACACCCTTCAGGCACTCTAGAATCAGTAAAGAACCTGTTTAAATGGAACAGAGTGAGTAAGGAAGGATGCACTCAATGGGAAGAAACAAAAGTCCTGAAGAATCGAGTTGTTGGTAACAGGCTCCTTTTTATCATTCAGGAGGGTCCCAAAAACAGTAGTATGTGACCAGATGTTAGGACTGTCCAGAAGAACTGGGGGAGAAACTCTAGGGCTGCATATGTGCTATCTGTCAACTTCTCAGTGCTTTTCATGAGAAGAGTGTTCCTTAAGGCAGGCCAGGATTAAAATAATAGCAGCAGCATCCAGTAAAGATGGTAAGTATTTATTTCATAGAAATGCTGCAGGGAAAATGCTTTCAGAGGTCACTTTGGGCATCTGACAAGCACAATGACCCAAAAGACACACAGCTGGCTCACAGCAACTATAACTGAAGCACTATTCCCTTACCTGAACGTGTAGGCTAAGTAAAACCACATAAGATTTGAAGTGCTTGGCCTTTGGGCCAACTGGCTAAGCAAAAAGAGCACTTCCTTTGGCCAGCTGTAGCTTTTCCCAGGCAGAAGTTTCTTTTCATAGAAATTTTATCAACATGCAATGCTGGATAAGTCTGCAGTTTGAATAAACAATAAAGTACACCAGTGTTACAAAAGTTGGCTAAAAAAAAGAGAGCCTGGCATTAGTGGTTCATTAATATTCCACTGCTGAAACAGTGCGTTTCAGCCTGTAAATGCTAATGAATTACTTTTATTTTTCCTTTTAGGAAAAAATATCTTATTATTGCTATGCTGCCTGCTGAGAAGCCTCACCTCACTACCACATCACATCACCTACACAATTGCAGTCTGATTTCTTAAAACCCTGATTTCATGCAACTACCGGAGTTGTTTTCTTTTTTTGTTTCTTCCAGAAAGTGTGAGGCAGTCTTTCAATAGACTTTGAAGAATTCCAGTTGTCAGCATTATTAAACTAGAGTCCAAAATGAAAGCCTTGTGTTAACAGAACAGCTTAAGAATAGCTTAATCTAGCTCACAAGTGTCTAAACCTGGCTATTTTTTCCCAGTGAGTACAGAAGAATCAAACCAATGGACTTGATCTGCCTACTTGAGCTCAGCAGTTGTATCACTTTTTTGCCAAAATGTACACATTCTGCTTTCCTGTTGTCACCTGCTCCAAATTAAAATTCAGTTACAGTGCACACCTGCAAGCTACTGAAGTGGAGGCTTTAAGCCTTCGCTAAGTCCATGTTGTAGGTTTCAGCATTAGTTTTACGAGGATGATTTTAAGTTAAAGGCACCAGAACTGAAGTATGATCCATTTAGGAAGGAACTTCCACACAGGCAGCCAGAACAGGTGCAAGAGAACCTTTGCTGAGAGTGGTCATGTGTCAGTGTGCTTAACCATCTGATGTTGTTATGTGCATCCAGAAGCATTTCTGATTGCTCTTTAGGGAAAAGGTTTGACCACTGTTTGAATTTACTTTCAAACTTTTAAAGGGCCTGCTTGAAACTATACTTTTTTGATCTAGGAGTGGGAACACTTCAGAAGCTGAAGAGAAAAGCAGTCATCCCCTGAACAACTCACGCAGAACACCAGATGCACGCACTGGTAAACAGGCCTAGTTTCTTAATGAAGCAGGTGGTCATAGCAAGCATTGCCCTCAGGAGAGCCTTGTTGCACTCCTAGAAACTTGTCCAAAAAAAGGGAAGACAGAGCAAAAGTTTGTATCTTTAACTTTCCCAATTGCCCCATGTAGTTGGCACAATCACTATCTGGCTTTTTAACCTCTCTGAGAAAAGAGAGTGACAATATTTAGCCAGCACGGTCTGCCTGCACCTGTAACTTTCCCATGTTTCTGTATAAGTGGAACTTCAGGCAACCTCTAAATTTGCATTGTTAAAATGCAAAGAAACAGTGAACAGAAATGTTAGGATTCTTGCTGCATGTACAGCTGACCACAGTGATCAATCTGTATTATGCAGTAATATAACATTTAATAAACCCTCAAAAATAGAAAAAAAAATAAATAAAAAAAAATACAAGGATTAAGAAACAAAGCCACGTGATGTAAGAAAACTAACAGATCTTTTGCATTTCTTTATGTGTTTTTGGACTAAATAGTTACCTTTTTTCAGTATTGAAAGTAAACATATTATTGCTTAGAATAAGTTTGTTGTATTTATGTTAATGAAAGATCAGATCTGGATTCTGGAGTGTTTAGTGACTCTGCTTCTGGGACAGGGAAACATGAGAAGAGCAGTCTTGTTATGAAACAAATTCTACTCTTACCTCAAAGACCCTTTCCTCTCTTCCCCTGACCTATCATCATCTGTTCACTTCTATTTACAGAACTCCATTAACATTACTCGCTCTAATTTGATCACAAGTTTTTGGGCTCCACACAGAAACTACCTGGCTGATTTCCATGGCTTCTGCCCTGTGGAAGGGCAGAGCAGA
The DNA here is from genome assembly GCF_000747805.2 of Chaetura pelagica. Lineage (NCBI taxonomy): Eukaryota > Metazoa > Chordata > Aves > Apodiformes > Apodidae > Chaetura > Chaetura pelagica. Next base: position 3,623,453 of record NW_009953786.1, on the reverse strand, counting down.
GGATCAAAATGTCCCTTTCACTTCATGCAGATGGTGAAAGCTTATGTTATAGGCTTCTTTTTTTTCCCCTTTTAAACTCTTTGGGATTACAGGTATATGTTACACATTTTTTATCTTTCCTGTTTGAAGGAAAGGCATATGTAGATAAAGCCCTACTGATATTCCTGCCTGGCCTTCCTCTCCTCTTCAGTACGATAGCCAGCAATTAGTATTATTACAGTAGTGAAGGTGGATGCAAACATAAGGAAAATGAAGTTACATAACTTTTAAAACCAACAAATCTAACTCCAGTAATCTAAAAGTTGTTTTGCCTAAGGTAAGCATCCTCTGTAGACAAGGGAGAAAAAAAGTGAGTGATGTCTACAGGACAGTTCAACCCATGTTACAGTGGAGGACAAATGGGAAGAAGTGTCCCTGGTGATTTTGCTCTCCCTTCTGACTAAAGGAGACCAGCTTTGATTAGACAGCTAACTCTTCAAGGACTATGGACAAAGAAGACTAAATTCACCTTTCACTCCCACTTTGAAAATGTTTACAACTATGCTTACAAGACAGTTTGTCATGGTCACAAAACTTTGAATTATGGCTTTCAGCATCATTTAAATTACATCTGCCCTTGTCCTGGGAAAGAGGCAGTGCTGCAACCTTGATCCTTCTGCACCATGGAGGTGGGCTTAAACTAGAGAGAACAAGAAAACAGTCTATTCTTGTCTCAAAACATTAAGTAGTGTGTCTTTGATTTTGTGAGATGTGGCAAGTGGCATTTTTGTTATGACTCCTATCCATGTATTTCTCATTGATGTTTGGAGAAATGGCATCAGCAGGCATCATGGATTTGACCTTGTCCTAAAGGTATGGCCTAAGGGTATAAAATATATGAGAACTGATCAGAAATCACAAATTATCTCCTCACACAACAGAGATGAGCATTGCAAAGTGGGTTATTCCTCTCCAAATATCTACTTTTCACCCTTTGGAAAGGCAATTTTCATGAGCTGGAAGAAATCCATGCTTCTTTGAAAGGCAGGGCAATTTCACACAGCAATCTCACTTTGCAATTTGGCCACACCATTCAGTTTCTTATTAGTCTGCTTAGCTGGTTTTATGGTCTCATAAAACAGTTCATTCCTCTCTCTCACACTTGCTCTCTTTTTCCTATTTGTATTTTTAAAAGAAATATGCTTTTTCTAACTAATGCTTTTGCCTTAATCTCAGTAGACAAAGTCATACATATGCTTGTAAGTAGTGTCACGGCTCTAGAAAATCATGATTGCCATGACAAGATGAATGCAGAATGACTGACTGCCATTCCTCCCAGTGGAGATGGGGACACATAATGCAACTATTGCACATCAGTTTCAAATGAGAAACAAAAGATTCTCACACTAATTACTTGTTGTGGAGCTTACTGCCACAGGATATTGATGGGGCGATGAGGTAAATGGACAGATAAAAAGACACTGGAGAAAATTAAAAAGGAGAGCTTCATTATTAGCAATAGTGAAGATGTAACTTCTGGCCATGGGCTGCTGTCTGACTGTCAGAATCTAAGAGAAGGATCTCACGGGGGAAGAATCTCACCTCATATTCCCTGATTTTACGCAGCACTACTAGCCCCCTGCAGCTGGGATGCTAGCTGACCTTGAAATCCAGAATAGTCACATGAAAACTCCTGTTTATTTATTTGTAATCCTTTCTTTCTGCCACCAGAACATAGTGGTGATATTTACTTCCAGGTCTATCCTACCTAACAACATTAAAGACTTTGGGCTCCTCGGCTTCTCTCCCATCCTGCTTGCACTTGGAAACATTTGAAAGCCGTGCCGTGACCTCATTGACCTTTCTGCCCGTGGGATTGAATTTCATGATTGCTGCATTTTCTTTTTTTTTCCTAATTTTTTCAACTGAAAATGAATTGTGATTACCAGGAGTGCAAGTTTCTATTCCCTGACCAATTAATATGATCCAATGGAAGAATTAAAAATAGTTGTCACTGGAGCTGACCAAAGAATTTTGAAACAAAACACTGGAATATGTTGGAAAATGATGGCTCATGAAAATAGAAGACTGATGGACACATGACGATGTGCTACTTCCAAATAAAATTAACTGGAGAAGAAGGTAAAGCAATGGTTACAACCCTACTGGAATAAAGCACGTCTATTTTTCATTTCAGTGCAGTTTTGCTTATTGAAGTCCCCTCTTCAGGGGCACAAAATTATTACAACAAAACTGAAAACCTTATGAAATGAGACAGATCATAAAATTCTTTGCAACTGTTTTCAACCAGCTTGCTTAGTCAAAGGCTTTCTTACCTTCTGGAAACTTACTGATAGAACAGCAGCATACTTACTGTGAAACAGAACAAGTAAATTTTACCTACAAAGATGATTTTACACGAACCCGGTGGTAGCTACTTTTGGTTTTATTTTAAATGCTAGTCTGTGTTGAGCACAACAAACAGGGTTAAGGCAGAGCATGAAGGTCTGATAACATAAATTACTTGGGATTGGCACAGGTTGTTTTTTTAATATTTTTTCTTTCTTTTGTCCTTTTACACCTGCACTACCACTTATTGCCATTTTCCTTAAAATATATGGTTTCTTAACCTCATGTTTTGGCCACAGTATCCTCAGTGTAGAGCCAAATCCTTCAATTATTCAGTTTTGCTGTACTAGCCGTTTCAAATTTACTTTCAGTGGTAAACAAGCCACAATGGGGAACATCGCCGTATATCAAGTAGCTGTGATCAGGCAGATCAGGTACCAGTAATTTTCCTAAGGGAGATCCAGTGTCTGAGATCAAGCATGAAGGATCAGATGTCCACATTGCCACCATCCAGAATTAAGTGTCATGGATCAGAGCTGTAACTGCAAGGAACAAAGTGTTACATGTGGCAGAGCAGATGCTGCCCTGGACCTCCCTGGGGGGATGGTATCTCTGTAGCTTCACCACTGGCTGTCAGGGATTCAGGCAGCAAAGGCAAAAGTGATTAAGTGATTGCTTTCTTAGGTGAGCCTGACATCTCTTTGTCAAACATTTATTTGTTCATACAGGTGTGTCTTTAGACAAGCAGTACCTGCAATATTGCATATGTAGTTAATCCTTCTAAACACTGCTACTCATGCATTTGACTTGATGCTCAATATACAAATACTTACATGTTTTTTAAGGAACATGCCCTCTGCTCCTCTTGAACACATCATCATTATGCTGTGTTTTCAGACTTAACCTGAAACTGGGAACTGTAGTGGAACATGATGAAAATATAAAAAAATATTTTAAGAAAAAAAAATCTGGGACTTTTTTAATACTAAAAAAAAAATTAAAATATTTCTTTTAATTTGGTTCATGTTTCAGGTTTTTGAGATCAAGGGAAAATATCAGGGAACTAAGGTGATGTCTCTGCTCTATACCTTTTTGCTGTGCATCCCCTTAAGCAAGTTATGTAATACTTTTCTGGCTCATTTTCTCCATTTTTCAAGTGGGGATAACAATAAAGCAGCATCATTCCGAGGAGTCATAAGATGTTTTGAGGTTGGAAGGAGACATCAAGCTATGGAAATGCAAAGAACTGATATACAAAGCTATCCAAAGGAGTATCTTTAACTGTCATGGATGTAATCAGAGCCAGAACAGAGTGGATATGCTTCACACTCACAGAAAGAACAATTATGCCTCTTTTGAGTAATGATAGTTAAAATAAGTAATTTATTTTAACCTTTCTGCTTTCTGAAGCAATGTTCACATGTTTCTCACTGCTATACAAAAAAATAACCCATAGACACAAACTAAGAGTAACAGCTGAAAGGACATGATTTCTTGAAACAGTCCAATCTGAGTATCAAGGCCCTGTCAGCCCTCTGCTCCTCTTGAACAAATTATCAGTGTGCTCAGGTCACTGTTAGGAAGCATTTTGTGCAAAGCTGTTGATTCTGGTAACCTGGGTGTTCAAATGTGAGAGAACCCCACACTAACTTAATGTAGAACATCTCTTAGGCCCCTGAAGTATGAAGGAACTTTCAAAGAAGAAAAATTTACTTAATCCATGGGTTAGTACTGTATATGTGAAGCTTAAGTAGGGAGCTGCTGATAGGCTCTAAATCACACCATTTCAGGACACTAACATACATTCACCTGCCTGAACAAACTAATCCTGATCAAGGAAAATTTTCGCTGGACATGGGACAGTGAGGGAGCATTACATACAAGAAACAGTTCACATTAATGAAATACCTGATTCCATTGTGGGGACAATAACTTAAGACTCAAATAGCGACTGAGAGGTGTGCCTGAACACGAATAAACCCTTTTTTGAGTTTTCTCAGATTTCAGAGCTCACTAGAAATTGTAGAGACAAACTGAAACCTGATTGCAAAGTAAAAGGTTTCAGTCTGCTCCATTAGTGCTGCAGTCCCACACAGAGCACTGTGAGTTAGTCTGCTCAAGATCAGGACAGACAATTTGAGTACAGTTGTTTTAAAACTTAGTTTGCCTTTTAAGTATCAACAGAAGAATATAAGTCAGCAGAATACACATGAGAAAGAGTCAGAAATACTGAAAGATAAATAAATAAATAAACAGATAAATAAATAAATCGTTTCCGCTC
>NW_009953786.1:3618014-3618484 GCF_000747805.2 Chaetura pelagica | reverse complement strand
CTCTTCCGCCCTTTCCTCTCTTCCTTTCTTACCTTCCCAATCTACGGGTAGAGATAATAATCAGTCAAATCATTCAAAACAAGCAACGCTGCAAATGTCTTTGAATTGGAAAGTGTTTCAGTGGCTTGCATCCTGGCTTTCCTTCATCCAAGATGGGATAGATGAAAGTCTCTAAGGAAGGCATCAGAAGTGCCTTGTAGAGTGATATCATTCACTCCTTATCTAGACACTGATCATCTGAAGGCACAAGTCTTGTTTCTCTCCTGCTTCATCTTGAGCTGGGAAATAAGACTGGTGGATGCAAGCAGCTTTAATTTTTTTATGTTAATATATGAAGTCACAGATCTATAGATTTTTTGATAGGATGAGCAGTTTATAATAATGTATTCTAATTATCTTACATTAGTTCCTAAAGATTATCTAGTGATTCTCAAGAGTACCTCAGAAAACAGCTCATTGTCAAGATACCT
>NW_009953786.1:3602931-3617899 GCF_000747805.2 Chaetura pelagica | reverse complement strand
TACCTAACACTGCTGAACCAAAAAAGAAAACAGCATTGTCCTTGGGAAGTACTCCTAGAAAGTAGGTTCACAGAGAACATCCAAAACTATTATTTGAGGCTGTGAGACATTTTGATAATGCTTGGTATTAATTCCTTGGTATATGAGCCATCTGCAAATCTCATCTATTATTAGCAGTGATAAAGGAATATGCCTGGAGCCATTTAAGGAGCAGAAACAATTGGAGAGGTGGACTTGTTAACATTTGTATCACTGAACATCATGTTTAGAAAGTCTCCTAAGCCCACAAGACTCATCACCATCTGCAGGTACTTCAGTTCTCAGCTGGCTTTGATATAAATGGTTTATAAGCCAGAACAGAGCAGCCAGCTACAGCCATTGCACATTACATTTCATGTCACAGGTCTGAACCTTTGTCACTCCACCAGCTGCTGTGCTGCTGACAACTAGTCTTCTAACCTTTCAAGCTGCTCTGATATCATCAGCATCTCTTCAGAGGTCCCACAGCCTCTCAGAGGGGCATGAAACCTGATGATTGTGTTCCACTGCCTGGAGATTACCACTGAAACCTCACAGGGTGAGCAGTATATGCCTGCCACTGCAGAACCAGACATGGCTATGCCTATCACCAGTTCTTCATCCCAACTGCGATGTGAGCCCTGGTTTTTTTTTGGCCTGGAAATCAAACAAATAGGCTATTCTTATACATTTTTATTCCATAGCTATTAGGAACATGCACTCAATTTCCAGGCATTTGCAGCCTTCACAAGGAGCAGGATACTAAGAAATTCCCAGGAAGTTAACTGGCTCTTTTCCTGCATGGCATCCAAGCTCCCTAATCTCTTAGGACTTGAATATTCCCATTTATAAGCATAGCTGTCCCTGGCGGTCCAGTGTAAGGAAAGCAGAAATGTGGTCAAGGCAGGAAACACTCCCTTTTCTTTTCCAGGGACAACAGGATCTTTCACTCCCAGGCACTGTGGTTGTGGCAAAGGTATGGAAAACTTCTCTAAAAGAAATGCAACAGCATCCAACCAATCTCTCCAGGAAGGATTTATGACACAGACAGCCCAAGCACAGTTTGCAGAAGAATGTTTCGTGATTTATCTTTCAGTGGGCTGCTCTGCTGTGCTCTTCAGTTGCTCAGTTTATTTGCCAAATTTTAGCCTGTCTCAAGCAAGACAAGGTAGTTCATTCTGACAATCCCTAAAATATCATCCCAAAGAAAGTCCATGAGGTTTAAAGAACCATTAAAACCAGCAAAAACTGGTTCACAAATTCAGCAAACAAGACTTTTTTTGCAAATTCTGAAACTTGATCTTCATACCTGTTTTTTTTCTGTTTCTCTATCTAGATATTCCCAGGAAAAGACAACTCCCATTATAGGCTCATTGGCAACTCAGAATATGTCCACTCAAGTCACGCACATGTGAATTTACATTCACAGCAGCTGGCTGAAGTCTCATGGTTTCTGATCTCTTGCATGTCTACCACAGAGCACATTTACTTGGTATATGAAGTGTAAAAGAATTAAAACCATTTGAGAAAGGCAAGTGATTCCTGTATCATATTAACCCCCAAAAATGTCCTCCCCACCTCTAGAAAACCACAAATGACCTGGCATCTTGACTGCTCTTTGTAGAATTCAGCTCCACTTTCATTTCTGAAGACAGTTCTCTATTTTCTGCAGGGAAAGGCCAGTAATGCTAAGAAATTGAAGTAAAGAATGCCAATCACTTCACAGCAATCAGGCTAATCTGTGCTGCCCACAGCACAGAATTCAGCATAGGCAAAGACAAGTATCCTTCTTATAAAAATTGCTAGGAAAGACTCTAGAGAAAAAAGGTATATTATGCCTTGTAGAATATGAAAATATCTTCCCCTATTCCCAGTGCCATATCCCAGCATCACTGATTAAAAAAAAATCTACTCTTTCATACTCTCTGTGGGTTCTGGGCTAGTCCCATGGCTAAACCGTTGTAGAATCAACCCTTAACATGGAACATTGAAGAAGCTTAAGTGAAATGGAAAAAGTCCTTAATGAACAATGTATCAGAGACTTTGTAAATACATGGGAAAGCCAGAAAGGCAGATGTGAAGGAGCTGAAAGAAATTGTGAGCACTGAGATCACAGAAAATAAGATTTCTGAGGGAAGACCAGAACTGATCACACGCCATCATATACAGAAACACATAATCAGCAAAGCTTCATACAACTCATATGGCTCCAGTATGACTATTGTCAACTATTGTCAATCCAAAACCCAAGAAGAACCTGAGAGGAGAAAGAGTACAAAGAAGAAAAATCCAAGACTTTGTTAAGAAGCAGCAATAGAAACAAGGTAGAAAACACGATTAATAAATCTAAATGTAATATGCTTTAGTAAACTGAAACACCTAAACACTCTGAGGAATTACTTTCAGGTAAAATAGGGGTATCAGCTACGCCATTTTTCCAAAAAGGTTTTTCACCACTGGAGGTCACTGTAAACTGCAGTTGCTATCAGTCCCTCGAAAGAAAAACATACAAAGTATGCAAGGTATCTAGGGTCCACGCTTTGAGGTGAGTCAGAACCGAAATATCACTTGCAGAGTATCTGAAAAATAGCCCTCACTAGTCGGTGAGGACTTCTCTTTGCTGGAGACAGACTTATTCTTGTTCCAACTTATTACAAGCAGAGCAACTGGCAGACTGCTGAGCGTTCAGGCATGTGCCTGCATATACACAGGGACCAGTTGTGCATCTCTCAGCCTGCTTCTCTTACTGGTCTTGTAGACACTCTTCTTGAACACCAGTAAGCTAATTACAGCTAAGGTGATGGGGATGCATCTGGAGACCTACTATTGCAGCTCATAAAATTCAGCGGTTTATTTTTAGAAAATGAATTTAGGGTTTTCTGCATTAAGATCTCTAAAACAAGACAAAAGTTTGGCAGTGGTTCCTAATAAAAACATAAGCCTGCTAAGTTTGAAGGTTTACATCTTACGTAATCCACAGATCACAGTTCATTTGAATGCAATTTTCTTCTATCTCTTTATTGCATTCAGATTCCCATTACTGGGAACAATCCTTCAAACAATTCCCAGCCCACACCATTTGATCAGATAGCTGTGTATATATACTATATATACTACAGATTTTAAACTGATGCTCAGACAGTAAAGAGATGTTAGTCTAAATTCCTATCTTCCATATCCCAAATCTCCCATACTAGTGCTATTGATATGACTGTCAGAAGGAATAGCTGATGTTGTCAGAACAGAGATGCTGGGTCAGTTTCAGGGAAAACTAGCATGAAAGCACTGGAAAAGAATAAAGACAAATGAATCCAGCTAGTTCCAAATTACTATAAATTAATAAATTAAATAAATAAGTAAATAAATATATAATAAAAATCCAGCTTCATAAACTAAATTTGTATTTCAGGGATACAACTGAAACTCCCACTTGACCACAATTCTGACAATTATCCAGTGGCAACTGGGCAAGTTTTATCTGAAATGCACATTTAATTTACTGATATTCCGCTTTTTGATGGGGACAGGGAACCATCCTAATGCAGGTTTCCTTATTTTCTGCCCAGTGAAAAACAGCAGACCAAATTTTGGCTTATGTCAACCAGAATAACTCCAAAGAACTTCAGCTTTGTTTGATCTAAATGGAGAACTTCTGTAAAAGAGAAGCAATCTGGGTCTCTGAGAATTTAAGAAGAAATTAAAAAGGGCCCAACTTTTCTTCACTCCTCCAATTTGTCTTTCAGCTCTCCCTTTATTCTTTAGCACTTCAATCTATTTCAAGGAATCAGCAAAAGAAGGCTTATCAGAAAATCCATGTGACAGAAAAATCCCAATAAAAATCAAACTCTACAGAATTAAGCTGGAAGAAATCCTCTGATGTGATTAAAGCATCGTACTTGTAAAGCAAAGGCTAGCAACAAAGACAAGTTCACTGAACAGTAACTTCATTGCTTTGTTATGTCATTCTCCTTTCATTTTTATTTATACCTAGTTTAAGAGCTCTTTGGAAGAGTATTTGTCTTTTTACTAGATGCATGCTCAGACAACCTCAACATAAATAAATACTTAATACCTAACCATCCTCATTTAACAAAGCATTTCAGCTCATGCTTAACTTCAAGCATGTGAATAGGCTCACTGTAAATAACGTGTAATCCAAGACCACCCACACAGTGAAACATCTCTGGCCATAAGTGTAATGTCCAGAGATGTCCAGTTCTGATGCTCACAACACAAGGATATGAACCTGCCAGCCTGAATCCAGAGGATGGGCCCAAAGATGATCAGAGGACTGGAGCACCTCTCCTATGAAGAGCTGGCGTTGCTCATCCTGGAGAAGGCTCCATGAAGACCTTACAGAGGTCTTCCAGTACCTGAAGGGGCCTACAAGAAAGCTGAAGAGGGGCTTTTTATAAGGGCATGTACTGACAGGATGAGGGGGAATGGCTTTAAATTGGAAGAGGATTAGACATTACAAATAAATTCTTCACTATGAGGGTGGTGAGACACGGGCTTGTGTCTCACCCAGGTTGCCCAGGGAAGTTGTGGATGCCCCATCCCTGGAAGTGTTCAAGGCCAGGTTGGATGGGTCCTTGAGCATCCTGGTCTAGTGGGAGGTGTCCTTGCTCATGCAGAGGTGCTGGAACTAGATTATCTTTAAGGTCGCTTCCAACTCAAACCATTCTGTGATTCTGTGATTCTATTATATTCTTTAGCATGTCGTTTCAGCTCACTGGAAGGTAGAAAATCTCAGTTTTCCACTGGAACAGAGAGTACTTGCTTGTTTGCAATTATAATTGATCACCAGCAGTATCTCAAATGTCCTATGTAGTTCAGAAAGCTACACTTTAGTTTCATCTAGTTATTTCTAATACTGAATGATCATTTTGGACTACACTGGAGTATCACAAAGACCAAAGGAATTATACCTACATAAGCTGAGAAGAAAAAAAACAAAACCAGGACTCATACTGAACAATGAATAAAGAGATACTCCAAAGCAACGTTTAGGTTTTTAATTGTTTGTGGATTTTTTTCAATAAAATGTGTATTTGGCATAAACCTCAGTGCTTCATTTGACACTCAAATGAATTCCCACTCCAACATCATGCTGACAAAACCTGTACATAACACTACAGACATCCACTTTCTTTTTGACCTTTCTTGTATTAATGAATTCCTATAAATTATGATTACAAGCTTTAACACAAAATGCCATTTGATAATGCGGGGGGTTACTTTTAAGAGTCTAATTTTTTCTTTGGTGTCTGCTTAAGATTTTGGAAAATGATTCATAGTTCCAGACACCGTATACATTAAGGGTATGATTCCAGATGCAGGAGATCCTGGGAACTATAGGAGAATTGGCAGATCTGGAAGTAGAGCTTAAATCATTATTGCCAACCCATATTCTTTCAATTAAGCCTTCCACTTATTTTGGAACCCAGAAACAGCTAAGAAGCCAATTTTCTCTACCACAGTCACATGATGCTGAAATGGAGATGCCTGAAGAATTTGTGAGGGGAAAAAAAAAAAAAAAAAGGATATTCCACATACTTGGCAAATGCTAGCTAATAACACAAAGGCTTTCAAACAATGTGTGTCAGAGAATAGAATTCCAGATATAAGAAACAGGTGGGATAAGGAAGACACTTCTTTCATTGTAAGGGGGTCACGCTGTGGTAGCAGTATGTCCCAGGCCCCAGCCTGGAAGTCAGAAAGTCTGGCATATATTCTGGCATAGATCTGCCAGGTGACCTTGAGTGCTTCTTTCCATCCCTCTGAGCCCCTGCTCCTCCACACAGTTCTGTAATGGCCTGCCTACTTAGACTGTCACATCTTTGATGTGACAACTGTCACTCACTCACACTGTCCATAAACAATCTCTAATGCAGGGAAACTATGTATTGCCTGAGGTCATATGAAGCAATTGCTCCTCCTGAGCCAGCCTCCTGAACTATTTAACCATGCATGAAATTACTGCTAATGAAGCAGAGGGGGCACGTACATCACAGGTATAAGCAAGGGAAAGTGCAAAGAGGCATCACACAAACTTTCTTTACAATTCCATGCTAGCCCTAACAACCATTTTTAATCAGTTAAATTGGCAACAGTTGGCAATCAGAAAATGTTTTATAGTGATTCTTTAAATAATAAAATCTGTTTGACTTGTTAGGAATTTCAACTGTGAATTGGATGGAAAAGCTAAAGATTTTCATACTTGTTCTCCAAAGAGATGCCTGATAAATGTAAATGATTTTTTTATAAGTGACTTACAATAAAATCTGTAACTTATATTTGTTGTAAAACTATAATATAAAGATTAGAAATCCATATTTTATTATGCAGCATTATGTCCACAAGGTGTTAACCTTACAGCAAGGGAAGTGCTGTAAATACTGTGCTTAACGAACCTGGCAACTAACACGACTGGAGACGCAGTAGCAGTTATGTGGAATCACGAAAATGAAGAGAAAATGCCTTCAGAAACATGGGCAATTTAAGTATTTGGATAAATCCATACCTTTGCACTATTCCAATAGACAGTGAGTTATTGTGCAACTAAAAATGAAACACGTACACAACAGAGTTTAAACATACAGATCTTGGATGTAGTGCTGGAAAGATGCAACATGGAGACACATCTGCCTTTTAGCAGTTAGAATATGGGCTTGAAAGAAAGACAACTTAGAGGATTACAAGTGACTAAAATAAAAATACCTCTTTATAGAAACATAAGTTAATAGCTCTAGTCAATTAGTCTGATTCATTTGTCCTAAGCTTCTGAATTCAGTTCATTCTTCCATTTTAGTGGTGCTACATGGACTCATGTTTAGAACCTCCAACACTTTAGATGCCCCCACGAGCAAGCTACATTTCCATAGTGTGTAGTTCTATTCTGATAGGCTTCTTATGTAACCTTAATAAAGCCCTGTTAACATACGAGTTGGCAGAAATACATAGGGTAGGTATAAATAGGAGACACAGCATGCCTCTGGGATGGTCTAAACCATAAAGGACCAAGAGGCTTGAATTAATTTCTCCAAATCTAGAATGACCAAACATAGGTCTACCACAAATTTCAGAGAGACAGCAGAAAGTGTTTGATTCGACAAAAGCAACAATTCCCTTAGTGAACATGTCCTTTAAAATGTAATTATTACATTATGGGCAGTGGCATCGTCAAAGGACAACAGAAAATTATCCTGCACCTTGTTGTCTCACTGCCAATAGTTAAGATAAAACGCTGTAATTTTCTCCTAGCATCTTCAACTACAGTCACTATTTAAGATATGAGGTCAGCTAGAGGCTCATAATTAGTGTCATAGCTGAAATTAAACCTATGTGCCCACGTATCTGAGCCATCACTCTTTAGTCCAGACGTGAAGATATGGACATCCTGTGTACCAGTATGTCTGGTCAGTTAGCTGTGAAAACAGGGAAATACAGAAAAATACACTCTCTTCTGTCTTTAGTATCAATAACAAACTTCTTTATGTGTATTATACCAACATGTTGTGTGCTTTCTTTAGCATAAGGTCATATTATAGAATACTCATTTTCAGTTCTCTCAGGAGTTTCATTTGTAAATGTCATTCAGGCACATAAAAGTCCTTCACTACATAGTACTTTCAAAAAATCCTCCCATGTATATTATACAATACATGCCCAACAAACAGTTAGGGTTTCAATACAAGAAAATAAGGGATTTGTTTAACTCAGAAGTGAAAAATAAACCATTTTCAGCAAACACAGAAGGACCAAATACCAGGAATTCTGTTGGATTTTCCATATAAGGGGAAAAATCACAATCCTCAGCTCCTCAAAATGCTCATTACATGTGAGGCTTCAATTTGAGGTGACAGAAATGTGACCTTTCCTATGCAAAGGCCCTTGTTTGGAATCTTCACAATGCACTCAGCACTGGAAAGTCACTTTTGCTGCACCGTGACTTCTGCTACATGTGTCCACTAGATATTGCACAAGGGTGCCAGAAGAGAAAGGTCACAGGGATGGTCTGGATGTATCTCCCTGCATCTCCGTGTATATTACAAATTGGCTGGGTAGGTAACCTGTAATGAGACACCTTTGAAAGATCACGATCAAAACAATTCTTTGCTAAGCTATGCATCTAAGGTCAAAGAGGAGTTTTAAATGGAAGACAGACAAGATTCAACATTTTTTACACGGAAATAAATATCTATGCCTCTGCTGTATCAAAACTGATCTGATTTGCATATGTTTTCACAGTTACATATTCCAAAGTTTATGGCAAACCTCTCACCACAGTATTCACAAGATCTAAATAAAAGCCACAAAAAATTACCTGGGGGAGGAAGGAGTGAATTGCATGTAAATGAACATCAGAAAAATACAGAAAACATCTAGAAGCTGCTACAGATTTTTTAAATTTTAGATCCTGGACCAAATGCTGTGCAGAACCTTTGCAAAGTAATCAGCATTCATGAAGTGGCTGGGATCCAGTAGGCTGAGAATCCAGAGGCCTGCTTTCCCTCAGATCTCGGCATACAGCGATGTAGAGAGGATACTAGATAGAGGGTCAGCAACTTCATTTCCGTATTACAGATGTCTCTGTATGGATGTCACTGACTGAGGTCATGACCTGAGACTCTTCATCCATCTCTTTACCTATTTCTCAGTTTACATCTCCCTTAACCAGCTGTTCAGATAATTAATTCTGTGGAGGGGATCTGACCTGTACTGTGCCTCACACCATCTCAGTTAAGGTCTCTGCTTGCACATAATAACACATGTAATTATTACCAAAGGCCCTTTACAACTCCCGGAACAGATACAGGCTTACTAAAAGTACAGTTAACTGACACTGGCTATAGTATTCTGCTGTAACATCACATACAGAAAGAAAATGGACTTACTGAAAATGACGTGTTATTGCTCTAAATTTTCGTTTTGATTAACACTGTTTTGACCAAAAAGTAGCACTGTTACCTCACACTCCCCTAGGAAACCAAACTCACATTTTCCCCGGAACCACAAAAAAGTAAGACCCATAGGGCTCTTTAGATCCCATCCCTCTTCTTCCCTCACTTAAGGAGTTGAAGAAAGTACCATTCTCAAATATGAACTCTGGTAGAGATGACCAGCTTTTCTGATCACACCAGCCATTTGTCCAAACCTTCCTAGGTCTGAGAGCCACAGGAAACAAAGCAGGATGCAGAGAAACAAGGGAGCTCTAGGAACCATTTACTTGCAGATGACAACAATACTTCTCTAGAAAGAGAGGGAGGACGATGAGTTTGGAATGGACATTCCATGGGGTCCTGAGATGACACAGCAGTGTTGGTCTCAGGTTGATGTTGGCGCATTTTCTCCCAAAGCTAAGGATTCAGATTATCCAGGAGTCTCCTGCCTGAGCACAGCCCTCATCCCTGGCAAGGACACTTGCCCTTGCACTTGAAATATTTCTGAGTCCATGCCACTTGTCTGAGTATTTAGGTGACAGCATGGGAAACTTGCACTTCATGAGAGACAATTTAACTCAAAAGAACAGCATAACTTACAACTTATCCAAATTTCAAAAGTGATTTCATGATGTGTGCAACAAAACCAGCAAAGAGCTCTGACAGTGACTGACTTATGCAAAACTGAGGAAAAAATACTTTACTGCAGATAAGAACTGGAAAGCAATCTTTGGTAGTCATAACACAGGTTATTTTTAAATCTGTTTTCTTTTCAATGCAATGGATATAGCTCTATTGTTGACAAATACCATTTAATACACTGGCCTTAGGTATTATAAGCTGGAAAATAAATTGACAGTAGCAAAACAGTAGAACTGCAATAAGGATAGGACAGTGGAATGAAATAAACTTCTTTTTCCTTACAAATTACAATTTAGGCAAGAAAAAATGAAAAATCTTAGTGAGCTAGGCATAAGCAAAAAAATTGATCTTTTTTTCAAGCTCATCTGTGGGTGCAGCAACAACTGTAGACTGCATCAAAGACAAAATGCAAACCAGCAGCCAAAGATTTCATTTTTTAATTTGCCACCAAATCTCCAGGAACCACTTTTTATAAAGAACAGGTTTTTAACATGTCTATTAATTATCTTCTCTTTACCACTTGTTTGTCTTGCATGAAAAGCACAATACTACTCTTTTAGCAGTTTCAGCAATTGAATGTGACTGAACTTCAGATTCAACCAAGCTGCATACCAGGGACAACATTCTCCTTGACAGAATGGTACTGAACATTTGGTTCTTCATCATCTATCAAATTGCCTGATGAATGGGCTTAAAGATCATTAAAGTGAACATAAAAAAAAATAAATCATAATTCAGTAACTGACACTATCAAATTAAGCACTAATTAATCACATGGATAAAGACATTTAAATATGTTCTTACTTTCTGAGCATCCCCTTAGTTTTTATCTCTATTTATCCATGCATGTCATAGAAGCAGAATCAGTATAATTAGAAACAGCATCAAAAACCTTAGTAAGATCTGTCTGGTTTGCTTTTGCTGAGAGGAACAGCAGTACAGATTTCTGAAAGAATTTTTTTTCACAGAATCTTCCTGGTTGGAAAAGACCTTGAAGATCATCAAGTCCAACCAGTTTTTCTGATGGGTTAGAGGACATTCATATAATGAGCTTCATAGGTCATCATGGAAGAGTACACAAAGAATGCTATACTTTTTTTTTTTTGCTTTCTTCAATTTCTTTATGACTTTTATTAATCTTGACTGCTGATATGTGTAGCAATATTGCAATTATTCTCCGTACCACTGTACTGCAAGCTCCTCACAAAATGTGTGAAAAAATGTGTTACATATTCACACTAGGTCATGGCTCTTCTGGCTAATAGTACTAAAAGAATATGCAAGTGTGAGTTTGCAGACTTTTCAGATCTCAAACTTTTGACATAAAATCAGTTTTGAGATTCTGCAGGTGGATCTCTTCACAGAAAGAATGAAAAATTACATTTGCAGCAAACTAATTCTAATCCTCAGCATTCTGGCAATCTACATCCCTGGAGCTACTTTAGAACAAGTGTCTTCCTTTTTGCCTTCCTAAACTCATACATTTGTTTAATTTGAGCAATGTTTCCTGTCAATAATTCTTCTAGAAGCTCTGGAGTTAAAACACGATGGATTATCACGGCACTGTATTACTTTGGGAAATCACAGCAAATGTACATACTATCTTTGAACACAACATTTAGTGATGTAGTGACCAGAGTTGCTAGGTCTTTCAAGAGATAATATTACATTCACTTTACAACAACAGGAAATTAACGGGCATAAGCCTTACTAGGGATCACGGAGTCCCATAATAAGGGCTGGCAACCGTGCTCTCACCGTGGCCAAGGAGGGTAACCTTGAGGCAATCGGTCCCGTGTACTGCACCCAGTAGAGGTCACTAGAGGATGCCTCATGTTTTAATGGTAAGAACAAGCACTCCGACCGCAAGCAGAGAGATGCACCTTCCTGGCAACCATATCATCAACAGTCTAGCATTTACTGCCAGGTAGGCTCTCATTAAGGAGAAGAGCATGTGCCACTCCATGAACAAACGGGAGCAGCATTCATCCCATTAAGCAATATTGACACTGATCAGTGAAATACATCTATCTAATTTATTAAAAGTATATCTACTACCTGTGCATTTCCAGATGCAGGGATCTCTTTCTTTCTTCCACAGCTTAACACAGTCCACAAGGCGTGCCAGAGATATGACACCAAAAGGCAGAAACTACCTGCAATCCAGGAAGCATTTCTTTGCAGGGGTAGATCCATCCCTTTATTTTTAATCAACTGATTAACTTGGTTCTCTTACTCTAGCAGATGAAATTTGGCAGCCACCCTCAAAAGCCTCCCCAGTTCTCTAAGTACCACCTAGCTAGACAAGGCTTGGACACGCAGGAGGATCCCGTCTCATACTTCAACACATTCCCTGAACCTATAAGGAAAAGAAGTGATGGCCTACTGACAGGCATGAAACAGGTGCAGGGATCTACACTCGATGTGTATTGCAGGGACTGGAAAGGCCAGAACTTCTCAAACAAAGCAAACTGTTCACACAGTCCCTTTGCAGTTAGCAGTTCAGGCCACTGGTAAGCTTTTTTTTCCCCTTTGAATAGGCAAGAAATGGGGAAAAATCACTCAAAGAGCAAAATTCAAGAAAATCACTTTAAATGTGTCATGGTGCTCATGCACAGGAAGGTCACTTTGAAATGCCATGGGTTTAATGTCTGCAGCCCCTTCCGTACCTGTGCTTGCAGACTGTCTACATTGCTCATGTAACCAAACCACTGCCATGGACAAAGTGGATCCTAGCTGTCTCCCTATCTCATAGCCAGCATCTGCACACCTGACAACCATCAAGGGCTTGATCCTAAGCACAGAGATGCCTGATCATTTCAACCACATGCATGTAAGACTTTCAGTACCATCAAGTTAATTCCTTTCCCTCAAAATTTCCAGGACCAGACAGACTGCTTCTGCTGAATTTTCCCAAGCATTTCAATGTGATGTAAATCCTGCATGGAAAATTTTGGCTTAAGCTGACAAAATGTAGGCATTTTCTGAAGAACTGAAAACAGAATCTTAAAAATTGAAATGGTAACCAACTTTAATTTAAAAAAAGTCCCTACCAGCTTCCTTATAAGCTTATTGAAGCTGTTTTACTTCAAGAAATAGAAAACTAAAAAACTGAGGAACAAAGCATGCCATGGTTTATTTTCATATATAAGGATATGAGGATATATGTAAGGATTGTGAAGGACCCTTATCCAAGGTCTTAGGTCTATATGAAGGAATCCTTATATATAAGGATTATGCATCTTCTGTGCAACAGGTATCCATCATTACAGAGCACTAACAGTCATTGTGGAAGAAGTCTGTGATGAAACAGTAAAAAGAAAGTGTATCATTTCTTCTCTGCTTATGTATTTATCTGATCAGAGGTGAATAAGCAAAGAGTTTAAAACACTCCTCCTGGCTGTGGAGAAATTTCAAGTACTAAAAATCCACAAATGAAAATCATTACAATATTTGTAAAAAAGTCAGTTTACAATATTTTGTAAAAAAGATTAAAAAAATTCTAATGACTGTTGTCCTTTACTTAGCCAACTTCTGGCTTTGAGACTTCAGAGCACTCGCAAGTCACATTTTGAGTTATTTTGTAGATGCTATGTTAGGGAAGGTGGCTTTAGTTGTGGGTTCTTTTCAGTTGGCAAACCTTGATACTCCTCTCTTTCTTTCTGAAAGAGATATGTATACTCACAAGTGTGTGAACTACGAGCATTACGTAAAACAAAGCTGCATGAAATCCTGGAATCACATGCACTGCCACACAACAAGAGAGTGCCGTGAACTTGGGACCTGAAGAGTGCACCTTACAAGTATATTCTGTAAAGCTGCGCCAGACTGAGGTTAGCAAAACAATGCCTGATTACAACATTTCAAGCAAGCTGAAAACACTGGACCCAAACTTGGCTGAAGTCAACTTACACTTTTCTGACCATATGGAACTAAGCTATAGACTTGGTGCTTTGATTTCAAGGCTGAAGAAAGCCTTGAGGGTTTTGAGCTCTCTTGCATTAGTTAAGAAGTCTCACTGCAAATGTACAGAACCCCTTGCAGGATTTTGTTACAGTCATTCTGGCCTCCCTTGGAAAAAGGGGATAGTGCAAAGATATTGTTACCACCATGGTCATTTCCAAGACAGAGGAGGCTGCAGGGAAAGTAAGTGCTGAAGAAATACTCAGGGTGGTCAAGAGGGAGAAAGAAAGCTTAAAGGAGACCAGGCTGACCACATTCTGGCTGCAGACAAGGAATTAAAGGACAATTAGCCTAGCTTAACTGAATACCAAATACTGAATATATCCAACAGTTGTAGCCGGGCTAAATATTTAAAAGTTAGTCCTTAAACTGCTTTTCAGGATATCATCAAAGGGATACTTCTGCATGGAAAAATGCATTGCCAACTCAAGAAACAAAATACCAATGAGAAGTATTCTTTCCACTTTTGTAAAAAAAAATGTTAAAAAAAACCACCTGTCCTGAATTGAAAGTACCTCAAATGTCTCCTTCAGAATGAAATATCATAATAATTATCTGTTCAAATAAAACTAGCTAGTGAGAGATTTAATCCTCATTAAATTATTAATTAAAATTAAAAGCAGGACAAAGAAGCCCTGAAATATGGCAGTAAGGAAAGAGCAGCACTGCTTCTTGCAACTCATGTTTATTCAAGGAGGGCAGCAAGGGCAGTAGAGTTACTAGAGGTTATTGCTTATACAACACTAAATTGCAAAGGACAGAGTCACATGTTTTAAGCAAATGTGAGGATTCACATTTATGGTTGCTAGTAATGGGAGAAATCCTAGTACATGAGACTGTAGTTCAATTCATTTAATACATCTCAGCTTATTAACTAAACTGCAGTAAATGTCTAGAGTACAACTCTTCAAATGTAAGGTAAAATTACAGCAAAAGAAACATTTAAATCAATGAGTTTTACCAATGCCTTTCTTTACATTTTGCAGCTGATTGTAAGTGTGCAAACAATCAGTCACCACCACTTAGTGGACAGAAAGTAATGCATTACCCACATAGATCAGCTGTATTTGAGCTGTAGCTAAAGGTCCTTCACAATGCTTGCAACTCAAAGGGAAAGCTTGCTGGCCTGCACTCACAGGGAGCAACCCTACTGTCATGGCATATTGCCCAAACGTACTGGCACAACAGAGCAAACAAGAGATGGATGGTTAGCCAAGGTAACAGCCAAGTCTTGTAGATGCACTATGGTAAGATTCAGAGACCCTACAGTTACACTGTCAACTAGGAATAGTTTCAACCAAAGGCACTACAGTCGTGATTGCAGCTGTAGCTTTCTAGGCAGCAAGAACTGGAAAAGCAGTGGCATTACGCTTGCAGAGACACCCTGAATTTCAAGCCTCTTT
>NW_009953786.1:3593762-3602762 GCF_000747805.2 Chaetura pelagica | reverse complement strand
GGTCTGCCAGAATTCAGAAAGCTTTAAAGCTTCATTTAAGACTACATTTAGCTTTTCTTTGAATGTTTATTTAATACTGCTTTCCTGAAAAAGTGGTCATGTAATTATTATCCAACATAAGTAGGTTACTTTAGCTATTAAGTTGGTAAATAGAAGCATAGGAGCTTCTACAGTTCTGAAGGTCACTACTAGAAAAGAAGTGTCACGCATCTGAACCATGGAGACAGGGTTTAAAAACAAGCCATTGACTCTAAGAAGACAATTTTACAGCATTTAAAACTAAACAGTCATTAAGGAGACGAGTTTGTATCCTAATTTCAGACAGCAATTCAAAATGGAACAATTTGCATTGCATTCTCACACTCATCATTAATCAGGTAAGAGCCAGAAGGAAGAGACTACAGGTTTGCTGACCAGCAGCATGCAGCTTGACTGGGCCATCAGAAGCAGTGTGGGTTAGGACCATGGAGCCCTCTGGGAGCTAATGCAGCAGGGTGAATTGTGTGCAGTTTCAGGGTCAATTTACCTTTGCATAAGCTGGTGCTGTTGTCTAAAGAGTTGGTTTTACCTTTTCAAAGCTATTTGTTACTAACTTGTGCCACCCCCTCCCTTGGACCAGCACCACCCCTTGGTGTGTGTGGCTGTTGAGTACAATGGGTAAAGGACAGGTCTAGATTACTTTTTTTTTTTTTAAACCTGATTTTCACAGATTAAAACCATTCATATAAAGCAAAACTTCTTCACCTGCTAATGTATAACTTTAAGCAAAACTTTGTGTTCATACTTGAAGACAGAATTAGCCAAGATACAAAGACACATGCTGCCAACTGTACAAAAGTCTTCCTTTCATCTGACTTCCTCTGTGCTCTCAAACATCTGGGACTCTTGAGGGCTGGCTTTACTAGTAAAAACCAAGGCAAAGCAGGCATTCAGTAACTTTGCTTTCTCTATATTCTCCATCACCAGGGCACCGACTTCACTCAGCAGTGGGCCTGTATTTCCACTAGTCTTCCTTTTGCCTTCAGTGTACTTAAAGAAGCCTTTCTTGTTGTTCTTGACCTCCCCTGAGAGTTTTAATTCTAAGGAGGCCTTAGCTTTCCTCATTGCATCCCTACATCCTCTCACAACTTTCTTCTATTCCTCCCAAGCAGTCAGTCCCCTTCTCCATGATCTATAAACTTCTTTCTTCCACTTGAGTTTGTTCAGTATCTCCCTGCTCAACCACGCAGTTCTCCTGGCTCTCTTACTTGATTTCTTGCTCTTTGGGATGCTAAGATCTTGACATTGGAGGAAATGGTGTTTAAATACTAACCAACTCTCTTGGGCCCCCATACCTTCTAGTACCCTATCCCATTGGACTTCACCAAGCAGTTCCTTGAAGAGGTCAAAGTTAGCTCTTCTGAAGGCCAAGGCTGTGAACCTACTAGATGCTCTGTACCCTCCACATTTGATCCTAAACTCCACCATCACATTGTCACTACAGCTAAGGCTGCCCCAAACCTTAATGTCTTCCACCAGTCTCTCTTTATTTGTCCAGCAGTACACCTCTACTTGTTGGCTCCTCCACCACCTGAGTCAAAAAGTTACCATCAATACACTGGAAGAACCTCCTGGGCTGTACACGCCTGGCTATGTGTTCTTCCCAGCCAACATTAGGGTAATTGAAGTCCCCCATAAGAACCAAGGCATGTGACTGTAAGGAGACCCTCAGCTGCAGAAGGCCTCACCGACTTTGCCACCCTGATCAGGTGGCCTGTCGGAAACATCCACAACAGTGTCTCTCATATTAGCCTGCCCATTAATCCTTACCCACAAGCTCTCAACCCACTCTTCATCTGCCCCCAGGGAGAGCTTGATACATGTCAGTTGCTCTCTCGCATAGAGAGCAACTCTACTACCTTGTCTTGCTGACCTATCTTGCCTAAAAAGGACATAGCCATCCATTACAGTGTTCCAGTCATGTGAGCTATCCCACCATGTCTCAGCAACTGCAATGAGATCACGGCCCTGTGACTGCACACAGATCTCCAGTTCCTCCTGTTTATTCCCCATGCTGTGTGCATGGGTGTATAAGCATTTCAGAGAGGGAAAAATTCTAGCAGCGCTGAACTCATACATGTAACATAGGTAAAGAGTAGTTTTCTCTTGAGTTATTTTGAGTCATCCTTTCCAAAGGCAAACTGGTCGTGAAGAGCTGGTGTGGCAAAGAGTGCCATCTAGAGGACTGCAACACCAAGACAGATGTTAGGCTGGGAAGTCATTATTGATAATTGACAGTCAACAATTGCTGGGTTTGCTTGCCATAGCTGTATTTTAGTGGCTCTGAAAGACTTCTTGGTTTTATTAGGTTTCTGTTTTGACAATGATATACCGTACTTTTTATACTATAAAAAAATTATGTAGGAAAATAGTTGTTTTGAGGAAGGGGATAATTTTCCTCTTTAATTATAATAAATTAATTTCAGACAGCATTATTTCTTACAGCAAAGTACACAGTTTGACAACTCTCTTCTAGAAGGTCTCTTGCATTGTAACCCACTCCCATTGAAGCAAATAGGTGTTTTGTCACTGCTTTCAAAGTGAGCAGGACTTCATCCACAGTAATTACGTTTGTATACCCACATGCATACATATCTAAATACATACATCTGAGCAAAGTTCACTGCAAGCACAATATTCTCTCCTTCCTTTCCTGGTCACTACAATAAACTTGCTCTTCAGGCAAGCAGACCAAACTAAGAGCTTTCAAAGGAAGTTTCATCAACATTAACAGCACGCCTAGGGCCCAATTCTGTACCCCACTGAGATATTCCTAAAAAAAAAAAAAAAAAAGGTGTAAAAGTTAAGCTTTGCAATTAACATTTAAGCCTGTAAAAGCCTTGGAGAAATATAGTCAATGTTTATGTACCTGGAAACTTCACTACAGTGAGGTATATTACCAGAGTTCAGCTGGACTGCCTTTCACCTTTGAAGTCTTGGCCCCAGGAGACTGATGAGCTAAAATGGGAATATGGAGCTATTTCTCCAGCTTGCAACTAGCCACCAGCTGTTCACCTTCTAAATGTATTCATTTCTCCTCTTTTGCATCTCCAAACTGTCCCTGCCTTTTCTTACAGCGCTCTTAACAAAGAGCCAGTTCTAACCATTAGACTGAAGAAGCAAACATCAAGGCAATGGGTAAGAGGTTTTGGAGCAAAAAGTGGGGGAAAATCCCACCACCTCAGCTATTATATGCAATGCATCATCAAACTGAGGTACACTAACACAGGCAAAGCACTTCTCAGCCTTTTTCCTGACCCTAGAGAAAAACAAAAATCTGAGGAAGAGCTATGTGGCAACAACAGCAGTTTTTACATTCTCACCTGTGCAAGTTGTAATTTTCACGCTAAAATGAAACTATTTTTAAAAAGCCAATACTTTCCTTTAAACCCTGACCACCCAGATTTATTTTGTTTAATTCTCATTTTCACTGTAACATTAAATTAAGTTTTCTAAAATATATATATCCTACTTATAGGAGACATGCTTCACTTGTTTATATAGAGATAATTTCCTTTCTCTACAAAGTAAAAAATATAGTACCTTACTGAAGACTGGAATGATTTTGTACAAAAGTGACCCAGCAGACTAACAAGTATCAAAAATTCACCTCCTTGAGTTGTGACTAACAATGAAAACATGATGGATTTTACTGTAGACCAATGCTCCAGTGTGTCAACTGAACACAAAAATATTCAGAATACGTGAAAAACTGCTCTAACATATCAGCACAGTCAGCACCCAAACATTCACCACACAAATTTTTCAAGTCTTTTCACAAACTGGTGAGAAAAATTATTTTCTCATTGCCCTACTGCAAGCAGATTTTCTCGGTTCTTGTCTAAATGATGTGTTAATAAAATACTGGTTCCTCCTGACTAGAAAAAGCATAATACAAGGAAATGTGTTGCTATTTCTAACCAAGTCTCAGCTGAGCACAGGGTCATTTTCCTGCCAGAGACCCCATACTATGATGCCCAGCACCTTTCTTACTGGAGACAGGTGCAGCTCTGAGCTACACTGGACAAGACTTGGCTCTGCAACTATGGCACACAGCATGCAACCATGCCCTGCTCTCCAGTTAACAGAAAGCAAAGGACAAAGCTGCCTTAGCTCCTTTGGGAAATTCCACGAGATTCATTCAGCCCCCAGTAACTCCAAAGCAAAAAGATAGGACATGTTAGATGTTAGATTCATTCTTTCAAAGCATGAATCCAACAAAATCCATGCTTACCTTCTGATTTTGAAGAGCTGCAGAACCACACAACTTCTTTATGACTCCTGAATGTAAGTCCAGCTGTAAATAAACCCCAGAATAAAAACACACACACTTGTTTCTGTAAATCCAAAAGATTAAAAGATGCTGACGGGTCTCTCACAGCTGCAACACATTTTTACATATGATAATGGAAAATATATACAGTAAACTCTCTAACTAGCTGAAAGAAGAAAGGGTCAGTACTCTGGGAAGACAATTTTGATTATGCAGGTAGGCATAGTTACCTTTCCATCTTCTTTTCCAGGATCTGATTCAGTGAATTTTTCTTCCTGAAAGCTTCTAGTCCTCTCCATTTTTTCCATGCTCTGGAAAAAGGCTGTTTTTTCCAGTCTTTGGCTGGTATATCGTGTATTAATCTCTTCCAGTCTGTTAATCCTAAGTAGCTTCATACTATGCCCCATTAATTTACTCTCTGTTTTCCTCTCCACCTTGGATTCGTAAACCAGTGAACACTCATAACTTCTGATTTCTCTTCCTTCTTGGCTGTACAAAAGAAAGACAAATAAGAGGCATTAGCGTTAATCATGCATTTTAGCTTAGAAAACTGCCATTGTTGCAATTCTTTGGTATTTCAACTCTCCCTACACTTTCTGAACCAACACACAAATGCCAAGTTAACAGCACTAGCTGCTAGATGCCATTCTAGCTAGTCGTCTACACTCAATGCCAGATAAATCAAGCAGACTACAAGACCAATGTAATTTAATTTGTTGACAGAAACTATCTAGCTCTATCAAATCAATACATATTGCTGTTGCTTGCTTATCTTGCTTATGGGTCACTCCTCACTTTTTAACCACTTTAGTGGTTCCCTGTTGCTCAAGACAACATGCAAGGACCTTGTTATCAAATTCATTAAGATTTTAGATGTTAAACAATGTGGTTTAGGCCTGAACACAGTCCTTCTCTCTCTTCCCACTATAATGTACCACAGAAATATGTAATTGCCAAAATGGTTGTGATTTTGGACCCTCAAAAGCTGCAGGAGAGCACAGTTCTCAGCTGACTTCCTAACCATTGTAGGCTCTCACTATGTGCCTAGTAATTACATGATACAGGACCATTGAGGTTTGTCTGATGAAAAAAAAATGGCTGGAAACATACTGCAAGTCAAGCTGCCAGTTTCATTACTTTTCTGGAGAAAGGTTTTTATTCCACAGCAAGGTGGTGGGTTGTGTTGTGTGGTGCCCGCCCCAAGCAATAAATTGGTCACAGTTGGAAAATACATCCTTTTGCATAACTGATTTTAAAAGAACAAGATAAACTACTCTAAAATTTCACTTAGCAGTTCACTGTAGACCCAAAAAATCCAGGACAGAAATGTTTTAATTGCTGTTATTGCAACCCTTAATTCACTCTACTGGAAACCCAGATACAAAAGAACTACACTAATGCTCTAGCTCTAGAAAGCTGAAACTGGTTAGTCTCGTTACAGCTCATGGTTTTCATTTTAACTTGCACAAATACCATAATAACGAAATGGCATAATTAAGAATGTATATACGACCTTACAGTCAGCAGCAGCACAGAAGAAACAGCTTTTAGTATAAAATCAGAGACCAAATTAAATTAGTTATTTTTACCTGAACGCCTTTCAGCAGAATATGTTCCTGTGCTTTGACCCCACATCTGTGCACGTGCCACAGATTAGAAGTGTACCTACATCAGCTAACTGTACTACCTATAGCTAGATCTCCAAACTCTTCCCAGAGGTAAAAGATAACACATGTGATCTCATGTGAACAGGAGGTGGATTGCTAGGGACAATTTTTATAGACGACAGACAGCAAAGGACAGTGCAAGCTTCCAGCTTGCAACTCAGCCTTCCAGAGAGATTAGAGCAGGCTGCTAATATGCAAGATGCAGGGACACCAGCATGGGACTGTGAGATATTAGTCATCTGAACAAGTGGTGCACCCAGGATGTAAAAATGCCAGATCTGCTGCTTCCAGCCTCCACCACCAGCTTCCATGGCTTTGACGTCTCCTTCCATCCCCTTCAGGAGGAAGGACCCTTTAAGAGATTTTCTTCCTCAGTTTCTCATGAGCAGGGTTTCTGTGCTTTCCTAAACACTGACAGTTACAGGTGACATAAGAGCTCAGTCTAACCTTTGAGCCATTATTCTGCAGTTCCCTTGATCTACTCCACACTAAGTTATGATGCAACATACTTCAAAGTTGTCAGAAAAAAACAGGTGGCCTTTCCAGATTCCCTTCTGCGGGTGTCAAGCTGCACAAATCCCATAGAGAGTTCTAGAGTGACCTGGCTCTGAAGACAACTTCTGGCCTGACATAACTGTAACCAGGGAAAGTTGATTCAGGCTCCCCATATCTCTTCAAAGAACACATCATCCTCTAGGTTATGATAACCAAACGCAGACATCCATCAAATGAGAATGACAGGTCCTATTGAAAGGACATGTTGTTCCTTCAAGCTGACTGATGGGTGAGTTATCTAGGAAAATATTAACAGGATGGCAAGCCCAAAAGTATCACTGGGCTCTGTTACCAAGCAGAGACTTGGATTGAGTCCAATGTGACTGCCCTCTCCCCCATTATTACCTTATATGCCATAAACAGTAAGTTACACAACAGAATGTTTCTGAGGTCCACACAGTGAAATTTGTTTGCAAGTGCCTCCTCTAAAGACCCAGAGAAGCAGCCCCATCCTGGTCATGTGCTAGTGGGCAATGGGAGGCTATGGCACTCCAGCATATTAAACAGAAGAGAGGTAAAAAATGTTCCATTGGGTGTTGAGCTCCATTTCCCCCAAAGGAGGGTGAAAACCTTCCCCTCATCATTTACATCCCCTACCTTTGGCCTGGGAGATGCTTTCTTCTGGGTCTTCCTCAGCAAGCCAGTCTGTCACTTCAAGCAAAATAGCTGGCTTCATGAACCACACCTTAACTTGCACACTGAGAAATCATACAGACATCATAGAAACACAGACACTTGCCCAGCTGTATGCACAGGGGATAATAGACCTACTGCTTTTTCTGTACAATAACAGCATGTAAACAATAAAAATATAAACAACAAAGTCAATGTTTTTAGAAACAGTTAGAAATTGAATGGGCAGGTAAACAGGTACCAACCAAGAAGAAACCAAAATCAGCCCCTTTTCATCATCTGCTTTTCAATCATAACCACTTCAGCCAGAAATAGGATTACATGATAGGGCCTGAAGTATTTTGCTAGAAACTCAGTCCTTCAGCCTCCATATTCAGTTTAAATAAAAACTTTGTTTCTAGCATCTTGGTCTTTTTCAAACCAGACATTTTCAAAATTTAAGCCTGGGCACAGGTACCGTTAGCCAGTAGCCAGGCTTGTTTACCTCCTGACACATCTTGACATTCAACTGACCTGAATTTTACAAGCTGGGAACGATTAGGTAACAGTATATAATTAAACCTAAATATATAATTCAAGAAAGAAAACAAGATGTAATGTGGAAAGAATTACTAGTGGGTCAAGTTCAGATGGTAAATTAGGATGCAAATGGCACTGCTTACTATGCTTTTCCTTCAAATATAACCTGCCCTGCATTTTGTGCAATCCAAGAGATTTATTTTCTTTAGAAAGAAATAATAAATAAATAAAAATTATTGGTAGCTCTCCAACTGAGAATTAAGCTTTAACATATTTCAATGAATGACCAGCTGGATTCCCAAATACACAGACCTTAACAATACTGATCAGCATGACCCCGAAGTAGCTCCACGGAGCTTCAGACCATTTGAACAAGGATGGTGTGGTCCTGCTCTTCCCCCACCCCTTCCCCAGGCTGGGCTGTGCAACCCTGCCCAGGCAGGGTGCTGGCTGAACAACTGCACACCACAAAGCCAGCAGCCGCAACCCTGGAATCGCAGCCTGAGCAACCACGAAGGCACTGCCCATCCTGAATAGATTTTCCAACACCTTAGGTCAAGGTAGAAAAGCAGCAGCGCTGGTTAAGGACACAACCAAGAGTGGGTAGGCAGGCCTCGGCCTCTGGGGAACTTGCCCTGCAAGGATGTGACTGATGGAAGGGGGGTTTTCCTGAGCTTATCCTGGGGGGAAGTACAGCTGAAGGGAAGATGCTAACCACTAACCTTTTAAGCACTATGTAAAGCCGACAATAAAAACAATAGCTAATTAAACGTTCTGTGAACTTACCTCATTAACACATTTAATACCCTCCCTTAGGCTGGGAAGACCCCCTTCACCAAAACCCCCTGCCCTCTGAACATGCATAGGGAAAATGAGAAGCACTGGCACTTCAAGTGGAACTAGTTAACCAATCACGAAGACTAATGATAGCAGTATCCTTAGGAATATGCCTGGTTTGCCTTTTTGTGTGTGTGTATAAAAGAAGCCCTCTGTTACGGGGAAGGGCCTTTTTCTGCACAGAACTAGAGAAAACACCTCGGCTCCGTGTGCGGACTGGATTATTACCGGGTAACGGGACCCAGGCTTTTCTGGGACCAGCACAGCATCCCGGGAGCACACAGGGCGGGCTCCTTTCAGGTGGTTCTACTGGCTCCCGGGCACGGGGGCCTCTCCATCCCGCTCCCGAGCTTCCTGGGCACGGTGGGACGCGCCGGCCTCCCCTGGGAGCCGGGGAGAGGCCCTAGAAGCCGGGGAGAGGCCCTAGAAGCCGGGGAGAGGCCCTGGGGCGGGAGGGGGCCGGCCGGACTACGGCTC
>NW_009953786.1:3579236-3593343 GCF_000747805.2 Chaetura pelagica | reverse complement strand
GGGGGAGCCGCAGGGCGGGGGCTCGGGAGCGGCGGGGGAGAGCGGGGCGAGCCTGGCGCGGAGGCTGGAGGGGAAGCCCCTGGCTGAGCTGCTGCGGCCGGACACGCTGGGGGATTACGTGGGGCAGGAGCGGGTGCTGGGAGCGCAGACCCTGCTGCGGTCCCTGCTGGAGTCCCACGAGATTCCCTCCCTCATCCTGTGGGGGCCGCCGGGCTGCGGAAAGGTGAGTGGCACCGGGGGCACGGGCAGGGGCTCCCGCCGCGCCGCTCGGGCTGGGCGTGTGGCTGGGCAGGCCTGAGGAGCTTCTCCAGGGTGGGACTGCTTTAGTTTTCTGAACTCGCTCTCTTTTCCTCTCGTCTGGGCTTCTTCTTGCCGGGCATTTCCATCAGTCCGTGCAGGTTTTCTCTGGGGTTACAGCACCACAGCCTGCCGCCTGAATAAAAGGGGAGCGGCCCGCCCGCACCGGCCCCGCTCCCTGCAGCTCGCACTTTGGTTACACGTGCCCGTGGTGGCTTCACGTCACTTAGACTGAGCAAACTCCAAAGAGGTTAACTAAAACTTAAGTGTAAAAACAGCAACCAGTCACAAACTTGTAAAAATGTCTAAGAAATCCAGTGAAATTCCCGCAGATTGCTGCTGTAGGGTTTGCTTTAGCTGACAGGTTCTGTCCCCTGAAGGAAGGCAGCTCAGGTATGGAAGGGAGCTAACATTGTGGCCAGGAACTCATCCACCTGTAAACAAACCCTCTGAAAGTGATCGGTCTTTGCAGGATCTGACTGCTGAACGCTCTGGTTCTGCCCCTTTTAGGGTACGTGGGACTGATGGTGGTGAATTCCAAAAGGCACTGTAATAACAGCACAGCAGTGAAGTGATCCACAGCTATAGTGGAGGAAGGACCAAATGAACGCCTCAGGTGTGGTCAGGACAGAACACTGACAAATCTTGCCTTCAATTTTTACTTTTTCTCTATTCCAAATTTGCAGAGGGTGAGGCTAAGCAAGCAAAATATGTGATTATCACTGTCAGTCTAGTGTGTGCACAGCATTAAGTTTTGTGTATTATATATGCAGATGTCTTCATTGTATGTGAGAGTACATGTGGGATATCTGGGAAAATAATGGCTAATGAATTAATGCTAGCAGGAAAGTTAAGAACAGAGCAGCAGCTTGCTCTTCTCAGCGTACTTACTTGAAGATAAAAAGAGATTTGATATGTATGGTATTTTAATAATAGTGCCAGTTTAATCACAGTTAATAAGGAGTATGAGAATAATAGATTAATAGTGTTAGCAATGATGCAACAGTTTGTTTAGGCTAGATAGTGCATATACCTGAAAAGATCCAGCTGGTGAACTTAAATAATTGCCACTTTCTTTAGAATAACAAGGTAATACTAGAAAGCAAGAGATATGAGGATGATGAGGCAAAGAAGGGCTATTTCTAGAAACTCATTAAAGGGAAGGTGGATTGACTGAAGCAGAGAGAAGTGAAATTGAATTCTTTATTAAATAGGAATCCACCTTATTGAATGAGTAACATGTTCAAGGGCCTACTTCTGTGTTTATCTGTACTCTTCTGCCTTGGGTTGGTCATCTGCATCAACAGTGCCTGCTTACTCTTTCTTGAAGCCCTTTAGAAGCTTGAAGCTATTACAAATGCAGTAATTGCAAAGCAAAAGCTGCATGCAATCTCTAAATTACAACTAAATTCAGTAGCATTTGGGTTGTGATATAATGAACCCACCATTTTTGGCCATGGAAATGTTTTTTCATGCGTTTGTGACAGCTTATGCTTGTGTTTTAGGTCTTCTTTAGGAACCTTTTGTGGTACTGTCTTGGAATAACAGAGTGATCTGTTACATGCCTGTAATAACATAGCTATCACTCTCCTTTCTCATGAGCTGTCTTCCTCACCCATATGCCTAATGTGGAGTTACATTTAATAGGCTTGCTTCTTGCAGAGTTCAAATTCTACCACTCATCAGTCATCACAGAATCACAGAATGTCTTTGGCTGGCAGCGACCTCCAAGATCATCTAGTCCAGCCTCCGACCACCACTAAATCTTGGCCCTAAGCACCAGGTCCACATGCCATTTAAATGCATCCAGAGATGGTGATTACACCACTTCCATGGACAATCTATTCCAATGCCTGACTACCCTTTAAGTGAAGAAATGCTTCCTAACATCTAACCTAAACCTCCCCTTGTGCAGCTTGCATCCATTCCCTCTGGTCCTATCACACGTCACCAGGGAGAAGATGTTGTCTCCCTCATCGCTCCAGCCTCCTTTCGGGTAGTTGTGAAGAGCAATGAGGTCTCCCCTCAGCCTCTTTTTCTCCAGACTAAAAAACCACAGTTCCCTCAGGCACTTCTCACAGGACTTGTGCTCTAGGCCCTTCACAAGCCTGGTTGCCCTTTTGGAAGCGCTCCAGCACTTCAGTGTCCGTATAGTTAGGGGCCCAGAACTGAACACAACATTCAAGGTGTGGCCTCTCCAGTGCTGAGGACAGGGGGCAATCACTTCCCTATTGCTGCTGGTCACAGTGTTCCTAATACAAGCCAGGATGCCATTGGCCGCCTTAGCCACCTGTGTGCATTGCTGGCTCATATCCAGTTGACTATTAATTACTACCCCAGGTCTTTTTCCAATCTACTGCTTTCCAACCACACATCACCAAGTCTGTAGCTAACCATGGGGTTGTTATGACCTAAGTGCAGGACCCAGCACTTGGCCTCATTGAACCCCATACAATTAACTTTGGCCTGCTGATAGGTCTTGCTATAGAGCTTCCCTACCCTCTAGCAGATCAACACACCCACCTAGCTTGATGTCATCTGTAAACTTACTGAGGGTGCACTCAATCCCCTCATCCAGATCGTTGATTAAAGAGAACAGGCCCCAGTACTGAACTCTGGAGAACACCACTTGTGGCCAAATGCCAGCCAGATTTAACTCCATTAACTACTACTCTTTACGCCCAGCTATCCAGCCAATCTTTTATCCAGCACACAGTGTATTTATCCAAGCCTAGAGCCACAAGTTTCTGAAGGAGAATGCTGTGGGAGACAGTGTCAAAGGTTTTACTAAAGTCCAGAAAGACAACCTGACCCTGCCTTAAGACTGTGTCTTTTGCCCCATCAAGGAACAATTCCACAATTTACCTGTTAACACTTTCCAAGTACTTTAGCTGTTGAGTAGCTCATCTCCTTTCTTGGTTACTCCTTCTAAACAGTTTTGAGGTGGCATGCTGATTTCAGCTAGCTCTTGATGGACCATCCATTCCTGGCTGAAGCAGAAATTCCTATTGCAAAAAGCTGGGCTTTTCCTTTCACCCACGTGTGTCTGTATTTCTGGGATGGTGCTAGAGTATAGTTTTGTCTTGGGCCTTCTTCCCCTTAAATCGTGCTGTCTCAGGTAAATGGCTGGAAGTTCTATCCTTTACTTGGATATTTTAAAATAAATTCCTCTCCTTATAGATTAAACAAGCAAGTCATAATAGTCCCACTACAGATGTAAAAAGAGCTCTGTGGTTGCCTGCCTGCTTCGTTCACTTACGATTTGAGTTGCATTTGTATAGCAGTGTCTAAGAAGACATTTAGTGACAAAGTAACCTGAAAAAAGTAGAGGATGGACAGATGAAACCTATTTAACTTTTTATGTGAAGAATTGCATAACTTAGTGCTTGAAACTTGAAAGATACTGTGAAGGAGAAGTAAGTATTCTCACTACCTCAGGATCTGCTTGGACTGATAATAAAAAACTTACTCTGTTAAGCACAGTCTCGTTCAGTGGGAAAAATATGAAGAAGTAATTGCACGCTGTATAGCTTCAAATGTAACAAGCCCACATGCTAAGCTCTGCCTATCAAAGAAAATACCCTTACATTAGAGGGTAGGTGCTTAAATAGGAGTATAATTAGATAGGTTGATCTAAAATCAGAAGTGCTGTGTAAGATGGTCACAGACTCCTTAAGCCTCTTCATGCTTCTGCTGTCCATGGAATCTGATTATTGCTGCCCATCTGTGATTTCTTGCATTTCTGCAGCCAAATGCCAAGCCAACTGATACTTCTTTTGGAAAGGGTAGAGCAGGACTAAGGAAAAAATAAATAACTGAAGATGGAATTAATCCTTGGGGCCAATTTCAAATTAATTTCTGAATCATTTATCAGTGTGGACCTTTATGAGAAGTAGTATTTCACCAGAACTTTTCTAAGCAAGAAGAGAATAATCTTGACTATTAAACTGCTGTAAATGCGGTATTTCATACTGTCAGTCAAGAGTACTTTTGGAGACTTTTTATCAAGAAAGTCATAAAGCTAGATGCCTGAGTGAAAATACATGTGGTTTATACTCCTCTGCCTGCCCAAGTTGATTTTGGCTTCAGGTGCACTTCAAGGAACCACAATCAAAATTGAGAAGACAAAACCAGGATACTTACGTTGTGGGTTTATTTTTTATGAATTTCCATCTATATTGTGTCATTTTAAGGGAGCATGATTATTGTGCTTATAATTTTTCATTCTGATTTCTTAGGAAGCCAGGGTACCCTTGGTGACAAGGCTTAGACTCTTCGTTTTTGTTTTTGCTTTTATCACTATTAAATGTTGAACACAAGCAGGTATTTTCTGCTTTTAAGAAGCTGACCAGACACAGGCCAGAAGAAGAAACACTACCTCAAAGAGATGCCATGGTTATTAACTTAAGAACAGTTAGCTTGTCCATCCTGACTATGCAAATTTTAAAAAGCCTGTATGAATCCTACTGTAATCCGAGTAAGCCAGGCTGTGATTTATGACACCTTAATGCAGGGATTTAGATTTTTGCTTGTCTGTCATACGGCACCAATTTTAGTAAAGAGTTGGAGGGGAGATGCAGCGTAACTTGAGAGCTGAATAATTTTGCTGCCACAGATACAGTTTAAGCCTTATAAACCTGAACGTTCTGTATTTAAATGCGGTAAACATTCCCTCTTGTGTTTGCTGTTTAACAAGAAAAAAATGTAGGCAGCAAGTGTCTGGAACCCGTTCCCTACATGTGCTTTTCTGGGGTCCGTAACTTCAGTCTAGTACTTACGCAAAATATGTTCTGTTGGTATGAGCACAAAACATTAGAAACCCCAGTAACTGGTCTCTGAAGTTTCTGACAAATCTCCACTGAGTTTATATGATAAATCTAGGACTCCCCTGTATTTCGTTTCTTTGTTTTTATTCAAGACATTGCTGTATGACACATTGAAAGACAGCAAGTCCATTTTATATATTTTGCTCCCTGCATATTTATCATCTCTTCCTTCCAGTGTTTTCTGTTTTACTAATTCAAGTGATTACCTAAATGGCTATTTGATTACTTCAGTGTAAGTAATCACCTTCTCTTATTCGTACTGCTTGGGGTGTGATTTGAGCCATTTAAAGCAATAAGTTCTTTTGATTCATTAGCATGAGATTTTTAACAGAAAATGGATTATATCTTTTACAGCAGCATAGAGTGAAAATCCAGAACAACTCTGAAAAGTGGTTTGTCTTTGCAGTTGCCTGACAGAAGTCTTTGAATATATTGCATTTGATGCCAGTCTAAATCAGGAATAACTTAGGGTAGTTCTCTAGAAAGAGAAAATACAGTTGTATTTGTAAAGCAGTTGGAATATAAGGAGACAAATCTGGATGCAGCAAATGGAGGCACAGCTCCATCTCAGTAAACATTACGCAATGACCTTGCCTCTGTTTGTGCTTGGTCTGACTTGGATTCTGGAAGTTCTGTAAAAGACATGCTATGGCTGTTGTTCAGTGACACCTTACTCCTCTGGTAGTCTCACAGTGGGCTATTTGGGGTGCAAGAAGCTAAACAAGATGGGTAAGAATAGCATCTGCCCTTATATAAATGCCAGCTGCTGCCACTTTTTATTGCATTTATCTCTATAGCCAGTGTCCCTGAGCCACGTTCATCTGCCATCCTGCCAGTTTCCTGAAGACACAAGCCTGGTCTTTGCCTGTGACATAGTGTGGTAGCTTGGGGTCAGGTCAGTAGTGACACCTGGACTGACCCAAGCTTTTTAAGCTGCATCTCAAGGAACTGCTCCCCTGGCTGACATCCAGGGATGCTGGCACTGTTGGTGTTTCGCTCAGGGCTGTGAAACAGAGCATGGCCTTTCTTGACTGCTTGTCAACCACAGCAGGGCCCAGCTGCCTACTGCCCTCCTAAGGGAGGGCTGAGGGTGAGGAGAGGCTGTTGATGTCAAGCTCATGTAAGCAAAGGTATGGAAATCCTGTCTAGAATAAAGGAATAGGGAAAAATACAGGGTCAGAGGGCAGCAGAAAAAGGCAGGATGCCAGTTCTGAACTCTGACAATGGAATTTAGACCCTACATGTCTATAGTTGTAGATAGCCTGTTGGGCTTGTGGCTATCACCAGGCTGTCAGTCTTTTGTCATCCCTGCTGCATAGATAATTCATACTATGGTTTGTTCTGAAACAAATCAGAAAAATCCCTTGGTGGGGAAGCCTAGATGCCAACTAGATTATTCCTGCTCAGGAATAATTCATGCTGCACTACAGTCTGTACAGCAGTACAGATCTGTGCCAGATCTGCTTTGATCAGCTAAACATTGCCTAGTAGATCATACATAACCTTCCAGACCTGTTAGAAGAAGCACATATGTTGGAAGGACCCACCCAGATGCAAGGAGACCTCTTGCACC
This sequence comes from Chaetura pelagica, assembly GCF_000747805.2. Lineage (NCBI taxonomy): Eukaryota > Metazoa > Chordata > Aves > Apodiformes > Apodidae > Chaetura > Chaetura pelagica. Next base: position 3,586,647 of record NW_009953786.1, on the reverse strand, counting down.
GGTATGCCCCAGTATGCTCCCATAAAGTGTAGTATGAACGTCAAGTCCTAATGAAAATGTTGCAAGAAATGAAAAGGCCTGTCAGGTTGGAACAGAACAGCTGTGAGATGTTATGCACACCTTGCATCTATGACTGCAGAGCACCATGTAGATGTAACCTGAGAGACGATGTGTTTTCTCTGTCTGACATCTACTATAACCGTTTTGCTAAATTTTTACAATTTAAGAATAAGTAAGGAAAGTTGCCATGAGCAGGCAACCACAGGCTGATCCCTATACTTGATCTTCCATAAAAGTGAGCTAAGAATGACCTTAGGTTTCACAGTCAACTTCTTGACTGGAGTCTTCTTGAGAATGATCTGACCATATACACTAATCTCTTGCAATTTTTTTCAATTCCACTTTCTGAAGAGAGGTAGGCAGTGCCACTTTAATCGTGGAAGGGGTTTTGGTGAGCCAACACAGTGGGCATAGTTTAATGGCCTGGTAAAGAGGTGCAAAAATTAAAAGATCACTTTACTTTTAAGAAAATAATGTTACTCATTGAATGTCAGCATCAATAGGATAGGCTTAATCTGGACTTGCTTTTTACTGTTTTCTTCCAGCTGTCGGTGTGAAATTGCATTGACTAGTGGGAGCATAGAGAGTAGGGAAATAGATTATATTCAAAGAGATCTGCCCAGTTAAGGAAGCTTGTAGATGTACAGAATATTCTGGTGTCCTATTACATTCATCCTATTAACCAAAACTGATTGACTTATCTGCTCTGACAGTGAGAGGTGTGCTTGACTCTAAGGTTGCTTTTATTTCATCCATAACTTGTAGCAAAACCTGAAAAACGCAGTAGCATATTTCCTGGGAGTGGGCTTGTTTAGTTGGTTTGGGTTTTTTTGTTTCATTTAGTTGGTGTTTGTTGGGTTGCTTGTTTGTTTGGTGGTGGTGGTGTTTTTTTTTTCAATTTTGGATGTTTACAGCCTTTGGGAAAGGATATTTTCATTTGGGCTGACATGAACACATTTCCAGGATGGTGGAGGAGAGTTTCAGTAGTTAAGTGTTTGTTTGTTATGTAATAGATCTGGAAATAAGTGATCACAGGCTCAAGTTGGAAGTATCACTCATTAGTTGCTTGGTGGATATGTTTCCACACGTTTCAGAGTAGGTGCTTATGATAGCACTTCTTTAGCCTGTCTAAACAGAGAAGGTCTTGCAATTTTCAGCATAGAAGTTGAGATCATAGGTGCAAGTTTGGATAGTTTGGTGGGAAAATGGAAAACAACTGGGAATGATACCTGGAAGAGGCAAAGATGTTACATTGTGAACTCTGTAAGGTGTAGTTTTGAGTGCAGTTAGCAAAAAGTTAGTTTTCAGCATTACTCATGTTTTCATTGATATCAATACCACTTAATTTACAGGAAACAATAATTCTGTTATTCCCCATAAGGAAAAAATAACATCTAAATAAGAAATGCCTGTATAATAATGAGTGGAATATTAACTTGTTTAGTTTTCCTTTTCCTGCTTGTTATGCTGGTTCTGATACATGTGTATCATAATACATGTAGATATGCATCATAATAAATTGCAACATCAGTATTACTATTTTTAAAGACTTTTTCTTAATATAACAGTCAAACTTACTTCAGAATTTATTTCAGATAATGAAGGATATTAAGTGTGTTTTATTCTGCCTTATTTCATATCAGATTTTTAATTTTCTTCTTATCCTTCAAATACATTGCCCCTGAATTTAGTGAGAGAAACTAGGAGCTTAGCATGCTGGTTGCAGTCCATTTAGTACCTTCATTGTTAGTCTACGCTGCTTAAGCTAAGTCTCTCCTAGGTTGTAACCTGATAGGAACAAATGAGAGAGAAAACAATACTAGCATGTCACTATCTTTTGCTTGAGATTGTATGAGAAAAAGCACCATTAACAGATGGAGCTTATGGGAAATGAAAGGCTTGCAGAGGAATGGGGAAAAGTTCAGCCTGTATGTAATGGGCAGTTTGACTTGCTAAATGATTGATTGTGCAGCACTGAAGGAAGAGGCTGTGAACGTGCCGGTCCACGTCCAGCACTACTTTTGAAAAGTTATGTATGTTATTCTTATTACAACCTTTGTTGACCCAGAAGTTGGCAGAGCAAGAGAGATACATGCTGGTTGAGAGCTGTGCAGCAATTTTCAAATAGATTCTTGGTCTAATAGTAGCTTTCAGTCAACCTCTTTTTATTTTTTTTTCTTCTGAAATGAGGGGTTCAAGTATGGACTTGTGTGCGAGTGTTTAAAAACAATTCCTCTCTGCTTTTTTAAACAACAAAACTATCTATCTGAAGCTTGTATGTCAGATTTGACTGCGAAAAATACAGGGATTCCACCTCTTTTTGGCTAACAAGTGTAATTTTCTTTAGTAGTATTTAAATGTTTTGCAAAAATGTAGCAGGTTTGATGTGCAGTTTTTACTACAGGGTGTGCTGATTGATCAAAAGAAAAAAAAATATTCACCATGGGTGTAGAAAAACAATGATCTCTGCAGTCTTCTAATGCATCAGTTTAGTCATGTTCTTGGACTTACACTGACCATAACAAATCTTTTCACATCAGTGAGGGCCAGGATGCAGTATGAGCTGCAAGCTTAAGTGGAACTACAAGAAGAATACCTGCTTGGTATTTTTTTTCCCACTGTTGTTCTCCCCTCTCATCACTGCTGCTTCTAGAGTAGGAAGAGGTACATTTTTGCTTTGTCATCCTCAGATTTCATGTACTCATGTTTTGAGTGATTAATGCATAGGTACATCCGCTGAAGGTACCTTCTGGATTGAGGCACGTTTATAAGGAAACACCAGCTTTGGGTTTATATGTTATTTGAGTTTCAAAGACAGTTTTGCTTTTGTTTTTTGGTTTCCCAGATCATCCAGATTTGTGTAGGTTTTGCTGTGAGCACTTTGAAGCACCTTTCCAGTCCTGTCTGCTTCAACAATCCAAGGAGTAAAATCATCTGGTTGGTGCTTTGAACTCCAGGGGATGAGAGGGGATCTGACACAAGATGTGTGTCTTGTATCAGGGCATGAAATCACACCTCTTCTGAAGACAATCAGCAAGCCATTACTAAAACTAAAGCAAGAATAAATAATGATACATTCTTCCCCTTAGCCTCCCCTTTCCCATCTTGGACTGGTTGCCATTTCAGCGACAAAAAGTCCATTAAAGAGACAGCAGTTCTGTTAGGGCAGTGAAGGAGGTCCTGCCAGCTCCACTGGTAGCTGTTCGTAGGTGGTTGCTTCTGCAGCCTCCCTGCAAAAGGATCAGGTTGGCAGCACCTGCTGCATTAACCTCAGTACTTGGAACATCATCTGAAGCGGTTTTGTCAGCACCTGTCCTGTTCATCAGCTGCTGAGGCTCGCATATCTTCAGTCTCCTCAGGCTCCTTCTTTAATAGAAGCGAGCTCGATGGAAGAATCATCTTTTTTCTTCTATCAGTTCTTTAAAAAGAGATACATTCTGCTTTGGACATGAAGATACAACTGCCTTTGCTAAGGCTTGTGAAGGAAAATCTGCAAATTATGCCTGTGATGTATTCTGGGGTGTGCTGAATCTGTCTGGGAGGTAGTACCAGAGATTGCTTGTGTGCTTTGGTAAGCTCACTGAGATTCCCTGTACAGAAATTCCTATTTGAAGGAGTTGTCAATAAGAAAAGAACAATAGCATAGCTGCTCACTAAAACCAGCCAACAGTTTGTTCAGTCAGTTGCCTTTTCCTTCCTTGCACAAGAATTTAATTACTGTTGACTATTTAGATATAAAGAGTCACATTTTCTTAAGTATGCATGTAATTTTTCAGTACTAACATTCTGATACTTCAGTAGAGAAATGCTTTCCGATTAATTTCTATTTTATGTGCAGTGGAAATAGAGAAGGCTTTAATTAACGACACTGTAGCTTTGTATTTCTTAAATGTAGTTGCACCATGAACTCTTCCACAGGTGTCTTAGAGTAGTCCAGCTCTTTATCCATTAAAATACTCTACAAAATAACTGCACAGTGAATTGCAGTCCCCTGTCTTCTGTGACAGAAATGTATTTGGCCAAGAGTTTTTCTTCCATGGTGAAGGAGACAGCTGTCATTGCTGGCCTTTTCAGTTTTGCAAGTGAGTAAGTCTGGTAGGTTAAAGCGAAGGCATTAGAAATGCATGGGTGGAATTGGCAGCTACCTCTAGCAGGAAGTTTTTAAATCTTCTGTGTGCTAGAATAGCAGGAACTAAAATACCTTACTCTCTAAACTGTCAGCGCTGTCCCTATGTCCAGAATATATAGCTTTGTTCTTCAGGTATTTCCTTCAACTGAGTGCTTTCCATGTCCAAAATGATTTTTACGAAGCTTTCTCCTATTGCTGTTTCAGACTACGCTTGCACATATCATAGCCAACAGCAGCAAAAAGAACGGCACGAGGTTTGTGACACTGTCAGCCACGAGTGCCAAGACAAATGATGTTCGAGATGTCATCAGCCAAGCCCAGAATGAAAAAAGACTTTTTAAGAGAAAAACCATCCTCTTTATTGACGAGATCCATCGTTTCAATAAATCTCAGCAGGTATTACACTGTGCTGCTTTTTGGAAAAAAACTTTGTCAGCACTTCTGTAAGATTTCCCACTTTGCCTCAAGATCATAGCTTACTTAAGGCTTCTCATTTTAATGTTATTGCTTTTAGTAGACTAATTAGGGAGAAATTAAAAATTTAATTTCATAACTGACTTCCAATCAATGTTCAATTATTTGGATTCAGAGATTTAAAAAAAAGGCTGAGCTGTACGTATAGTTGACTTATGTGCTGGGCTTTATATGACATTTTTCTGATGTTTTATTTCTGCAAAGTCATCTGAGAAACATCTGTTGTACATATCTTCATTTCAGCCTCCTCCCTGGGGGTAGCATTCTGTGTTACCTTTAAAAAGGTCTGGAATGTGGATGTGCCTAGGGTTTTGTTTTAATCATTGAATCATAGAAACACAGGGGTCGGAAGGAACCTCTGAAGATCATTGAGTCCAACCCCTCTGTGCCATAAAAAAACCTCCAAGACCAAAGAGTTCTGTACTTTGGATTACAGTTCCTATATCAAGCCCTACTCCAGTCTTACTCTAGTTTTCACAGCCACCCTATAGAAATAGGTAGGGAATTGTAGCCCTAAAGATTTGTTCAAAGTATTTATAAGTAGCCTCACCATTTGTTATATTTCATAAGGCAATTTCATTATATGTTATGTTTGCCAGGCAAGAAACAGAAGTCACATAGATAAACTAAAAATTTGCAAATTTTTGTCACTGTTTCTTTTCAGCTGGTAGGGTCATTCTCAGTGCAGGCACGAGGTATTAAGGTGAACAGCCCATAATATGCAGTGTGCGTGAAATTAACTCATTTAGGTAGCTGAGCAGATCTTGTCACTGCCTTGTCAGTCAGGTTATTTGTCATACCAGCTGGGAACCTAAAGACTCACAAGACACAAAAAACATAGCCTACTCACATGGAATGTTTCAGGTTGTCATTGATTGAGATCAGCTTTTTCTGCTTCCCTCCCATCCTCAGGACACTTTCCTTCCTCACGTCGAGTGTGGGACGGTGACCCTGATAGGAGCAACTACAGAAAACCCTTCCTTCCAAGTCAACGCCGCTCTTCTGAGCCGATGCCGGGTGATCGTCCTGGAGAAGCTCTCAGTTGAGGCAATGGAAGCAATTCTGATGCGGGCCGTCAGGTCCTTAGGAGTCCAGATTTTGAGCCAGGGCAGCAAGGACGGCAGCTCTGCAACTGGCAGCGGCAGCGAGAGCTCAGAGTGAGTACTTTATGGGCTGCAGGGTGTTAACACACACAGCCTGAGGAATTGACTGCTTGCCAAGGAGAGGATGAAGCAGTTGGGGGGTGGGAAGAGAAACCCTAGCCACTCCTGATAGTAAAGAAAAGAAGTGGCAGCATATGGCAGGGTCAGGGAGTGACAGGAGAGAGAGAATTCAAAGCACTGTCTCTCTGCATCCAAAACATAATCTTACTGTCTGGATTAGGAGAGAGTTTTATACTTGGATCTGCAGTTCCTGAGTCACCCTCCCAGGATATTTAAATCTGTTTTGCTGCTGAGGATTTGCTGTGGAAGCCTGTAACTGTGTCCTGATCATGTCCTAATGCGTGTTACTTCTTGCTACTGGTTGTAAAAGCATCATGTTACCATTAAGTGGTCGATGGGGCATCCCATCTGAAATTTATGTGGAAGTGCCAGACAAAAGACTTTTTGTTTTCTGAGAATTTTTTTTAATAAGATCAGAGAGGATAGTACTGTCCTTTAGTTTCAAGATAAGTGCTGTGGTATGTTTTATGGTGTGCTGTGGGAAGAGGGGGCTGTTGCTGTACCATGTTAATAGGTTGTTTGAAGATAGACTTTGGTTTTCTTTCCTTCTTGTTGTCCAAGCCAAACAGAGGCCTGTTAAACATTTAGGAGAGTCTTGGAAAAAATGAGGTCCAGATTTCTCTATACGGGATGTTATCTGCTTTCTGAAATGACTAGTTGGCAAATAAGAATAACCCTTGATACTGCACTGCTTTCATGAAAGTTATTACACTTCCTTCCTGTTGTTGCCTGTCTGTAGTTCTAGCAATTCACAGTGTATTGACATGGTGGTAATTGGGCAGGCACTCTGTATGAAATAAACGAGAGGAAATTCACTTTGTCCTTTACTTTTATTGCAGAATGTAAGCACCAAGAATCACTAATGTGAGTGCTGAGGTTAGGGCAGGGAAGGAAAGCTATTCCCTTTTTATTTTTAGGATACCCTGCCTCATGCTTTGCTCATTTGTAGCTTTTACATAGTGTAGCAATGTGAATTGTAGAAGAGAAGGCAGTACTGCATGTCAGCCTTAATGTAATGTCACAGCTGTGGTTGTGGCTACACCCTTACTGGGGGTTCAGAGTGTTTCCTTTCTGTACAGGATTAAAGTACAAGGCATAGTTTCAGCTGCAGTTGTTTGGGTTTGGGTTTCGCTAGACCTTCTGTTAGCTATGGATGATTTAAACAGAACTGTGTGGTGCTTCATCAAACCGAAGGAAGTTTGGCAGGCAGACTGTCAGACTAGCACAGTTTCAGAAATCTATCCGTGGAGAGAGAGGGCCCCAGTCCAATGGCTAATGTGGGAGGCAAGCATTTGGAAATAAAACTGGGGTTCAGAATTCAGGAGCGTTTGTTGCAGTTGTGTGTTAAGTCTTTTTTGTCTTTCCTACAACTGTCTGATTCTGGTCTGTGATTGATATATGCTGTAGCTGCTGAGTTTGGCTTTTTATAAGTCATCCTGTCCGTTACTGTGGTTCTGATTTTGGTCTCTTTGCTAATTCCCTTCTTCTTGCTTCACTGTCCATACCACTTCTGCTCCGTCATTTC